>NC_083583.1:12619669-12926336 GCF_027579695.1 Neoarius graeffei | reverse complement strand
TGCTATAAATCCAGGAATTTACAAGCTTGGCCAATCAAGAACCCTGATCAGGAAGTCATTATGAAGACACTCTGGTTGATAGTTGCAACTTTAATGGAAATATAACTGTCTTTAATGTTGTTTTTTTGTGCCATTTTTAAGATACAAGTGTATCAGTGGTGTAATAATTAGGGCTGTAACGATATGCGTATCGAAATCGAAATCGCGATACGCAGAGCCACGATCCGTATCGCGATACAAGAAGGCAGAATCGCGGTACACCCTTTCAAACTTCTCCTCAGCCCAAAAACAGAGGCGCTTCCAAACTTCAATTTATGAATACTTTACTTTTTATTTAAATTACATTTTAAACTTACTTAAATTACTTTTATTTTTTTATATCTATTAGTAAGTCGTTTTTTCGCCGACCTGCGACAATCTGCGAGTCACGCAATGTCCACACTCGCCACTGGCACAGCATTCATTTCTTTTAAGCGGTCGCCATTCTGGTTGCGACACGGGGAGCGAATCTGTAAACAAGCAGCTCATTGGCTGGCTAGGTGTGCCACAAGCCAATCACAATCACTTGACCGGAAAGGCATGCAGTGTTGCCAAATTGGGCAGGTTTAGGTGCTTTTTGGCTGGTTTTGAACATATTTTGGGGTGGAAAACGTTAGCAATATCTGGCAACACTGAAGGCATGTCTGCTTGGGCGGAAGCCTTCTGCGGCAGTTACATTTTGACACGCGAGCAATGTTTCACCATAAAAATTCCGTAATTTCCATCTGTTTTCCGCGATCACAGAAAATCATTGGCCCTATGAGAGTGAGACAGTGAGAGAGCCACCCCCCCAAAAAAAATCTTAACGGATTTACACGATTTGGAAAAATGACTTTTTCAGAACCGAAAAAAACAGAGCTTCCGGCTCAACAGTATCATTTTGAGAAATAAAACAATCTTTGGATATACATTTGTTCATTTTTGCATACATATTACTCATTCTCTGCAGTGGTCTGAATTATTTGTTATTAAATAGTTAATGTAAGTAAGTAAATGTTAATAAGTCAAATTTACTACTTTAAAAAAACATTTTTAAAAAATCGTGGGCGTATCGAATCGTGGGTCAAAAATCGCGATACGAATCGAATCGTGAGTTGGGTGTATCGTTACAGCCCTAGTAATAATGCATTTTAGTATAAATACACAGGTGATTATAGAAAATCGCGTGTGCCGAGTGGTCGAGAAATTCAGACTATTTCTCAATAATCATCTCGAATGGCTCAGCAAAATGGGGTCCGATTGCTTCGTCACCGTAAGTGAGGAAGAATTACACATTATGAAAGAAAACGCTGTTCCTAAAAGCACTAAAGATGCGACGAAGTTTGGTCTAAAACTATTCAAAGGTAAGTTGGGATTGTGATTTATTTTATCGATTTCAAAACAAAGTATTTTATGTGACTCTGTGTATATAAGTGTCCATGTGTGTATAAGCGCGAGATCTTATCAGATCAAGGTTTTGACAGTACAGACCGAGTTGTCGTCAAAAAATCCACGCCATGCCATTATTGTTTGCATGCTGCTTTTGAAGATTGAAATAAATTTTTTTAATACGATTTTTTTTTTTTTTTTTTTATAATCGCCGGTGTATTTATACTAAAACGATTATCCGCCTCAGGCTCAGTGAAGATCGGTGAATGATAACCTCGACTTCGTCTCAGTTATCATTAACTACTTATTAACTGAGCGCGAGGTCTTATCAGATCAAGGTTTTGACAGTAAAGACCGAGTTGTCGTCAAAAAAAGACCTGATATTTTCTTGTAAAGACCGAGCAAGCGAGGTTAATAAGGAGTTTATTACATGGCTTTTTTATTTCTAAGATTAAAACAGAATCTCATTATAATGAGGTGTGACGCTGCTTTCAGTCATGTCATATTTATAACGTAGTTGAGTCATGCATGCAGAATAAACAGCTAGCGGTTTCAAAACTGAATTTCTGTAAGCGGTTAGCGGTTTCTGAACGCTCTTCATTGCTCATTTCTTGAATAACTTGGTGACTCTTGTTGTCTTGTATGTTTCGGCCATTTTGATTCCGTTTTGATTCCCGATTCATTTTTTTGTCATTTTGTTTTGTTTTTTTGCAAAGTTGAAAGCCGGCGCCTTGGAAAGAAAGTTTGTAATCACTCACAGGCATTACGGGAAAATTCTGCCCGCCAAGGAACCAATCAGAGCGCACGACTTTACTGGAAGTAGTTCATGCCATATACTGTAATAATCACTGATAATCATTTTGCCTTTGGCGAATAATTGTTAAATTATGCACATTGCTTCACTGTTTACCAAGAAAATTGGGAACAGTTTCTGTCAAAGTCATATTTTCTATGAAATATAACATTCATTTTATGTTATAAGGCTTTCATAGGGCACTATACAAGTACATATGGCTATAATTATTTATGAACATGCATTACACATCATAGGTTTTTAATAATTATTCGCCGAAGCTGAAGTGAATATCGCTGAATAATAATCGAGGCGAAGTCGAGGTGATTATTCACCGATATTCACTGAGCCTGAGGTGGATAATTGTTTTAGTATAAATACACAGGTGATTATTTAAAAATTTTTTGAAAATCATATTTAAAAATATCCTTTACTGCAAACTTCAAAAGTGTCATGCAAATGTAATAACGGCGCGGTGCGGCGCGGCGCAGACTTGTGTCACTTATCTACGCCGGGTCACATAAAATACTTTGCTTCGAAACAGATAAAATAAACCACAATCCCACTTTACCTTTGAATAGTTTTCGACCGAACTTCGTAGCATCTTTAATGCTTTTAGGAACAGCGTTTTCTTTCATCATGTGTAATTCTTCCTCACTTACGGTGACGAAGCGATTGGACGCCATTTTGCCGAGTCACTCGAGGTGATTATCGAGAAATAGTCTGAATTTCTCGACCAATCAGCATGCTCGATTTCCTATAATCACCCACATATTTATACTAATATGTGTTATGAATTGTCATTATACAGTAAGTAGTGTCCATAACACATGATAACACTAATACCAAAGACACCCAGCTCGTCCATTTTTATGTTTTTTTTCCCCTTTAATTAAACAAACTCCTATTACAACATTTTACAAGTTTTGTACGGAAACCTGACTTGAACTTCTGTGGAATTAATTCTTGTAAGCGATGCTGATAATGCGGTCAGATAACAATTAAAAAACGAATTAGAAATATGCGTATAATCTGTAATGTCTTTTCTTAAATATATTCAAAAATTATTATAATGTCTAATCTAGTACATCAAAAAAAAACATGGTATAAATACTGAATACTTA
The DNA here is from genome assembly GCF_027579695.1 of Neoarius graeffei. Lineage (NCBI taxonomy): Eukaryota > Metazoa > Chordata > Actinopteri > Siluriformes > Ariidae > Neoarius > Neoarius graeffei. The sequence goes on along the minus strand of NC_083583.1, from coordinate 12,923,012 downwards.
TACGACAGTATATATTTAATAGTTATTCCATGAAATCGAGTCGTACATGAGCTGATAGCCGGCGAGGTGCGTACCACCGATTTGGCTATAAGCCGTGTATGACGAGATTGAGTGGAATAACTGTTTTATTCTATCTGCATTCACTGGATTTTGAGAAACAGAGCATTTTTATTTTTATTTTTTGCAAAGTCGATAAATAAAAACTTTATGCAAAACGTCCGACAAAATCATTTCCGCTTAGAATGTGAACAAACCGGCGAAATGACAGCAGCAATTTGTGAAAAATGCGATAATAATAATTCTTAAAAAATAAAAAAAGATACGTTCTTACCATGAAATAATATTGTTCCATAATTTTTTTTTTGTACTTTTGGGGATTTTGTTTTCCGCCACCGACTGGGCTGAAGTGCGGAACAGGAGATATCGGGGAGGGAAAAAAGTATATTCTTTTAGCTATTTCTGTTTCTTTTAAATACTTGATAACAAAGCGATACATCTGACTTGATGCGCTCCGCCATTTTGTTTTTCTCTGTCCACGGTATATGAGCTGATATCCTAGTAGTAGAGTAGCCAATCAGAGCGCGCGATTGCTCATATCCATATCAAATCTTTTGAAATTTATCGTTTACATTTAAAAAAATCTGATATAATCATGCAGTATAATTAGTACTAATTAGAGTGCAATATTTTAGACACAAATATAAACTCAATTATAAAACCCAAACTCATAAAACACAAAGGTTACAAGCTCATACATTATGTACGACAACAAAAACCTTATAAATAATTAACACACTGAATCTTGTCATCTACAACACAGTACACATTTAGTGAAAGGGATTAAGCTACTCCGATAAATATTTACTCCACACTGAATAAACGAGGACAGAGGAAACCATCTCATTAAAACCAAACCAAGACTAGATCTATTTATATGAATGTGGAATCTGTTCGGAGATTATGACCTCAAATCCTTCACTCAGACGGCTCAATAATTACGATTCGGTGTTTATGTGGTTATTATTATTATTATAATACTGTAAATATTTCATGCCATTCCAGAAGAATCTGTCATAATTAATGCACTTCTTAGTATCAGGACACACTAGTGACTGTCGCACGGATTCTTTTTCTTCTATGTGATCAAGGGTTGTGCAGAGGAGTATGGAGGAAAAAGGCTCATTCAATCATTTATTAGTCATCTGTGCCATCCTACAGCCATCCAACAAAGAGAGACCCAGATGCTGAGAGAGCCTCGAGAGACACAGCAACGAGAGTGAGAGAGAGAGGACGATGCAGCGTGCTCACTGCACTCTCATCCTACTCCCATTTGCACAAAAAGTGGGCAGATCAAAGACGCAAACTGAATTTATAACTGCCTTGCTATCTCCGACCCATGACTCATTGCTCCAAACATGTATTTTCGCTGAAGTGCGGATAACACCTGTCCCGCCTGTACCTCCTGCCCTGCTTTTGGTTTGATCTGTAAAAGCTGTTTTAAAAAAAATAAAATAAAAGTGGCATTTCTCTCGTCTCTGACCTGAAATAATGCTTTGCGTTCGTCACGAAGCCACAGAGAGCACAAACGCAGCGATCTTTCTTTGTCGCGACTCTCGCTTTTCTTTCGGATGTCAAAAAAGAGACATAAAGAAGGATAAAGAGCTACGATACTACAGATGGCTGACAGAGAGAGAGTGATAGCGAGAGAGGAGATGGAAAGAGAGCAGGAATGTGAGCTCAAAGCCCAGTCGGAAAGCCAGGCGATACTGGGGCTTTGAACAAACAAGGCCATTAAGGCTCAATTGCTAGAGATGTGTGTGTGGATTAGAGTCTACATAACTTATGGATGAGTAAATGTAACTGAGAGAGTGAATCACTCGTTTTAGCATTTTATATTTTATATATATATATATATATATATATATATATATATATATATATATATATCCACAACATTATGACCACTGACAGGTGAAGTAAATAACATTGATTATTCTATCCATAGTCAATGGATATGATTAATCATGCGCTCTGATTGGCTACTCTACAACTAGGCTATCAGCTCATATACTGTGAGTAGAGAAAAACAAAATGGAGGAGCGTGTTGCTGAATCAACCGAGGACGAGATAAAACTTTACTAGAAAACAAAACCCCAAAAAATACAAAAAAAAAGCAACGAAATATGGAATGAAAGTATTTGGTGGTAAGAACGTATCTTTTTTATTTTTCAAGAATTATTATTATTATTATTATTATTATTATAGCATTTTTAACAAATTGCTGCTGTCATTTCGCCGGTTTGTTTACATTCTTCTTCTTTAAACATTAAAATTTGTTGATATATTTTTTTTAGACTGGTTCAAAAGCTCAAAGAATTTTGAAAATTACAGAACTGAAATGTCCAAGGAAGAATGAAATAAATGTCAAAAGCTGTTCTATACCTCGGCACGACAACAAGACGGCACTTTCTACAATAAACAACACTAAAGTCAATTCGTGCAGCCATCGATAGGCTTTAAGAAGTCCGCCTAGGCGGAAATTATTTTGTCTGACGTTTTGAATAAAGTTTTTGTTTATCGAATTTGCAAAAAAATAAAAACAAAAATGCTGTTTCTCAAAATCCAGTGAATGTGGATAGAATAAAAAAAGTTATTCCATTCAATTCGTCGTACACGACGAGACAACTCGGTGCTACGTGCCTTTTTTTTTCTCTTTTTCTCCTTTTTCTTTTTGGCATTTTATTATTTTATTTCTACTATTGTTTAATTCTTATTATTTTCTTTTAATTCTTTCAATTCTTTTAATTAATTGTTTTAGAATAAAAATAAAATTATTTTATGTAATTTTATTTCTCTATTGTTTACTGTTTTTGTTCTTACTTCTGTAAAGCACATTGAACTGCCATTGTGTATGAAATGTGCTATATAAATAAACTTGCCTTGCCTTGCCTTGTCAGCCATCAGCTCATGTACGACTCGATTTCATGGAATAACTGAAATATCTCATTACAGTGGCACCTGTCGAGGGGTGGGATATATTCGGCAGCAAGAAAGAGGACAGTCAGTTCTTGAAGTCGATGTGTTGGAAGCAGGAAAAATGGGCGAGCGTAATAAGGATCTGAGCGACTTTGACAAGAGCCAAATTGTGATGGCCAGATGACTGGGTCTGAGAATCTCCAAAATGGCGCATCCTGTGGGGTGCTCCTGGTATGCACTGGTCAGTACCCACTAAAAGTGGTCCAAGGAATGACATCCGGTGAACCGGTGACAGGGTCATGGGTGTCGAAGGCTCATTGACTCGCATTGGGCATGAAGGCTAGGCCATATGGTCCAATCCCACAGAAGAGCTCCTGGAGCACAAACTGCTGAAAAAGTTAATGCTGACACCTTTCTGTTGTACTACAGATTGGACCACACGGGCTAGCCTTTGTACCCCATGTGAATCAATGAGCCTTCGACACCCATGACCCTGTCACTGGTTCACCGATTGTCCTTCCTTGGACCACTTTTAGTGGGTATTAACAGGGGTGTTCACACGGCAACTTTTACTCCGGTGTAGCACCGGGGCTGCCCCGGTAGAGCGTTCACACGGTACAAGGTTATACCGGTGTCGCCCCTGAAAGCTGCTTAAACCGGTGCAAATCTAACCCTGCTCGGGAGGTGGTTTAAGAAATTTACTCCGGAGTAAATGCTAGTTTGCGGGGCAGCACCGATATAAAATGGGACGTCTGAACGCTACAGGGGTAGACTCGCTACGCGTGAGGAGAGTTGATTACATACGGGCATTGCATAATTTGCATCCTGGTATTTTGCGCTTCCAAAATGGCGAATATCAACAACAACAGAACTGCGTGTCTTCCAGTGTTGCCAGATTGGGCGGTTTTAAGTGCATTTTGGTGGATTTGAACATATTTTGGGCTGGAAAACGTCAGCAGTATCTGGCAACACTGGTGTCTTCATCCACGTCGTTTTCCCGGCGCTTGGTGATGCCATGACAACCGGGAAAAGGAAGTACATTTTCACGCATGCGCATATTTCATTTCCGCATTATTACTATCGTATAGCACGGTCGCAAAAACTGCCGTGTGAACGCAAGTGGGGCTGCACCGGTGCTAACACGCTTCTCTCTAGTAAGCAGGTTTGTGACGTGTGAACGCTCCACAAAATTTACACCGGTGTAAGATATATCGCAACAAAATACATCGGTGCAGCATCGATGCAAATATGTGCCGTGTGAACACCCCTAACCAGTGCATACCAGGAACACCCAACAGGATGCGCCATTTTGGAGAGGCTCAGACCCAGTCATCTAGCCGTCACAATTTGGCCCTTGTCAGAGTCGCTCAGATCCTTATTACGCTCGCCCATTTTTCCTGCTTCCAACACATCAACTTCAAGATCTGACTGTTCTCTTTCTTGCTGCCGAATATATCCCACCCCTCGACAGGTGCCACTGTAATGAGAGAATCAATGTTATTCTCTTCACCTCTCAGTGAAGTGGTCATAATGTTATGGCTGATCTGTGTGTGTGTGTGTGTGTGTGTGTGTGTGTGTGTGTGTGTATTCTTTGAAAAGCAAGTCATATAATATAAGAGTGTATGAAACATCTCAAATAAAACAATCAAAACAGCTCAGGAGAAGCTACCGTCTACTGAAGCCTGTACCGAAACATCTCTTGACCCTGTTCATGAGTACGTTAACACGCCAACATTTTTTTTTTAAAAAAACACCAAGCACGTCATCTCAGACCTCTTTACAAGCCTAAATGTGAGCTATACAATAAACTCTCGACAAGCGTCTCTGTCTGTCCAGAAGCTCCAAAACACTTCAAATGATGTCCCATTAACCTCACTGTAAAAATGTGATTAAGGCCTTATGTAGCTTTTATGTATTGATATAATCCACAGCCCATTTTACGACAGTAACTTAAGCTTACAGATATACGTACTGTATTTCTACTTAATGACTTCACCATATAGTAAATGTACTATTATTTACTTACATATTGAAATCAGATACAGTATTCTACTTCAGTGGGAATTATGTCTTTAATTAAATGGGTTGGTTTATGAACGTGAATATGTATTCTTAGATCGGATACATGTCTGATTAAGCAACATGAATCACAATGGGCACGTCAGAGTTCACGTAGCTTGTTCAAGAGCAGGGGTGGGCAATTATTTTTTCCATGGGGCCACATGAGAAACAGAAAATTTTGTGGCGGGCCGGGCCAAAAGGCTGAACTAAATTCTGCATAATATTTCTTTATATAAATCAGTAAATATCATTGTTTTTACAAGCTGCTAAGACTGGTAAGAGTATGGGGAAAAAACGAGGTTGCCTTACAAAAAATGTCATTTATTCAATCAAATTTCCCAAAACAATGGTTAACAAAATATGAACGTTTGTACCATTTTTTTTTCAGTCACATTCACCCCAAAACACAATAAAGACATCACAATATTGTCTTTCTACTCCAAATATCAAGCAAGATGCATCATATTATAATAACGATGCCCACATTTCTAGTCTAATCACCTCATTTGGTGTTTTTCAGTTTTTCGGATCTGCTCTCCGCAAACTAAACACACGGCTTTATCTCTGACTTCAGTAAATAAATACTTAGCAGTCCATGCTTTGTTGAAAGCCCTGCATTCGGCATCTACCTTTCTTCTTTTTGCGGACATTTTGGGGGCTAAAGTCTTCTTGTGACCTGCTCGCAACAACATCGATTCGGTGTAGGTATCAGATCTACAGATCGGCTCGGGCTCCGGCGCCTGCTGGTGACGTCACACTGTGTGATTGGCTGGACCGTTTGAAGGATGACGTATAAGTTTGTGGTTGGTCTGGACAAATTACGGAAGTAGTTATCGCGGGATTAGGTTTCATGGGATTTCATGTCGCGCGCATTGCGTTTTTGTTGAACACAACTTCAAAATAAAAGCGATGCACGTTCAGTCCATGCATGGGGTAAAATTAGAAAATGTGTTTATTTTGTAATTTCTAATTAACCTTACGCGGGCCGGTCAGAATGAACCAAAGGGCCGGATGAGGCCCGCGGGCCGTAAAATGCCCAGATCTGTTCTAGAGGACAGCAGAAGCGGTGATTATATTTGATAGTAGGATGAAGAAATCGGTGATATACTTGATATTTGGGGAAATGAATCAAAAACTGTCAGGAAACTCATCAGATTCATCAGATCTGAAACAAGTGATCAAGAAATGGTCAACTTTGGCAACAAATAAATGTTGGTGCAGTTGGAAAAGAAAAATAAAGACCTTTAAGGTTAAGTTCAAGGAGGCAAAATACTAAAAATACCGTAACTATGATGCAGGATCAGGCTACTAATGTGTTAATTTGTTGCTTCTGATACGATGGATGACATTTCTTGATAACAACGCACGCCTCAAGACAGATACTCTTGCCTAAACGCTTGCAGATGTTACGGATGTGAACTGTCAAGATAGACAGATCTCATCTGAGCAAGAAAAAAAAACAACAACTGTGCAATAAAGCTTGTAATGTGAGCTTAAACTTCACCAGAGAACTAATTCGAGATCTTAAACAGCCCCAGTGTTCAACTATAGTCAGAGGTCACATGATGTCTGACTCAGTGATGAACATGAGCCTGATCTAAAACGCTGAACTGGAATGTTTTGCATGTTGTGTTGACTGATATTCTGTACTGCTCGCACATGCACCGAGGAACACAGGAACCAGCTTAGGCTTCTGAGCTGGTGCAATACAACAGTTAAAGCTCTGGGTTACTGATCACAAGGACAATAAAACATTCATGAATTCACTCCAAGTACTTCATAACAAAGCGGCCAAACTAATCCTGAACCGATCACCTTGGCCCTCCTCTACTGACGCACTCAAAGAACTCAAGTGACTGGGCCTGTTTCAACAAAGAGAACTCCGTCGCTGTGTCTACATGTAGAACAAAGTATCTGAAGATACATCAAGTTTCTCTAAAGGCACAGATTTCTACAAGTACAATAAGCTGAGAATAGTTAAATCCAACACAAACTGGGGTCTGCTGATCTCAAATCTCGTGTCTACACAGCTGGAACTTCTTCCTGGATAACATTCAATCAGGGAAATCATGGTTTAATGGGTAGAGAGGCAGCTTTGGAGCCAAAAGGCTGCCAGTTTGATTCCCTGGACGAGCAGGAATGGCTGAATGGCTCCCCAGTCAGCTCTGGGTATGTTGTACGTCGCTCTGGATAAAAGCATCTGCCAAATGCCTGTAATGTAATGCTGTCAACTATTAAGAAATTTAAAAGAGTGATGAAAAGTTATTTTATAATAAATAATTAGGTTTTTTTAATCCATCCTGACACCCTGTAGGCCACCTGGCCTGTCAGTTGCCAGCCTCTTACGAGGCTGTCTGTGTCTATCAAGAGCACACTTAATCTACCGCCGGCTTGCTAGGCCTGTTGCAGCTTCACAACCATTCACACTCATGTTCACACCTTCGGTCAATTTAGAGCCACCAATTAGCCTAACCTGCATGTCTTTGGACTGTGGGGGAAACCGGAGCACCCGGAGGAAACCCACGCAGACACCGGGAGAACATGCAAGCTCCATATATATATATTTCTCATCTCATCTCATTATCTCTAGCCACTTTATCCTGTCCTACAGGGTCACAGACAAGCTGGAACCTATCCCAGCTGACTACGGGCGAAAGGCGGGGTACACCCTGGACAAGTCGCCAGGTCATCACAGGGCTGACACACAGACACAGACAACCATTCACACTCACATTCACACCTACGCTCAATTTAGAGTCACCAGTTAACCTAACCTGCATGTCTTTGGACTGTGGGGGAAACCGGAGCACCTGGAGGAAACCCACGCGGACACGGGGAGAACATGCAAACTCCACACAGAAAGGCCCTCGCCGGCCACGGGACTCAAACCCAGGTCCTTCTTGCTGTGAGGCGACAGCGCTAACCACTACACCACCGTGCCACCCCCATATATATATATATATATATATATATATATATATATATATATATATATATATATATATATTTTTTTTTTTCCCCCAAGAGCACATATGTTAGGGGTTCAAGCCTGAGCTCCTGAGCTCAGCTAAGGATGAAACTGTTGGGCTCTTAAGCAAGTAGAGCCTTGACCCTATCTACCCCGGGGTGCTGTATCAGGGCTGAGTCTGCACTTTGACCCCGGCTTCTTCCCAGCAAGCTGAGCTGTGGAAATAAATAAATAAATAAATAAATAGCTGTTATGTAATAAATAAAAGTCTTCTTCTTGTCTTCAAGCATCTGATGCTTCTCATTACATTAATTTTTTTTGCAGTGCAAAGAAATTCAAAGCATAATTTATTATTATTATTATTATTATTATTATTATTATTATTGGGACGGCACGGTGGTGTAGTGGTTAGCGCTGTCGCCTCACAGCAAGAAGGTCCGGGTTCGAGCCCCGTGGCCGGCGAGGGCCTTTCTGTGTGGAGTTTGCATGTTCTCCCCGTGTCCGCGTGGGTTTCCTCCGGGTGCTCCGGTTTCCCCCACAGTCCAAAGACATGCAGGTTAGGTTAACTGGTGACTCTAAATTGACCGTAGGTGTGAATGTGGTTGTCTGTGTCTATGTGTCAGCCCTGTGATGACCTGGCGACTTGTCCAGGGTGTACCCCGCCTTTCGCCCGTAGTCAGCTGGGATAGGCTCCAGCTTGCCTGCGACCCTGCAGAACAGGATAAAGCGGCTAGAGATAATGAGATGAGATGAGATCATCACCGTGGTGTGCTGGACAAACCGATCAGGCGGACCAACTCTGTGGTTTGCATGAAGCTGGGCTCTCTGGTGACCTAGCCTAGCCTGACAAAAAGCAATACTGGACAATGTGCAATACCTCTCCGGCTGGATCCCCCCCCCCCATATCTTATTCTTTTTCATATTTGTATATGTAAATACTTCTCTATGTTCTATTCTCCTGTAATGATGCTGCTGGAATTTTAATTTCCCTGAAGGAACCCTCCCAAAGGGATCAATAAAGTTCTATCGAATCTAATCGATTATTATTTTCGCACGCGCATCCCGACACCGTCGGCTCGTTTTCATGTTTCGGATGCACGCGCACACGAACCCACAACCTCCATGCAAAAAAAGTGTTATGCAAAAGTGGGAGCACATCAGCAGTGTCATGTCTGTGTGCCAGCAGGACCAGGCGCGATGTGCAACTGGGATCGGACTCTTTAATGGGCTTCGAACTCAAAGGGGCCGCGGAGCATCAAAGGGATTGTGCTGCTGCTGCTGCACGAGACCTTTTCTTCTTCTTGCACCAGATTCATCCCCACCAGCGTCAATTGCGATTGCTGGGGATTAGGACTCAACACCTACTGTTTTGCAGACGCACGCGCGCGCGCACATGCACAAGCATATGCATGCATGCATGCATGCATGCATATGCTTGTGCATGTGCGCGCGCGCGTGCGTCTGCAAAACAGTAGGTGTTGAGTCCTAATCATCAGCATGCATGCATGCATGCATGCACATCCTGAAAAGCACCTCGGGGTGTCTTTCTCATTCCGTCTCACCCCCTTTGTCTGTCTCACCTTCCGGACCGGTTTGGTAGTGTAGCTCGCGCTGCTCCACCGGGCCCGGTCCTGCCCCCCGGAGCGCCGCGCGTGCTCCTCCTCCTCGTCTCCTAGCAGCCCGGCGGATGCTGAGTCCGAGTCCTCGCCCTCCTCCAGCTCCTCTCCTTCCTCCACCTCCGAGGTTTTGAGGCGCTTCGGCGCGCGCTCGTACTCCTCCTCTGCGTACTCCTCCATCAGCGACATGTTGAACGCGGACTAAAAAAAAAACCTAAATAAAACAAATAAACGCCGCAGAGAGAGGGATGTGCAGCGTAAAGCCGAGAAGAGACGGACAGACAGACAGACAGAGAGAGAGACAGACAGAGCGGTCAGCAGCACTGCGTTGGCACAGCAGATGAGTCTCGAGCTCTGGGTTGCCAGATTGGACTTGTGTCGCAATTCAGGCCGCTTAGCGAGACATCCTGCGCATGCGCACTCCACCTCTCGGCGCGTCAACAAGCACGTTTCGTTTTGCTGGGTGGCCGTGGCAAAGGCTCATTATCATATTCATGACGAAACAGCGATCTGATTGGCTGGTTAGTGTTTCACCGCAGTGTTTGGATTTCTTCTGGTTATGACGTAAGGTTTAGGGTTGATGTTGAAAGCCTAAGTTTTGTCAGTGTGGTAAAACAAAAAACAGCCAATCACATAGTACTTTCTTCATTAATATTCATGAGGTTAATAATAATAATAATAATAATAATAATAATAATAGACGCGTTTTATGACTAGCACTCTACACGTCAAATCAAACCTAAAGTTTTTTGGGGTTTTTTTGTTTTGTTTTTTTACACAAATAATACAAAATATCCCAAGAGAAAGATGTAAAAGTCAGAAAGCCCGGCACGGTGGCATAGTGGTTAGCGCTGTCGCCTCACAGCAAGAAGGTCCGACAAGAGCCTTTCTGTACGGAGTTTGCATGTAAATTGAGCGTAGGTGTGAATGTGAGTGTGAATGGTTGTCTGTGTCTATGTGTCAGCCCTGTGATGACCTGGCGACTTGTCCAGGGTGTACCCCGCCTTTCACCCGTAGTCAGCTGGGATAGGCTCCAGCTTGCCTGCGACCCTGTAAGACAGGATAAGCAGCTACAGATAATGGATGGATAAGGATCAAAACAAAGAGGAGAAAGAGCCAAATAGGCCTCATCTCATCTCATTATCTCTAGCTGCTTTATCCTGTTCTCCAGGGTTGCAGGCGAGCTGGAGCCTATCCCAGCTGACTATGGGTGAGAGGCGGGGTACACCCTGGACAAGTCACCAGGTCATTGCAGTGCTGACACATACTGTAGAGACAAGCAACCATTCACACCTACAGTCAATTTACAGCCACCAGTTAACCTAACCTGCATGTCTTTGGGGACATGTGGGGGAAACCGGAGCACCCGGAGGAAACCCACGCAGACACGTGGAGAACATGCAAACTCCACACAGAAAAACCCTCGCCGGCCATTGGGCTAGAATCCAGAACCTTCTTGCTGTGAGGCGACAGTGCTAACCACTACACCACCGTGCTGCCCCCATCAAATATGTCATGGTAAACATCCATCCATCCATCCATCCATCCATTAATCCATTATCTCTAGCTGCTTATCCTGTTCTACAGGGTCGCAGGCAAGCTGGAGCTGACTATGGGCGAAAGGCAGGGTACACCCTGGACAAGTCGCCAGGTCATTGCAGGGCTGACACATAAAGACAAAGAACCATTCACACTCACATTCACACCTACGTTCAATTTAGAGCCACCAATTAGCCTAACCTGCATGTCTTTGGGGACATGTGGGGGAAAACGGAGCACCCAGAGGAAACCCACACAGACACCGGGAGAACATGCAAACTCCGCACAGAAAGGGCTCGAACCCAGAACCTTCTTGCTGTGAGGCGACAGTGCTAACCACTACACCACCATGCTGCCCAGGGGTAATACCATGATCAAGAAGGTGGTTTGCCCAAAGTGAGGCCCAGCCATTGAACTCAGGCTGTGCTGACCTTTGCGAATCCCTCAAATGCAGGAATCTCGATTGCATAATTTCTGATAGTGGGGGACTGTGTTCATGCTCTCCCCTTTCACATCAGGTTGCGAGCAACCATGGCCTGAAGGTTGGGCATAAAGGGTTGCTGATTTGATTCCTGGGACCGGCAGGAAAAATGTGACGGGAGTTGAGTGAATGAACAGTACTTTCCCCTTTTGTTTACACTTATGCCTTTAACCAAGTATCTCTGTGTGCCTTGTAATATGCATATTTGTTTACCATGACATATTTGATTTTATCTGTATTTGTGTGGGCGGCACAGTGGTGTAGTGGTTAGCACTTTCGCCTCACAGCAAGAAGGTCCTGGGTTGGAGCCCAGCGGTCAACAGGGGCCTTTCTGTGTGGAGTTTGCACGTTCTCCCCATGTCTGTGTAGGTTTGTTCCGGTTTCCCCCACATGTCCCCAAAGACATGCAGGTTAGGCTAATTGGTGGCTCCAAAGTGAATGTGAATGGTTGTTTGTCTCTGTGTGTCGGCCCTGTGATAACCTGGCGACTTGTCCAGGGTGTACCCCACCTTTCGCCCGTAGTCAGCTGGGATAGGCTCCAGCTTGCCTGCGACCTGTAGAACAGGATAAAGTGGCTACAGATAATGGATGGATGGATGGATGGATGGATGGATGGTGTTACCCCTGCCAGGTTTATTTATTTATATTTTTAAAAAAACATTGTTAGAACATCAGGTAAAGATGCTCAATTTAATACAATCCATCCTGACAGGAAGCTGAATTTTGTATTCAATAAAATATTTGTACAGCCCGAGGAATAGGAATGCACAAAATTCCTGGTATGTGATTAAACAGAGAAAATGCATTATTCCTCACAATCTGGCAACAGCATGCCAGTAAAACAAGCACACAGACGCGCGAGAGCGCCCTCAAGCTTTGTTCGCGTGAGTCTGCACATCAGCGAGCGTTTTCATTGGACGAGCCACGAGGCTGCCGCCCGAGCGGCGTCTCTGATTGGCTGCAGAAAGCCGTAGGGAACCAGACAGGACAGAATGGCAGGCATTTAATATTTCACACTGGAGGGAACATGTGATGTGAAAGTAACAAGAGCATGAATTTGATTTATAGTTTTATAGGAAACTGAGTGAAGATTGGAGGATGAATTTAATTAGAGAAACACACTGTGCAAAAGAGTGAGATGGAAAGGAGTCTGTCTCCGTACAGAAGAGTGTGGTAGCTTAGATGGTTTTTATTTTCACACATTTTTTTTAATTCATTTATTTTTAAATGTCCCCCCCCACACACACACATGATAATGCTTATCTACATGTCTCAGACGTGATTTGTACAAAAAAAAATCTATTTTCATTTATGATGACACATTGTTTACATGTGGGAAAGAGTGAGATCATTCCCTAAGGGCTTTTATGTTAATCCAGTGCCCTGCTATGATTTTACTACAATATGTTATTGTTTTACAATCCTTTATGTTCACTATAAACTCTGAAGCGTGTGTAGTGGTTAGCACTGTCGCCTCACAGCAAGGAACGAGAGTAAATGGAGAATGGACGTTGAGGCCTGACTATTATAGGCACAACGAAGAGAGATAACAGGCAACAAAGTAAGTGTTAATAGTAGAAGATGTGACTTTAGAGACTGTGGAGACTAAAAGAAAGATGGAAGAAAATAAATAAAATAAATAAAGGGGCATGGAAGAGAACGAAAGAAAGAAAGGGGAAGAAAAAGAAAGAAAAAATAAAGAAAGGGGGATGGAAAGAAAGAAAGAAAGAAAGAAAGAAAGAAAGAAAGAAAGAAAGAAAGAAAGAAAGAGGGATGGAAGAAAAGAAAGAAAGAAAAAAGTAAAGAAAGGGGGATAGAAGAAAGAAAGAAAGAAAGAAAGAAAGAGGGATGAAAGAAAGAAAGAAAGAAAGAAAGAAAGAGGGATGAAGAAAGAAAGAGGCATGGAAGAGAAAGAAAGAAAGAAAGAAAGAAAGAAAGAAAGAAAGAAAGAAAGAAAAAGTAAAGAAAGGGGGATGGAAGGAAAGAAAGAAAGAAAGAAAGAAAGAAAGAAAGAAAGAAAGAAAGAAAGAAAGAAAGAAAGAAAAGGGAAGAAAAGAAAAAGTAAAGAAAGGGGGATGGAAGAAAAGAAAGAAAGAAAGAAAGAAAGAAAGAAAGAAAGAAAGAAAGAAAGAGGGATGGAAGAAAGAAAGAAAGAAAGAAAGAAAGAAAGAAAGAGGGATGAAAGAAAGAAAGGGGGATGGAAGAAAAAGAAAGAAAGAAAGAAAGAAAGAAAGAAAGAAAGAAAGAAAGAAAGAGAAAAAGTAAAGAAAGGGGGATGGAAGAAAAGAAAGAAAGAAAGAAAGAAAGGGGGATAGAAGGAAGAAAGAAAGAAAGAAAGAAAGAAAGAAAGAAAGAAAGAAAGAGGGATGGAAGAAAGAAAGAAAGAAAGAAAGAAAGAAAGAGGGATGAAAGAAAGAAAGAAAGAAAGAAAGAAAGAGGGATGAAAGAAAGAGGGATGAAAGAAAGAAAGGGGGATGGAAGAAAGAAAGAAAGAAAGAAAGAAAGAAAGAAAGAAAGAGGGATGGATGGAAGAAAGAAAGAGGGATGGATGGAAGAAAGAAAGAAAGAAAGAAAGAAAGAAAGAAAGAAAGAAAGAAAGAAAAGGGAAGAAAAGAAAAAGTAAAGAAAGGGGGATGGAAAGAAAGAAAGAAAGAAAGAAAGAAAGAAAGAAAGAAAGAGGGATGAAAGAAAGAAAGAAAGAAAGAAAGAAAGAAAGAAAGAGGGATGGATGGAAGAAAGAAAGAGGGATGGATGGAAGAAAGAAAGAAAGAAAGAAAGAAAGAAAGAAAAAGTAAAGAAAGGGGGATGGAAGAAAAGAAAAAGAAAGGGGGACGAAAGAAAGAAAGAAAGAAAGAAAGAAAGAAAGAAAGAAAGAAAGAAAGAAAGAAAGAAAAAGTAAAGAAAGGGGGATGGAAGGAAAGAAAGAAAGAAAGAAAGAAAGAAAGAAAGAAAAGGGAAGAAAAGAAAAAGTAAAGAAAGGGGGATGGAAGAAAAGAAAGAAAGAAAGAAAGAAAGAAAGAAAGAAAGAAAGAAAAGAAAAAGTAAAGAAAGGGGGATGGAAAGAAAGAAAGAAAGAAAGAAAGAAAGAAAGAAAGAGGGATGGAAGAAAGAAAGAAAGAAAGAAAGAAAGAGGGATGAAAGAAAGAAAGGGGGATGGAAGAAAAAGAAAGAAAGAAAGAAAGAGGGATGGATGGAAGAAAGAAAGAAAGAAAGAAAGAAAGAAAGAAAGAAAGAAAGAAAGAAAGAAAGAGAAAAAGTAAAGAAAGGGGGATGGAAGAAAAGAAAGAAAGAAAGAAAGAAAGGGGGATAGAAGGAAGAAAGAAAGAAAGAAAGAAAGAAAGAAAGAGGGATGGAAGAAAGAAAGAAAGAAAGAAAGAGGGATGAAAGAAAGAAAGAAAAGGGAAGAAAAGAAAAAGTAAAGAAAGGGGGATGGAAGAAAAGAAAGAAAGAAAGAGGGATGGATGGAAGAAAGAAAGAAAGAAAGAAAGAAAGGGGGATGAAAGAAAGAAAGAAAGAAAGAAAGAAAGAAAGAAGCATGGAAGAAAAAGAAAGAAGGATGGAAGGAAAGAAACAGGGAAGAAAAGAAAGAGGCATGGAAGAGAAAGAAAGAAAGAAAGAAAGAAAGAAAGAAGGATGGAAGGAAAGAAATGGAAGAAAAGAAGGAAAGAGGCATGGAAGAAAAAGAAAGAAAGAAAGAAAGAAAGAAAGAAAGAAAGAAAGAGGGATGGAAGAAAGAAAGAAAGAAAGAAAGAAAGAAAGAAAGAGGGATGAAAGAAAGAAAGAGGGATGGATGGAAGAAAGAAAGAAAGAAAGAAAGAAAGAAAGAAAGAAAGAAAAGGGAAGAAAAGAAAAAGTAAAGAAAGGGGGATGGAAGGAAAGAAAGAAAGAAAGAAAGAAAGAAAGAAAGAAAAAGAAAGAAAGAGGGATGGAAGAAAGAAAGAAAGAAAGAAAGAAAGAAAGAGGGATGAAAGAAAGAAAGGGGGATGGAAGAAAGAAAGAAAGAAAGAAAGAAAGAAAGAGGGATGGATGGAAGAAAGAAAGAGGGATGGATGGAAGAAAGAAAGAAAGAAAGAAAGAAAGAAAGAAAAAGTAAAGAAAGGGGGATGGAAGAAAAGAAAAAGAAAGGGGGACGAAAGAAAGAAAGAAAGAAAGAAAGAAAGAAAGAAAGAAAGAAAGAAAAGGGAAGAAAAGAAAAAGTAAAGAAAGGGGGATGGAAGAAAAGAAAGAAAGAAAGAGGGATGGATGGATGGATGGAAGAAAGAAAGAAAGAAAGAAAGGGGGATGAAAGAAAGAAAGAAAGAAGCATGGAAGAAAAAGAAAGAAGGATGGAAGGAAAGAAACAGGGAAGAAAAGAAAGAGGCATGGAAGAGAAAGAAAGAAAGAAAGAAAGAAAGAAGGATGGAAGGAAAGAAATGGAAGAAAAGAAGGAAAGAGGCATGGAAGAAAAAGAAAGAAAGAAAGAAAGAAAGAAAGAAAGAAAGAAAGAAAGAAAGAAAGAAAAAGGAAAGAAAGAAGGCCTTCTGTCAATGATTATAATTGTAACCAACATTTATTCCCGCGATGTTGCCCAGAGCTCCATAATAAACCAAAATGTATTCAGTAATACTTTTTAAATGTTTAATTTGAATGTATCTTGTCACGTAAAATGAATTACTTGCATAATTCCACATGATATTCTGTCAGATTGCTCGATAAACACTGCACAGGCTATAATCTATGGATCGTCCCTTCTTAAACCGTCTTTACATAACATTATGTTAAATAGAAAATGTTGTTTTTGAGCTTATGGGTTTTTTCTATCTCTAACGTATATAATCTAAAATCCAAGCTAACAAGACAGCCTGGTCAGCTGCTGGCAACATAATGAATTCAACCACGAATTACACATAAATTATTAATGATAAGCCGCCAAAACCCTCAGTGAGTCTCACAGTGTCGGGGCCCCGGGCAACTGTCAGCCTTTCCTGCCCCATAGCTACAAATCTGAACCACGGTTTTATAATGGAGCTTTAGGGCAAGTCATTTTATTGCATGTTTAACTTTAATACTGCCACCGTTTTATTAAGGTCTGGTTTTGAGAGTCTGGTTCTTCTTAGAGTTTCTTCCTCAGGTTAACTCAGGGAGTTTTTGCTTGACACTTGCTTGTCCTCTCTGGATTGTTCATTAAGAGTCAAAATTACCATCCAGTTTTCTGTAAAGCTGCTTTATTAAAAGCACGGTGCAAATAGAAAACCAAACCAAACTGAATACTGATAGTATGGTTTACGTTTACTTTTACTTGATTCTCATTATATTGAGATGTTTCTGTTAACCATACACCATACTCACCGGCCACTTTATTAGGAACACCCATCCACCTGCTCTTTTATATTTCAGTTCTCTAATTCGCCGATCCCTTGACAGCAGTACAATGCATCAAATTATGCAGATACAAATCAAGAGCTTCAGTTAATGTTCACATCAAACACCAGAATGGGAAAAATTGTGATCTCAAAGTGTGACTTTCACTGTGGCATGGGTGTTGGTTTGAGCCAGACGGACTGGTTTGAGTATTTCAGAAACTGCTGATCTCCTGGGGTTTTCACACACAACAGAATGGTGCAAAAAACAAAAAACATAGAGTAAGTGACAGTTCTGTAGGTGGAAACAAACACCTTGTTGACAAGAGAGGTCAGAGGAAAACGGACAGATTGGTTCGAGCTGCCAGGAAGGATATTGTAACTCATATAATCACTATTTACAACCGTGGTGAGCAGAAAAGCATCTCAGCATGCAACAGCAGAAGACCACATTAGGTTCCACTCCTGCCAGCCAATTATAGGAATCTTAGAATTAAGAACAAGCTCCTATTAAAGTGGCCAGTGAGTGTGTGTAAAAATAAGCAACATACAGTGGGGCAAAAAAGTATTTAGTCAGCCACCAATTGTGCAAGTTCTCCCACTTAAAAAGATGAGAGAGGCCTGTAATTTTCATCATAGGTACACTTCAACTATGAGAGACAAAATGAGAAAAAAAAATCCAGAAAATCACATTGTCCGATTTTTAAAGAATTTATTTGCAAATTATGGTGGAAAATAAGTATTTGGTCACCTACAAACAAGCAAGATTTCTGGCTCTCACAGACCTGTAACAACTTCTTTAAGAGGCTCCTCTGTCCTCCACTCGTTACCTGTATTAATGGCACCTGTTTGAACTCGTTATCAGTATAAAAGACACCTGTCCACAACCTCAAACAGTCACACTCCAAACTCCATATGGCCAAGACCAAAGAGCTGTCAAAGGACACCAGAAACAAAATTGTAGACCTGCACCAGGCTGGGAAGACTGAATCTGCAATAGGGAAGCAGCTTGGTGTGAAGAAATCAACTGTTGGAGCAATTATTAGAAAATGGAAGACATACAAGACCACTGATAATCTCCCTCGATCTGGGGCTCCACGCAAGATCTCACCCCGTGGGGTCAAAATGATCACAAGAACGGTGAGCAAAAATCCCAGAACCACACGGAGGGACCTAGTGAATGACCTGCAGAGAGCTGGGGCCAAAGTAACAAAGGCTACCATCAGTAACACACTACGCCGCCAGGGACTCAAATCCTGCAGTGCCAGACGTGTCCCCCTGCTTAAGGCAGTACATGTCCAGGCCCGTCTGAAGTTTGCTAGAGAGCATTTGGATGATCCAGAAGAGGATTGGGAGAATGTCATATGGTTAGATGAAACCAAAATAGAACTTTTTGGTAAAAACTCAACTTGTCGTGTTTGGAGGAGAAAGAATGCTGAGTTGCATCCAAAGAGCACCATACCTACTGTGAAGCATGGGGGTGGAAACATCATGCTTTGGGGCTGTTTTTCTGCAAAGGGACCAGGACGACCGATCCGTGTAAAGGAAAGAATGAATGGGGCCATGTATCATGAGATTTTGAGTGAAAACCTCCTTCCATCAGCAAGGGCATTGAAGATGAAACGTGGCTGGGTCTTTCAGCATGACAATGATCCCAAACACACTGCCCGGGCAATGAAGGAGTGGCTTCGTAAGA
This sequence comes from Neoarius graeffei, assembly GCF_027579695.1. Taxonomy (NCBI): domain Eukaryota; kingdom Metazoa; phylum Chordata; class Actinopteri; order Siluriformes; family Ariidae; genus Neoarius; species Neoarius graeffei. The sequence continues at coordinate 12,904,336 of NC_083583.1, read as the reverse complement.
AGCATTTCAAGGTCCTGGAGTGGCCTAGTCAGTCTCCAGATCTCAACCCCATAGAAAATCTTTGGAGGGAGTTGAAAGTCCATGTTGCCCAGCGACAGCTCCAAAACATCACTGCTCTAGAGGAGATCTGCATGGAGGAATGGGCCAAAATACCAGCAACAGTGTGTGAAAACCTTGTGAAGACTTACAGAAAACGTTTGACCTCTGTCATTGCCAACAAAGGGTATATAACAAAGTATTGACTTAAACTTTTGTTATTGACCAAATACTTATTTTCCACCATAATTTGCAAATAAATTCTTTAAAAATCAGACAATGTGATTTTCTGGATTTTTATTTTTATTTTTCTCATTTTGTCTCTCATAGTTGAAGTGTACCTATGATAATTACAGGCCTCTCTCATCTTTTTAAGTGGGAGAACTTGCACAATTAGTGACTGACTAAATACTTTTTTGCCCCACTGTAGCTTACATTATGCAGCCTGCAAAGTAACCTTATAACATATAGAAGTCACTATAGACTTTTATATCACAGTGCTGTTTAATTCTTGATTCTGATAGGTTAGGTGTTGATTCATTTTCTATAATAGTAGCTCTGATAGTAGTTCCAGATGCAAAGATTTATATTACTTTTGTAAAAAGAGTTCATTACTTTTGTAGTGTACACTATACATAAATAGATTTAATGTATAATCAGTTCATTTATCATTTTGGAAGGAGTCTCCAGTGTCAGTGCTTTTTAAAACAGAAGTAATGGTCAAGTGGGTTTTTGTTGTCAATCCTCCATATAATTTGTATACACAGGAGAGAAATATCATTTGTTCAGCATCTTAGTACTATAGTACAGTACACAGGACTGCATAAAGCGCAAATACATGAGAATGTGACACAAGACATACAATAAACACTTGAGAAACCAGTGCAAGCTCAATAGTAGTGGTTTAGTGGTTAAAGGAAATACATAGAACCATGGCCTCAATTTTTGTTTATAAATGCCTTGAGACCTCAAGAATGGCATAAGAATAGCTTTAAGGATTAACAATAAATCTAATATAGTAATTTTTACGATTAAAGTGATTCATATAGGTAGCGGTCTGAGTGAATGACCTTGACATCCGTCATGTCACAGCAGGAAGTCTATCGGTCTCATTGCCATTTCCGCTATACTAAAACACAGAGCTGACTGCAACTTCGATCCTCCATTTTGAGCTAATTTATCGCCATGCCACGTAGATGTGTTACTGGCCGGTGCAGCAACACGATAGAAGGTAGATTTATGTTACATTCATGGCCTAAGAATGTTCAAACGTCCAAATCTTTGCAGCATTTTGTGAGAAGTTCACGGGCACATTGGGCGCCTACGAAGTGGTCTCTCGTCTGCTCTGCACATTTTACTGAAGACTCATACGAAACCTCTGATCTGTTGAGGAGCGTTGGCTATAAGCCCGTATTGAAAGAGGGTGCAGTACCAACAATTAAATAAAACTACAAGAAAAAGAAAGTAAGTTCAGTTGCACAAGTTCTCCCGGAGTGTGAGCTGAGGGTTGTTGCTAAAACCCGGGAAGGAACGGGACATATTATCGCTCGGGCAGTGACCTCCCCGTGGTTGTTGCTAAAACCAGTGATGTCCCATCCCATCCTGGGTTTTAGTAATCGCCTGAGCCGAGCAGTAACGGCGGAGTACTCAATATAGAGAAAATGGAGAATGAGTGGAGCAGCCGTCTGATTTCTCTGCTGGATATGCTCGCCTCAGCAGCAATATCTCGCCCTTACGTGGAAGAAGCAAATGAATGGAGAACTGAACGAACAACTGAAAGTCAGATTGTTTCAAAACAATCAGCCACAAGATCGGCCTTCAAGAAGCGAGAACACAGACGGGTAAGATGCGACTCTCGTTTGGATACAAAACAACAAAAACAACACGTAGTTTACCTGCATTTAGATTAATCCATGTAACTTGTATTGTGTGTTTAAGTTAGCGGTATAATATTATGTAATTTGATTCAGAATGCGATTGTCTCAGTTCATCTGATTATTTGATTAGCCTTTTACGTTTTATCAGTGAAAATGCATGCATGTACATGTACGGTATGTTGCATAAGTTATAACACCCATCCTGTTTTAATGAGAGTCAACCCGCAATCAATGAAGTCAAATCAGTCTTAGTTGAGCAAGTCGGTAACGCTATTTCTTACTTTCACCATAAATTTTTATTTATATGACTTTGGTCTACAGCTGTCAAAGGCCTCGGCCTTAAAACCGGTTCCCGCTGTGACGTCACGCACTCAGGGCTGGCTGGCTCAGCGGGGCAACTCGAACGCCAACTTTGCAGTCGATTTTAACTCTCAAAAATATATTTTTTATTCCCATTTATGCAGCATACAAGAGTCAAGGATGGAGATACTATCCACTCAGAAATTTATTTAAAAATAAAGGTTTTGCATATTTTGTGGTTCTGCATGTTTCCTTTAAGGCTTTGGCTGAATTATCAAAAAGTTGAGTTCAAATCTCAGAACTACTAAGTTGTCACTGTTGGACTGTAAACTATAATTCGCTCACATTATTGTACATTGCTTTGGATAAAAGCAGCTGTGAGTAAAAAAAAAAGAGTAAATATCATCATTTTTCTAACAGACGGAAATTTTTAGGACGGAAGGCTTTGTGGTTTTTCTGTAACATGACAATCTGTGGTTTTTGTCTTATTGACTTCAAAAGAAAGAAATAAAAAGAGGCAGTGAGGGAAAGATTGTTTACAGCTGTTTATGTTTTATGGATGTTACACATTAAATGTAACTAAAAATAGATTTTAAAAACTGTGATTCTTTAATAAATAAAAATTGTAATCATTGGCAAATTGATGTGGTATAACACCACAGCACTGTACAGGAAAGGTCAGAGCAGGCTGTATCTGCTGCGGAGACTCAGGTCTTTTGGAGTGCAAAGGGCACTCCTGAAGACCTTTTTTGACACTATGGTGGCATCAGCCATCTTTCATGGCGTGGTTTGCTGGGAGAGCAGCATCTCCACAGCTGACAGGAAGAAGCTGGACAAACTGATCAGGAGGGTCAGCTTTGTGCTGGGATGCCCCCTGGAGCCAGTGGAGGTGGTGGGTGGGAGGAGGATGATGGCTAAGCTGTCATCTATAAGGGAGAACGACTCCCACCACCTACAGGACTTACTCACTGGACTGCAGAGCTCCTTCAGCGGGAGGTTGCTCCACCCTAAGTATGTGAAGGAGCGTTACCGCAGATTATTCCTTCCTGCAGCTGTTAGACTGTACAACCAGCACTGCTCACAGTAGACTCACATCTGTATGTCTGTCACTAGTTGTTGCATTGTTTTCTGTTTTATCTTTTGCAATTACGACCACCTGATATGTGCAATAAGTGTGTTTCATCTACTCCATAATTCCTCTACATTATTTAATATTTATCTTTTATATATATAAGGGCGGCACGGTGGTGTAGTGGTTAGTGCTGTCGCCTCACAGCAAGAAGGTCCAGGTTCGAGTCCCGTGGCCGGCGAGGGCCTTTCTGTGCGGAGCTTGCATGTTCTCCCCGTGTCCGTGTGGGTTTCCTCCGGGTGCTCCGGTTTCCCCCACAGTCTAAAGACATGCAGGTTAGGTTAACTGGTGACTCTAAATTGACCGTAGGTGTGAATGTGAGTGTGAATGGTTGTCTGTGTCTATGTGTCAGCCCTGTGATGACCTGGCGACTTGTCCAGGGTGTACCCCGCCTTTCGCCCGTAGTCAGCCGGGATAGGCTCCAGCTTGCCTGCGACCCTGTAGAACAGGATAAAAGCGGCTAGAGATAATGAGATGAGATATATATATATATATATATATTTTTTTTTTTTTGACTTGTGTGGCTTGATATGTCCTCTTCTGCTGTTATCCACTGTGCTGCTGCAAACAGGAAATTTCCCCATTGTGGGACAATAAAGGTTTCCTTATCTTATCTTATGACATGTCTCATACCGTTGATTATTTTCCCATAACGTAGATTAGATTTCCCTCTCTTTTCCATGGAAACTAAAAACATTATTATGAATCACTTGGTCAGTAAGGATGCATAAATGTATGGCAGATATCCATCCATCCATCCATCCATTATCTATCATGTTTATCCATCAGTGTCACGGTGGAAGCTAGAACCAATCCCAGCTACACTTCAGGCAAGAGGCAGGGTCCACCCTGGGCAGAATAGCAATCAGTCAACACCGTGATGAACAACCATTCACACTCACGTTCACACCTATGGGCAATTCAGAGTAGCCAGTTGACCTAATTCTCATGTCTTTGGGATGTTGGAAGAAACAAACGCAGGCACTGGGAGAACATGAAATCTCCATACAGAAAGGCCCCAGTTGGCCATGAGATTTGAACCCAGAACCTTCTACCTGTGAGCCGAGATATGTAAGGTATGTTTATAGGGGAAAATCATATTAATTGACAGAGGTTCGGGGGAAGCCATGGCCTAATGGTTAGAGAAGCAGCTTTGGGCCCAAAGGTCACCAGGTTGATTCCCTGGACCAGCAGGAATGGCTGAAGTGCCCTTGAGCAAGGCACCTAACCCCCTACTGTTCCCCAGGCTGCTCTGAGTATGTTGTATGTTGCTCTGGATAAGGGCATCTGCTAAATGCCATGAATGAAGTGTAATGATCGGCAATATTTATTCACATATTTTTGTTTAACAGCTCTGATGGACTGCATCATCAGGTTAGCACTGTAGTCTCACAGCAAGAAGGTTCCAGGTTCGAACCTTACAATCTTTCTGTGCAGAGTTTGCATGTTCTCCCTGTGGCTGTGTGGGTTTCCTCCGGGTTCCTCCTACAGTTCAAAGACATGCAGATTAGGTAAAAATACCCAGCCGCTGGGGTTACACAAGCCAGCGCATACTTAGCTCCAGTCCCAAGCCTGGATAGATTGGGGAGGGTTGTGTCAGGAAGGGCATCTGGTGTAAAAACCTATGCCAAATCAAATGTGCGGATCATGATGATCTGCTGTGGCGATCCCTAACAGGGAGCAGCTGAAAGAAGTAGTAGTTCTGATGGAAATAATTACATTTATAATTAACAAATTCATCTCATGTCATTATCTCTAGCCGCTTTATCCTTCTACAGGGTCGCAGGCAAGCTGGAGCCTATCCCAGCTGACTACGGGCGAAAGGCGGGGTACACCCTGGACAAGTCGCCAGGTCATCACAGGGCTGACACATAGACACAGACAACCATTCACACTCACACCTACGGTCAATTTAGAGTCACCAGTTAACCTAACCTGCATGTCTTTGGACTGTGGGGGAAACCGGAGCACCCGGAGGAAACCCACGCGGACACGGGGAGAACATGCAAACTCCACACAGAAAGGCCCTTGCCGGCCACAGGGCTCGAACCCGGACCTTCTTGCTGTGAGGCGACAGTGTGCCGCCCTATTTACACAATATGCTTCATAAATTGCATGGTCATTAAATATAGCATTTTATGAATTATTGTGCTAGAAACTTTAACATATATTCGAGAAATCCAGTGCTGGGCCATAAACATGCCCATAGTTGAATTTACTTATTCACGTTTATGCATTTGGCAGACATGCTGGGACACGATCCAAGCAGAGCTGTAGAGGTTATGGATCTAGCTGGAGAATCCACCAGCGGCGACATGGAGCCATTCTGTGATTCGAACTCACACGTTTCCAATCACACGGCCCTAACCACTGAGCTCCAGCTCTTAAAATACAATTGCAAAACATTCCCTTCAGGACCCAATTGTCATCCCTGTGTCACGTTGAAGCATTTAGGCCACAGCCGCTTCCTCTCCTCTGAGCCCAGTTTGAATTCCCCCAGATTCCTGCAGGCTGTACAAATGTTAGCACAGTGCCAAAAAATGAAGATGAGCGCATCAGTGCTACTGCTTCTCTCCTGCCAGCTCATGCTACGTGACCTCAAGCAGAAAGCCTGAGTAGGTCCTAAAACGCTACATGCCTCCTTTGTCCTTCTTCACACTTAAGAAATAAGAAAAGGGAATACGCCTTGCTGTTGTGCTTCATGTAACCGTAAGATATTTAGGGCTATTGCGTCCAATTTGTCTGTATTATGCTACCTTTGCTGGCAGACAAAGCCACTGGTGAATTTGCATTAAACAAGGTTGGCTAATCGCCAGCAGCAGAGCTATCCACAGAAAGAGCAGAGACGGTGCACTTTAGCAAGGTCATCTCAAGGTCAAGATAACAGAGGAGTGCATCAGACATGCATTTATTCCCCAAAACACAAGAGGGGTCCTGAAAGGCTACTAGCATATTCTATTCACAGTCCTTTCGAAATAGCTTTGCCAAAACGACTCTGAGCACATCTTAAGGGAAATCAACCCTGAAAAACCGGTGTACGTTTCACAGCCAGCTTCAGCTCAAGCCTTCCCAAGATTTGTTTAAGCTCTGATTGCTCCGAACAGCACATCTGCACAGATTTGCTACAGTTTAATGAAAAGGCAGTTGCTCATTTAGCTTCTGTGCACATCAGGATTGCCGAGCTCTCAGCTGGAACACTAAGTGGCAGGTATCTGTAAATATATACAGCATGAGCTGCTCCTGTAGGTACGTACATACGATGGAACAGATCTGGAACACATTTACAAATCAGAGTTTTCTTTGTTTTTCTAGTTTGAACGTCAAAAGAAAACACTCATTTAGATCACCGACCTCTCTTTCTTATGACTGACTCACTGTATTCTTCGAGAGAGTGCTGCAAAAATCAGGTGAATATCAGTGTTTCTGTTATTGTAAGGATTGTAGTGGTAATGCTGGATTTGGTTCAAGTTAAACCTACAACCAGGAAGGTTCCAAGTAGAACCCAGTCCATGCTAAGGACACTCAATGATATAAATAACTCTTGAAGAACCCTTTTTCTTCAAGAACCCACATAGATAGTGTTTCAGTTCCACCACTGCTTCAGCAGATAATCTCACTTGGATACTGTAGATATGTACAAATCCTATCATATTTTAGCAGATTCAGTGATACTATCAACTACTGAATCATTGCCTCATGAATCAAAATCATATCGTATCAGATTCAGTGCTCCCATCTGATCTCCAATTGATTCCTTGCAACATGAATCGAAATTGTATATCGTATCGTAGCAGATTCAGTGGTGTCATCAAATATTGAATCGTCGCCTTATGAATCAAAATTGTATCATATTGAAGCAGATTCGGGAGGCACAGTGGTGTAGTGGTTAGCGCTGTCGCCTCACAGCAAGAAGGTCTGGGTTTGAGCCCCGTGGCCGGCGAGGGCCTTTCTGTGCGGAGTTTGCATGTTCTCCCCGTGTCCGTGTGGGTTTCCTCCGGGTGCTCCGGTTTCCTCCACAGTCCAAAGACATGCAGGTTAGGTTAACTGGTGACTCTAAATTGACCGTAGGTGTGAATGTGAGTGTGAATGGTTGTCTGTGTCTATGTGTCAGCCCTGTGATGACCTGGCGACTTGTCCAGGGTGTACCCCGCCTTTCGCCCGTAGTCAGCTGGGATAGGCTCCAGCTTGCCTGCAACCCTGTAGAACAGGATAAAGCAGCTAGAGATAATGAGATGAGATGAGATGAAATGAAGCAGATTCAGTAATACCATCAAATACTGAATCATTGCCTCATGAATCAAAATCATGTAACACTGTAGCAGATTCAGTGGTACCATCAAATATTGAATCGTCACCTTCTCATCTCATCTCATTATCTCTAGCCGCTTTATCCTGTTCTACAGGGTCGCAGGCAAGCTGGAGCCTATCCCAGCTGACTACGGGCGAAAGGCGGGGTACACCCTGGACAAGTCGCCAGGTCATCACAGGGCTGACACATAGACACAGACAACCATTCACACTCACATTCACACCTACGGTCAATTTAGAGTCACCAGTTAACCTAACCTGCATGTCTTTGGACTGTGGGGGAAACCGGAGCACCCGGAGGAAACCCACGCAGACACGGGGAGAACATGCAAACTCCGCACAGAAAGGCCCTCGCCGGCCACGGGGATCGAACCCGGACCTTCTTGCTGTGAGGTGACAGCGCTAACCACTCCACCACCGTGCCGCCTGAATCGTCGCCTTATGAATCAAAATCATATCGTAGCAGATTCAGTGGTACCATCAAATACTGAATCGTTGCCTCATGAATCAAAATTGTATCATATTGAAGCAGATTCACTGGTATCTTCAAATATTGAATCGTTGCCTCATGAATCGAAATTGTGTCAAATTGTAGCAGATTCACTGGTACCATCAAATACTGAATCATTGCCTCATGAAATCGAAATCATGTAATACTGTAGCAGATTCAGTGGTACCATCAAATATTGAATCGTTGCCTCATGAAATCAAAATCGAAATCGCATCGTAGCAGATTCGGTGGTACCATCAAATATTGAATCGTTGCTTTGTGAATCAAAATCATACCATATTGCAGCAGATTCAGTGGTATCATCAAATATTGAATCATTGCCTCATGAATCAGAATCAATACAGTTTTGTCTACCATCAAATTGTTGCTTTAAGAATGAAAATCATATCATATATTGTATTATATTGTAGCAGATTCAGTGATATAACCAACTTGTCTACCATCAAACTGTTGCTTTAAGAATGAAAATAGTATCCTATTGTATTGTATTGTAGCAGAATCACTGATACTGTCAAATACTGAATCATTGCTTAATGAATCGAAATCGTATAAAATTGTATCATATTATAGCCGATTCAGTGATATAGTTGAATATTGTTCATTGTGTTATGACTTGAAATCATACTGTAATGCATTATATCATACCAGATTCACTGGTATCATTAAATATCAAGTAAGAATCACAATCAAATCATCTCATCTCATTATCTCTAGCCGCTTTATCCTGTTCTACAGGGTCGCAGGCAAGCTGGAGCCTATCCCAGCTGACTACGGGCAAAAGGCGGGGTACACCCTGGACAAGTCGCCAGGTGATCGCAGGGCTGACACATAGACACAGACAACCATTCACACTCACATTCACACCTACGGTCAATTTAGAGTCACCAGTTAACCTAACCTGCATGTCTTTGGACTGTGGGGGAAACCGGAGCACCCGGAGGAAACCCACGTGGACACGGGGAGAACATGCAAACTCCACACAGAAAGGCCCTCGCCAGCCACGGGGCTCGAACCCGGACCTTCTTGCTGTGAGGCGACAGCGCTAACCACTCCACCACCGTGCCGCCCACAATCAAATCATATAGAATCCTGGGGTTTACATCTTTTATCCTTTGCATGAATATGTTTTCTTTAAAGGGACATGTTAGACATGGCTTTGTACCCTTAGGTCCTGTAAAATTATATAATATAAAATGTCTACACACTTAGAAAAAAATGGTTCCTCAATGGCTCTTTGGATAACATTGTTCTAAAAAGGCTTCAATTTGGACTCCTCGTTGAAAATTTCAAAGTAGTAAAGTACTTTGCTTTATTTCACACTTCTACACAGAACCATTAAGGATTTCAGTAGAAGGACGAACCAGAGGATGTGGAAGGGTGCGAGATGGAAATTTTTTTTCTCAGAGTATATGGGACCTCTTTTTTCCATCTCTTGGAAGTGCAAATTTTTTAGTCCAAGCCCCTTGAGGTACCTTTACACCATAGGGACTGTAGTTAGTCAGTCCCGTGGTTCTCCCCTCGAAGGCTGAATGCATAATGTTTGAAATTAATGTTTGATTTTGTATTCTTATTGAATATAACCAAACTAGCCATGCATGTAGGAGTGAGCGATATGGTTATATTGCAGTATGGATAATAATGAAACACATGGTACAAAAATACATTTAGGAATCAGATAAGGTATTTGTTACAGCGAATGATAATTGAGTTATAAAAACTCTGACACCTGATACACAGCAAAATGATCCGATGATGTTAATATAGGGAAATATCACCAGCGCTTTGCCGCAAGAAGATTGAGGAAGTGATCAGTTTACAGTATTTCACTTCTGTAGTGATTACTCAATATCTAAAAATAAAAATGGAGTCTAGACATCATCATACATTATGCATCGAACAGTGGGCAGAGCAATTACTGAGCTGTGGGAGCCTGATAGATATCGTGCATTAGTATGTTGAGATGTTGAGAGATGTGCTGGTTTGCTTAGTGGATTTTAGATGAGAAGATTTAGAATTCAGATCCTTACAGAAAACATGTAACAAGATGAACCTTTGGGGAAACAGCTCTTAACCACCAATTGCTCAGCGGTCTGATTGGACTGTCATGTTTTAATTTTAAATAAAAATATTAAACCAAAGAATAAAGGTAATACAAAATATATAGCATTGTTCACATGCTTTTGTGTCTCTTAAAACACCATGTCATAACTTTATAAACTTATTTATTTTGCCTTGCAGTGAGATGTCAGGGCATTTCATAGCAGCGTAACACACTAATGTTTCAAACGTTACACACAGCCAAAAAAAACCAAAAAACCAAAACCCCGAGGTCCTGAGTGTCAGTCAATCTCAAATAGCAGCTTCAGTAGCTTGTGCTTCAGAAACAATACATTATAAATGGCCATCGCTGACCCAGTTTCTATAGGAACACATGGCCTTGGAAAGTCTTCTCTCGTCTCACATCCTAATCCTAAATCCTTGAAAAATAGACATGAAGTGAGGGGGAGGATGGAGCATGACAGAGCCTACTTCAACTGAAACCGTTTTGGTCATTTCACATCAGTTATTGAGATGAATCAAACAGTTTAAGGTGACTGATTGGTTTTACATGGTCGAGCTGTGTCACTTCATCACTGCTTGACTTTCATTACGTTATTTGTTGGCCAGATGCTTTCGCCTACAGCGAATTACAAAGCAAGGTAGAACACGATTCAAATGGGATCACAGACCTCACTCAGACTTAGCAGAGACATATATTTGAACACTTGACCTTCCATACAGGACCCGAGAACAAAATGGTCTCTGGTTCTCAAAGTGGGTTCCAGGGACACCCAGATGTCTGTGAAGCATAGAGAGAGTTAAAGGAGATACGCAGAACCTTTATTTTTAAATACATTTCCAAGTGGATAGTATCTCCATCCTTGACTCTTGTATGCTGCATAAATGGGAATTTAAATATATATATATATATATATATATATATATATATATATATATATATATATATATATATATATACATACAGTGGTGCTTGAAAGTTTGTGAATCCTTTAGAATTTTCTATATTTCTGCATAAATATGACCTAAAACATCATCAGATTTTCACACAAGTCCTAAAAGTAGGTAAAGAGAACCCAGTTAAACAAATGAGACAAAAATATTCTACTTGGTCATTTATTTATTGAGGAAAATGATCCAATATTACATATCTGTGAGTGGCAAAAGTATGTGAACCTCTAGGATTAGCAGTAAATTTAAAGGTGAAATTAGAGTCAGGTGTTTTCAATCAATGGGATGACAATCAGGTGTGAGTGGGCACCCTGTTTTATTTAAAGAACAGGGATCTATCAAAGTCTGATCTTCACAACACATGTTTGTGGAAGTGTATCATGGCACGAACAAAGGAGATTTCTGAGGACCTCAGAAAAAGCGTTGTTGATGCACATCAGGCTGGAAAAGGTTACAGAACCATCTCTAAAGAGTTTGGACTCCACCAATCCACAGTCAGACAGATTGTGTACAAATGGAGGAAATACAAGACCATTGTTACCCTCCCCAGGAGTGGTCGACCAACAAAGATCACTCCAAGAGCAAGATGTGTAATAGTCATCGAGGTCACAAAAGACCCCAGGGTAACTTCTAAGCAACTGAAGGCCTCTCTCACATTGGCTAATGTTAAGGTTCATGAGTCCACCATCAGGAGAACACTGAACAACATTGGTGTGCATGGCAGGGTTGCAAGGGGAAAGCCACTGCTCTCCAAAAAGAACATTGCTGCTCATCTGCAGTTTGCAAAAGATCACGTGGACAAGCCAGAAGGTTATTGGAAAAATGTTTTGTGGACGGATGAGACCAAAATAGAACTTTTTGGTTTAAATGAGAAGCGTTATGTTTGGAGAAAGGAAAGCACTGCATTCCAGCATCAGAACCTTATCCCATCTGTGAAACATGGTGGTGGTAGTATCATGGTTTGGGCCTGTTTTGCTGCATCTGGGCCAGGACAGCTTGCCATCATTGATGGAACAATGAATTCTGAATTATACCAGCGAATTCTAAAGGAAAATGTCAGGACATCTGTCCATGAACTGAATCTCAAGAGAAGGTGGGTCATGCAGCAAGACAACGACCCTAAGCACACAAGTTGTTCTACCAAAGAATGGTTAAAGAAGGATAAAGTTAATGTTTTGGAATGGCCAAGTCAAAGTCCTGACCTTAATCCAATTGAAATGTTGTGGAAGGCCCTGAAGCAAGCAGTTCATGTGAGGAAACCCACCAACATCCCAGAGTTGAAGCTGTTCTGTATGGAGGAATGGGCTAAAATTCCTCCAAGCCGGTGTGCAAGACTGATCAACAGTTACCGCAAACGTTTAGTTGCAGTTATTGCTGCACAAGGGGGTCACACCAAATACTGAAAGCAAAGGTTCACATACTTTTGCCACTCACAGATGTGTAATATTGGATCATTTTCCTCAATAAATAAATGACCAAGTATAATATTTTTGTCTCATTTGTTTAACTGGGTTCTCTTTATCTACTTTTAGGACTTGTGTGAAAATCTGATGATGTTTTAGGTCATATTTATGCAGAAATATAGAAAATTCTAAAGGGTTCACAAACTTTCAAGCACCACTGTATATATATATATATATATATATATATATATATATATATATATATATATATATATATATATTTTTTTTTTTTTTTGAGTTAAAATCGACCGTAAAGTTGGCATTCGAGTTGCCCCGCTGAGCCAGCCAGCCCTGAGTGCGTGACGTCACTGCGGTAACTGGTTTTAAGGCCGAGGCCTTTTACAGCTATAGACCAAAGTCACATAAATAAAAATTTATGGTGAAAGTAAGAAATACCGTTACCGACTTGCTCAACTAAGACTGATTTGACTTCATTGATTGCGGGTTGGCTCTCATTAAAACAGGATGGGTGTTATAACTTATGCAACATACATGCACATGCATGCATTTTCACTGATAAAACATAAAAGGCTAATTAAATAATCAGATGAACTGAGACAATCACATTCTGAATCAAATTACATAATATTATACCGCTAACTTAAACACACAATACAAGTTACATGGATTAATCTAAATGCAGGTAAACAACGAGTGTTGCTGTTTTTGTTGTTTTGTATCCAAATGAGAGTCGGAGCTTACCCGTCTGTGTTCTTGCTTCTTGAAGGCCGAATGTTTTGAAACAATCTGACTTTCAGTTGTTCGTTCAGTTCTCCGTTCATTCGCTTCTTCCACGTAAGGGCGAGATATTGCTGCTGAGGCGAGCATATCCAGCAGAGAAATCAGACGGCTGCTCCACTCATTCCCCATTTTCTCCATACTGAGTACTCCTCCATTACTGCTTGGCTCAGGCAATTGCTAAAACCCGGGACAGGACGGGACATCACCAGTTTTAGCAACAACCATGGGGAGGTCACTGCCCGAGCGATAATATGTCCCGTCCTGTTCCGTCCCGGGTTTTAGCAACAACCCTTGGCTCACACTCTGGGAGAACTGGTGCAGCTGAACTTAGTTTCTTTTTCTTGTAGTTTTTTTTTCTTTAATTGTTGATACTGCACCCTCTTTCAATACGGGCTTATAGCCAACGCTCCTCAACAGATCAGAGGTCTCATACGAGTCTTCAGTAAAATGTGCAGAGCAGAAGAGAGACCACTTCATAGGTGCCCAATGTGCCCGTGAACTTCTCACAAAACACGTCCAAATCTTTGCAGTTTGAACATTCTTGGGCCATGAATGCAACGTAAATCCACCTTCTGTCGTGTTGCTGCACCCGCCAGCAACATAGAGTATCTACGTGGCATGGCAATAAATTAGCTCAAAATGGAAGCTCGAAGTTGCAGTCAGCTCTGTGTTTTAGTATAGCGGAAATAGCGATGAGACCGATAGACTTCCTGCTGTGACATCACAGATGTCAAGGCCATTCACTCAGACCGCTACCTATATGAATCACTTTAATTGTAAAAATGATTATATTAGATTTATTGTTAACACTTAAAACTATTCTTATGCCATTCTTGAGGTCTCAAGGCATTTATAAACAAAAAGTGAGGCCATGGTTCTGCGTATCTCCTTTAAACTGATCAAAATCACAACATTGCATTATTATATTTATTATCTCCACCAACTTTGTTGGACGAGGTCATGTTTTCACCTCTGTTTGTTTGTTTGACTTTTTCCAAGGTAACTCAAATAGTAGCAAACAGATTTTGATGAAATTTGGAGGAAAGGTGAGCCATGGGCCAAGGAACAAATGAATAGATTTTGATGCAAATCCGGATATGTATGTGAATCCAGGATTTTTTTTTTTTGCCTTTTCCCAACATAACTCAAAAAGTAGCGAACAGACTTTGAAGAAATTTGGAGGAAAGGCGGGCCATGGACCAAGGAACAATTGATTAGATTTTGATGCAAATCCAAGTTAGTATGTGGATCTACACGGATCCAGGATTTTTTTTACTTCCCCCAACGTAACTCAAAAAGAAGTGAATGGATTTTGATGAAATTTGGAAGAAAGGTGAGCCATGGGCCAAGGAACAACTGGTTATATTTTGATGTAAATCCAGATATGTATGTGGATCCAGGATATTTTTCCCAATGTAACTCAAAAAGTAGTGAACGTACTTGGATGAAATTTGGTGTACAGCTTTAGTATTATTCTAGGTTTAAGTGATTTGATTTTGATGTTGATAATATGGCGTCTGGCGGAGGTATGCACTCTACCGAGTGCCCTTCTAGTTATAAATGTCTTGGACCTAATGTGTTCCGTCAGGGGAACTTTCAGAAATAGAAAGGCAAGGCAAGTTTATTTATACAGCACATTTCATACACAGAGGCAATTTAAAGTGCTTCACATGAAATAAAATAAAATTAAATAAATGGTAAAAGAGCAATAAAAATAAATGAAAAAATTAAAAGAACAATAAACTACATAAAAAGTCACAGTGTATTGAAGAATCAGAGTGCAGTTATTAGCAGCAATTAAAAGCAGAGGTGAATATAAGTCTTTAGCCAGACTTGGGACACATCTAAGACCTACTGGAAGTTTATTCCAGCTGTATGTAGCATAGTATGCGAATGTAGCATCACCCTGTTTAGTTCTAATCCTCAAAACACTAAGCAGACTAGTCCCTGATGACCTAAGAGGTCAATAGGGTTTATAGTGTAGAAGCAAGTCAGAGATGTACTAGTGCATCTCAAACAATTAGAATATTGTGAAAAGGTTCATTTTTGTAATTTAATTCAAAAAGGTAACCTTTCATATATTCTATTCATTACACGTAAAGTGAAATATTTCAAGCCTTTTTTTTTGCTTTAATTTTGATGATTATGGCTTATAGCTCATGGAAATTAGAAATCCAGTGTCTCAAATTATTAGAATATTTCCTAAGATCAATCAAAAAAGTATTTACAATAGAGAAAATGTCCAACTTCTGAAAAGTTGGTTCATTTACACACTCAGTACTTGGTTGTGGCTCCTTTACCATGAATTGCTGCATCAGCGTGGCATGGCATGGAGGCGATCAGCCTATGGCATTGCTGAGGTGTTATTGAAGCCCACTTTGCTTTGATAGCAGCCTTCAGCTCATCTGTATTTTTGGGTTGGGTGTTTCTCATCTTCCTCTTGACAATACCCCCCAGATTTTTGACAGGGTTTAGTTCACACGAGTTGGCTGGCCAATCAAGCACAGTAATATCACGGTCAGCAAACCATTTGGTAGTAGTTTTGACACTGTGAACAGGTGCTAAGTCCTGCTGGAAAAGGAAATTGGCATCTCCATAAAGCTTGTCCGCAGATGGAAGCATGAAGTGCTCTAAAATCTCCTGGTAGACGGCTGTGTTGACTTTAGATTTGATAAAACACAGTGAACCAACACCAGCAGATGACATATGGCACCCCAAATCATTGCAGACTGCGGAAATATCACACTGGACTTCAAACACCTTGGATTCTGTGCCTCTCCACTCTTCCTCCAGATGCTAGGACCTTAATTTCCAAATGAAATGCAAAATGTCCTTTCATTTGAAAAGAGGACTTTGGACCACTGAGCAACGGACCAGTTCTTTCTCTCTTTCACCCAGGTAAGACACTTCTGACATTGTCTCTGGTTCAGGAGTGGCTTGATATTAGGAACACGACAGTTGTAGCCCCTTTCCTGAAGATGCCTGTGCGTGGTGGCTCTTGATGCACTGACATCAGCTTCAGTCCACTTCTTGTGAATCTCTCCCAAGTTCTTGAATCGACTTTTCTTGACAATCCTCTCAAGGCTGCAGTCATCCCTATTGCTTGTGCACCTTTTCCAGCCAGCCTTTTTAGCAATGACCTTCTGTTGCTTACTTTCCTTGTGGAGGGTGTCAATGATTGCTTTCTGAACAACTGTCAAGTCAGTAGTCTTCTCCATGATTGTGTGTACTGAACTAGACCGAGAGATACACAGTATTTATACTGTTTTACTCAAACTCAAAATGAAATACTCTCATATTTCAAATCAAATCAAATTTTATTTATATAGCCCTTTACAATAACCAAAAGGTACCCAAAGTGCTTTACATCAAAGACATAAAACAGAACACCAAAACACATAAAAACACAGGTTTTGACTGTGGAAGGTGCCACCGTGCTGCAGATTACCAAAAGCCTTTCAGAAGTACATGAAATAAAACAGACAAAACGAAGCACCCCTCAAAAACAAGACTCCCCTAGTCAGGATTGTATGCCAATCAAAAAAAGTAGGTCTTCAACTTTGATTTAAAAAGGCCGGGATCAATAGTGGTGCGAATGTCGGGGGGCAGATTGTTCCACAGTCTGGGAGCAGCGACAGCAAAAGAACGATCACCCCACTGTTTATATCTCGACCTTGGAACTTCTAACAGAAGCTGACCCGAAGAACGCAGGGCCCTACCATGATCACGAATAGTTAAAATCTCAGACAAGTAAGAGGGAGCCAGGCCATTGATGGCATTAAAAATAAACAGAAGTTTAAAATCAATTCTAAAACAGACTGGAAGCCAATGGAGTGACGACAACACAGGAGTAATGTGTTCACGTCTAGACGTGCTTGTTAAAAATCGGGCTGCAGCGTTCTGTACAAGTTGAAGACGTAAAATTGAAGACTGGCTGAGGCCAACATACAGGGCATTACAATAGTCCAGTCTCGAACTGATAAATGCATGAATTGCCTTCTCGAGATCCTGCCGACTGAGAAACGGCTTCGCTTTGGCCAAGAGACTAAGTTGAAAAAAGCTCGTTCTAACAACAGAACTAATCTGTTTATCAAATTTAAGCCCACTGTCAAACATTACCCCAAGATTTTGTACAAATGGTTTAAAAAAGGGGGCCAGAGTACCAAAATTTGTTGTAAAAACATTTGACGTGGGTGACGTGCCAAATAAAATACATTCTGTTTTGCTGTCGTTCAAATGCAAAAAATTCCGTGCCAGCCACTGCTTTACATCAGTAATATAATCCAGTAACTTAGTAAGCACCGTATTTTCATTGGGTCTCATGGGCAAATATATCTGCAAATCATCAGCATAAAAATGAAAAGACAGATTGTGTTTTTTTATAATTGATCCCAGAGGTAACATGTACAAAGAAAACAGAATAGGGCCAAGAATAGAGCCCTGTGGCACCCCACAAGAGAGGGATGCATATGAAGAACAGAGGTCGCCAATCATCACAGCGAAGCTCCTATTTGCCAAGTATGACCTAAACCATTGGAGAGCAGTGCCACGAATGCCAACATACTGCTCTAGGCGTGATACAAGGACTACATGGTCAACTGTATCAAAGGCCGCTGTAAGGTCAAGCAACACCAGCATGGCAGGATTCCCAGCATCCACAGACAGAGCGATATCATTGTGCACCTTTAACAGTGCTGACTCAGTGCTATGTCGGGATCTGAAACTAGACTGGAATTTATCAAGAACAGAATTTCTCTCTAAAAAATGACTGTAATTGAATAAAAACAACTTTTCTAAAACCTTAGAAAGAAAAGGCAAATGGGAGACAGGCCTAAAATTGGACAGAACAGAAGGGTCAAGATGTGGTTTTTTTAAGGAGGGGCCCAACTACAGCATGTTTAAAGGCAGCTGGGACAGACCCAGAATTAAGACAAGTATTTATAAAAACAAGCAAACTTGACCCAACAGAATTAAAAACCTCCTTCAAAAACTTGGCTGGAATGACATCTAAGGGACAGTTAGTGGGTTTCATGCCACTAACCACTTTTGTAAAAAACGACAGAGAAATAGTCTCAAACCGGTCGTAAACAGCAGCCTGTGTAGGAGGAGCATCCACATCATCAAGGAACGTATCAGTGTTACTGATATTCTGTCTGACTGATGCTACTTTGTCAGTAAAGAAACAGACAAACTCTTCACAGGTTGTGGCAGAGGCATCAGACAGAACAGTGGGGCGTGGATTAATAACAGAGTCTCATCTCACCTCATCTAATTATCTGTAGCCGCTTTATCCTGTTCTACAGGGTCGCAGGCAAGCTGGAGCCTATCCCAGCTGACTACGGGCGAAAGGCGGCGTACACCCTGGACAAGTCGCCAGGTCATCACAGGGCTGACACATAGACACAGACAACCATTCACACTCACATTCACACCTACGGTCAATTTAGAGTCACCAGTTAACCTAACCTGCATGTCTTTGGACTGTGGGGGAAACCGGAGCACCCAGAGGAAACCCACACGGACACGGGGAGAACATGCAAACTCCACACAGAAAGGCCCTCGCCGGCCACGGGGATCAAACCCGGACCTTCTTGCTGTGAGGCGACAGCACTAACCACTACACCACCGTGCCGCCCAATAACAGAGTCAACAGTATTAAATAATCTAGGATGATGAGAGCTATTGGCTATAATGGAAGACAGATATTTGGACTTGGCCTCCTTCAGAGATCTCTGGTAAGCAGCTAAACTGTCCCTTAACCAGCCCAGGGATACATGCAATTTGTCCTTTTTCCACCGCCGTTCAGCCTGTCTACATTGTTGCCTAAGCAGACGGATGTGGTCATTCAACCAGGGATCCGTCTTGGTCTTGATGCTTTTTTGCCGAAAAGGGGCAACAGAATCCAGAATCGCAGAACAGGTAGAATGGAAAGTGGAAAGTAGACTCTCTGGGCAAAGGGAAGAAACCAGCCCACTGTCAGCATGCAGCTGAGAGTCCCTAAAGGCAACAGCAAACTCTCCAGCCATTGATGAAGTAAAAATATGGCATCTGTGAGCTAAGGAAACAGGCTTATTGGCAGGTGGGGGAGCAGCAAAATCAAAAACAATGGGGAAGTGATCCGAAATGGCAGTGTCCACTATTTCTCTGAGGGAAACTGAAAGCCTGTGAGAAATAACAAGATCGAGTGTGTGCCCATGCTCATGTGTTGGTGCATTAACAGACTGGATGAGACCAAAGGAATCCAAAAGGCTTTTAAACTCATTAGCCAGTTGATTTGCTGCACAACAAACGTGAATATTAAAGTCTCCACAAATCAATAATTTATGAAACTTTGCAATAAAATCAGACAAAAACTCAGAGAACTCTTGAATAAAGTCCTTATTGAATTTGGACTTATTATTTTGAGATTTTTTTTATTTTTTGTGCTGTAGGCCACAATTATCAAAATTAAAATAAAAAATGGTTGAAACATTTTAGTTTACGTGTAATGAGTCTAGAATATATTACTGTAACAACAATCTGACTTTGGGAAACAGAGGAACTGGGAGCAGGCTTCAGAATAGGTGTGTTCTCTTTATTGTTCACATTTTTCAGTGACTAATAATGAAACAAACAAACTACACATGCGCAACGGGGTGTCACATCTCTCTCTCTCATTCCTGGCTGTCTGCAAGACACAGAGACACAGGTTAATAGACAGCCAGTAATTAGATACAGGTGCACCTCATCACATTACCTACTCGTTCAACCTGACTCCTCGCCGTTCAAAGCCAACGCTCGACCACACCCCCACTGCCACATACCCCCACCACCCAACTCAGGCCGGGAGCCATCTGGCCTGCAGCTGACTCCCCTCAGGTGGGAGAGGTAATCCGCCACCACCATCTGTGCCTCCGGCCTGTGGACCACCTCAAATTTAAAGTTCCGAAGGGCCAGATGCCAACGAGTGATCCGCATGTTGGCATCCTTCACGTGGTGGAGTCACTGGAGCAGGGCATGGTTGGAACAGAGGGTGAATGGGTGTCCTAGCAGGTAGTACTGGAGATTGAGGACCGCCCACTTGATGGCCAGACACTCCTTTTCAATGGTTCTGTACTTTGACTCTCACATGGGGAGCTTGCGGCTGATGTACAGCACCGGACACACCTTCCCCTTTACCACCTGGGACAAAATGGTCCCCAGCCCTCTGTCCAACGTGTCGGTCTGCAAAACAATAGGGAGAGAAAAGGCAGGAGAATGCAACAGCTGGCCCCCACACAAAAATGCTTTTACCTGAGCAAAAGCCCGTTCGCACGGCTCCATTCACTGGATTGGATCTGGCGCCCCCTTTTTAGTGAGGTCAGTCAGCAGGCTGGTGACATCTGAAAAGTTAGGCACAAACCGCCTATAATAGTCAGCCAGCCCCAGGAATTGCCTCACCCCCTTTTTGGCCTTAGGTCTTGGGCAGGCCATAATCACTGCAGTCTTGTCAATTTGGGGATGCACCTGCCCATGACCCAAGTGGAAGCCCAGATACCATACTTCCACCCATCCAATTGCACACTTTTTTGGGTTTGTTGTGAGCCCAGCACACCTCAGCGACCTCAGGACTGCCCTGAGATGTTGTAGATGCCACTCCCAATCATTACTATAAATGATTGTCATCTAAGTAGGCCGCCGCACACGAATTGTGGAGACAGAGAATTCAGTCCATGAGATGCTGAAATGGTGCTGGGGCCCCAAACAACCCGAAAGGAAGTGTGACAAATTGGTGTAAACTAAATGGAGTGGAAAACGCCGTTTTCTTGCAGGATAATGGAGTCAAGGGGATCTGCCAATATCCCTTTTCTAAATCCAGCATCAAGTAAAAGTGAGCTATGCCTAACCAATCGAGCAGTTCATCAATGCGAGGCATTGGATATGCATCAAATTTGGACACCGCGTTGACTTTTCTATAGTCCACACAGAACCGGACCAACCTATCAGTCTTGGGAACCAAGACCACCAGGCTGCTCCAGTTGCTGTGCGACTCCTCAATTACCCCCATCTTAAGCATAGCCTGGAGTTTATCCCAAACCACATTTTTATTGTGCTCAGGGAGCCAATATGGGTGGCTGAGCACCACCGCCCCTGGGGGAGTCTCAATGTGGTGTTCTATGAGGTCAGTGCAACCAGGGAGGGGCGAGAACACGTTGCAGAATTCCTCCTGCAACCTAATAACCTGTGCTCTCTGGGACAGTGAGAGGTAGTCTCCACAGGGGACCAGGGTGCATTGGGCCGCACTTTTTAGACTTACCTCCGGTCCCAGGTCCGCCCTCTCTGGAAATACTGTCACCAGAGCCACAGGAACTTCCTCTCTCCATGGTTTCAGGAGATTGAGGTGGTAAATTTGACGTGTCATCCCTATCTGGATGTTTGATCTCATAGTCGACCTTCCCAATTTGCTATGTGACCTCATAGGGCCCTTGCCATGCATGGAGTTTTGCTCTCAGGTCAAGAACGTATTGAATTTCATTTTTGCTTTGAGAAGGCCCCTCTTTCAAATTTTCTTTAATGATGTCTAAGACACCCTGTGATGACCTGGCGACTTGTCCAGGGTGTACCCCGCCTTTTGCCCGTAGTCAGCTGGGATAGGCTCCAGCTTGCCTGCGACCCTGTAGAAGGATAAAGCGGCTAGAGATAATGAGATGAGAAGGCCCCTCTTTCAAATTTTCTCTAATGATGTCTAAGACGCCCTGTGATGACCTGGCGACTTGTCCAGGGTGTACCCCGCCTTTCGCCCGTAGTCAGCTGGGATAGGCTCCAGCTTGCCTGCGACCCTGTAGAAGGATAAAGCGGCTAGAGATAATGAGATGAGATGAGATGAGATGTCTAAGACACCCTGTGATGACCTGGCGACTTGTCCAGGGTGTACCCCGCCTTTTGCCCGTAGTCAGCTGGGATAGGCTCCAGCTTGCCTGCGACCCTGTAGAAGGATAAAGCGGCTAGAGATAATGAGATGAGAAGGCCCCTCTTTCAAATTTTCTCTAATGATGTCTAAGACGCCCTGTGATGACCTGGCGACTTGTCCAGGGTGTACCCCGCCTTTCGCCCGTAGTCAGCTGGGATAGGCTCCAGCTTGCCTGCGACCCTGTAGAAGGATAAAGCGGCTAGAGATAATGAGATGAGATGTCTAAGACACCATGGGACTTGAGCCCATACAGCAATACAAAAGGGAAAAACCTGGTGGAGGTTTGTGGGACCTCATGTACTGTAACCAACAGAGGGTCTAGCCACCAATCCCAGTTTTTAACATCCCCATGAATGAACTTACAAATCATGTTTTTAAGTGTTTGATTAAATCGTTTGACCACCCTGTCCATTCGTGGATGATAAATGCTAGTATGAATCGATTTTTTCCACAATAATTTGTACAATTTGCGCAGTGTGCATGACATAAAAGTAGTGCCTTGATCAGTCAGGATTTCTTTGGAATCCCAACTTGGTAGATAATGTGGAAAAGTGCCTCTGCAACACTCCATGCTGAAATATTGCGAAGAGCCATTGCTTCCGGATATCACATTGCATAATTCACTATGACTAATATGAAGTGATACCTGCGTGCAGATTGATCTAATGGCCCGATGAGATCCATGCCAATTCTTTCAAAAGGGATCTCAGTTAATGGTAATGAGTGCAATGGGGCTTTTGGTGTGGCCGCTGGATTTACCAGCTGGCATTCGCGACAAGCCACACACCACTTGCAGACATCGAGGCTAATCCTCAGCCAATAGAAACGGGCCATGAGACAATTTAATGTTTTATCCTGCCCCAAATGCCCAGCCAAAGGATTATGATGAGCCACATGGAATAAAAGTTCCCTATGGGTCGTTGGGCCCAACAACTGTGTCATCTCTTCTTTAGTTTGAGTCTCCTGTGTCACTTGATATAGCCTATCCTTAATCATACAAAAATACGGGAAGGAGAGCACAGCGTTAGGTTGGAGGATTTGACCATCAATTACTTTCACTTGGTCAAAAGCATGTCTCAGAGACTTTTCATGCATCTGCTCCAATGGGAAATCCCCTAAGGGCCGTCCACAGAGCTGACACGGACGGCCCTGGGATCACCTCCCCAGCTAACTTTGCGGCAGGATTCCCCTGTGACGTGCTACTGCAGGGCCCACCCACTACTAACTGTTTCATTAATGTTTTAAATCCTGGCCAATCTGTTCCCAGGATCAGGGTGGGTGAGGCTTGAACTAACCACCACCTCCACACTATGTTTTTCTCCCCGGAAGTGGATAGTGATGGGCATTAGTGGATATTTGTGAATGTCCCCATGCACACATTTGACCTTCACCAATCTTACATTTCCCAGTGCCTCGCACTGAATCAGGCTTTGATGCATGGAGGTCTGATTACAACAAGCATCCACCAAAGCCTGATGTGTACCCCCTTGAATACTCAAAACTGTCCTGTACGCCCCCACTCAATCAGGGGAAGCCTGTGGTGCATCAGGGACACAAATCAGTAGGCCTGCCTCCTTATGGAAACGCTGAATCCCCACCTTCCCTCCACACCAACAGACCGGCCCGGGCTTGCTCCCAGTTCTGGTGGGCATGGATGAGTTCACCTGTGAGAGAGAGAGAAAGGGGGGGTTAATGGCAGCACAGACACAACGAGCAGGGAGGGGAAAAAAACATGAGGACAGACATGAGTATGGAGAGCGGGGGAATTGGCACCTGTTTCCATGGGGCTGGGGTAGGGGAGTGGTGAGGAGAGAGAGGGGGGAGAAAGCAAAAGTGAGAGAGAGAGCAGGGGAGCAGTTGTGGGAGCGCCTGCTCCCAGAAACGCCATCAGGTGGTCCTCAGCCAGCCAGACCACCTCCTCCAGCAATGCTGCTCGGTGACACCAGATCCATGTGGATGTCTTGCTCGGCAGTTGGGTGACAAACTACTCCAGTGTCACTCGCTCAATGACGGACTCAACGTCGCACTTGCTTACCAGCAGCCACTGTTGGCAAGCGTCCCAGAGCTGTTGCACAAATGCAAATGGCTGGCCCACTTTGCCATATGCCAGCGAGTGGAAGTGCTGGCACTGATCTTTTGGGCCACAACCGACCTGCTGGAGCATGGCTTGCTTCAGGTTGGGGTACTCCAACATGCTGGTGGCTGGGAGCTGCCAAGCCACAAGCTGGGCTTCCCCCCACAAGGAGCGGCAATAGGCAAGCCACCCACTGTAAAACCTTACAGTGGGTGGCTCGCCTATTGCCGCTCCTTGTGGGGGGGAAGCCCAGCTTGCCGCTGCGATACACTCGAACAGCTCGAGGAAGGCTTTGGGATTATCCTGCAGCCCCACCTTGACCAGCTGGATGGGCACACTAGCCACAGGGACAACCGCTAGAGCACCCGTTGACTGGATCCAGCTCCGGCTCACCTGCCAGTCTTCTGCCTGGGCTTTGAGCAGAGCCCAGAATTGCTGCCCCTGATCTACTGACAGCATGATGAGGGCATGCTGCTGGCACTGGAGGTCACTGGCAAGCTTTTGGAGGAGCTCTCTGACTGGTTCGGACTCCATGGCAGCATTTATTCTTCAGTCCCAGGTTTCAGTACCAGTGTAACAACTCTCTGACTTTGAGAAACTGAGAGCAGGCTTCAGAACAGGCGTGTTCTCTTTCTTTTTCATGCTTTTCAGTGACTAATAATGAAACAAACACACTACACACGCGCGTGATGGGGTGTCACAGCTCTCTCTCTCATTCCTGGCTGTCTGCAAGACAAACAGACACAGGTTAATAGACAGCCAGTAATTAGACACAGGGGCACCTCATCACGTTACCTACTGGTTCAAGCTGACTCCTTGATATTCACAGCCGAAGCTCGACCACGCCCCCACTACCACAATTACATTTTCACTTTCTTAAATAACTAATGAAAAATACTGAACTTTTTCATGATATTCTCATTGTTTGAGATGCACTAGTAATTCAGCCTGAACCCATTAAGTGATTTGTAGACAAATAAAAGTATTTTGAAGTATATATTTTTTAGACCCTGGTAGCCAATGCAGAGATCTGAGAACTGGTGTAATACAGTGTGTTTGTATCTCTTGGTCTTTGTGACAACTTTAGCAGCAGCATTCTGGATGACTTGTAGCCGCCCAAGTGCTTTTTAGTGAAGGCCTGAAAAGTGTTACAGTCGTCTTACCTACTAGAAATGAAAACTTGAATTAGTTTTTCGAGATCTTCTTTAGACAGTATATCCTCTAATTTTTGCTATATTTTTAAGATGATACAGTAATAACCCAATTATGTTACAGAATTAAGAAAGTTCTACACTTCTAATAAATAGACAATGTTTTTCATACTCGTTTAAATAATGTTCATGAAATAAATCTTTTATGGAATTTATTTTACAGTTAAAGAAATCCTTGTCTATGTTTGAGAATCTGTAAGATACAGAATCAGAAACTTTATAAGCCTGATCTACAAATATAATCACATACAGTGGTGCTTGAAAGTTTGTGAACCCTTTAGAATTTTCTATATTTCTGCATAAATATGACCTAAAACATCATCAGATTTTCACACAAGTCCTAAACATAGATAAAGAGAACCCAGTTAAACAAATGCGACAAAAATATTATACTTGGTCATTTATTTATTGAGGAAAATGATCCAATATTACATATCTGTGAGTGGCAAAAGTATGTGACCCTTTGCTTTCAGTATCTGGTGTGACCCCCTTGTGCAGCAATAACTGCAACTAAACATTTGCAGTAACTGTTGATCAGTCCTGCACACCGGCTTGGAGGAATTTTAGCCCGTTCCTCCGTACAGAACAGCTTCAACTCTGGGATGTTGGTGGGTTTCCTCACATGAACTGCTCGCTTCAGGTCCTTCCACAACATTTCCATTGGATTAAGGTCAGGACTTTGACTTGGCCATTCCAAAATATTCACTTTATTCTTCTTTAACCATTCTTTGGTAGAACGACTTGTGTGCTTAGGGTCGTTGTCTTGCTGCATGACCCACCTTCTCTTGAGATGCAGTTCATGGACAGATGTCCTGACATTTTCCTTTAGAATTCGCTGGTATAATTCAGAATTCATTGTTCCATCAATGATGGCAAGCCGTCCTGGCCCAGATGCAGCAAAACAGGCCCAAACCATGATACTACCACCACCATGCTTCACAGATGGGATAAGGTTCTTATGTTGGAATGCAGTGTTTTCCTTTCTCCAAACATAACGCTTCTCATTTCAACCAAAAAGTTCTATTTTGGTCTCATCCATCCACAAAACATTTTTCCAATAGCCTTCTGGCTTGTCCACATGATCTTTAGCAAACTGCAGATGAGCAGCAATGTTATTTTTGGAGAGCAGTGGCTTTCTCCTTGCAACCCTGCCATGCACACCATTGTTGTTCAGTGTTCTCCTGATGGTGGACTCATGAACATTAGCCAATGTGAGAGAGGCCTTCAGTTGCTTAGAAGTTCACCTGGGGTCCTTTGTGACCTCGCCGACTATTACACACCTTGCTCTTGGAGTGATCTTTGTTGGTCAGCCACTCCTGGGGAGGGTAACAATGGTCTTGAATTTCCTCCATTTGTACACAATCTGTCTGACTGTGGATTGGTGGAGTCCAAACTCTTTAGAGATGGTTTTGTAACCTTTTCCAGCCTGATGAGCATCAACAACGCTTTTTCTGAGGTCCTCAGAAATCTCCTTTGTTCGTGCCATAATACACTTCCACAAACATGTGCTGTGAAGATCAGACTTTGATAGATCCCTGTTCTTTAAATAAAACAGGGTGCCCACTCACACCTGATTGTCACCCCACTGATTGAAAACACCTGACTCTAATTTCACCTTCAAATTAACTGCTAATCCTCGAGGTTCACATACTTTTGCCACTCACAGATATGTAATATTGGATCATTTTCCTCAATAAATAAATGGCCGAGTATAATATTTTTGTCTCATTTGTTTTACTGGGTTCTCTTTATCTACTTTTAGGACTTGTGTGAAAATCTGATGATGTTTTCGGTCATATTTATGCAGAAATATAGAAAATGCTAAAGGGTTCACAAACTTTCAAGCACCACTGTATCATGCACATACTGTATAACACTAAACACAAACCAATAGCAAAAGTAGTGTGTAAAGGAGTGTAGCACATTAGAAAAATGACATGGAAGAGATTTTGGCCTTGTTGCACAGTCATGTCAAAGTGTGTTGCATACATCATCAGTATGAGTATATCTATATCCGGTGGGAGAAAAGTACTCTCCAAAAATAGGTACTAGGACTTTCAGTACTGCTCTTGATAAGTGAGACATGTGCAGGACTCACAACCAGGCTTATGGCCCATTTCCTCTTTGGTTCCACCTTTTGTGTTGTGGCACAGCTATTGAGACAACAATTATATTGGACTTTTCTCATTCCTGGTATTTTTTTTAAACAAACAAAATCAAAGCTTGTTTGATGAATTTCCCTGATTCTGGCAATGCAAGTCTGAGCGAAGCTAGCAATCTCCAGCTTCATAACATGACAGCACTGAGCTAACTCCTAGATTAAACAAGGAAAGTTCTGATAACAACTATTCAGCATGCTATTACAGGAAAATAATCAACAGCGAGATGGTGTGACATGGTCCGACGCAAAGTGTCACTACAGTATTACCACGCCAAAGTTGGTCAGTTTCCAAAAACAGCATGGATCCACAGCAACATGAGGAAGCCATGGTCTAAAGGTTAGAGGAGCAGCTTTGAAACCAAAAGGTCACTAGTTTGAGTCCCTGGACCAGCAACAATGGCTGAAGTGCCCTTGAGCAAGGCACCTAACCCCCAACATACATCTGGGTATGTTGTATGTTGCTCTTGATAAGAACGCCTGTGAAATGCCATTAATGCAATGCAACAATTGCAATTTTTTTAATTTATGAAAGAATGATACATCGTAGGTTTATCATATCCATTTTTAGTATAAATACACAGGTAATCATAGAAAACCGTGCACGCTGATTGGTCGAGAAATTCGGACTATTTCTCGATAATGACCTTGAGTGACTCGGCAAAATGGCTGCCAATCACTTTGTCACTGTAAGTGAGGAAGAATTAGAAATTATGAAAGAAAATGCTGTTCCTAAAAGCACTAAAGATGCTACGAAGTTTGGTCGAAAACTATTCAAAGGTAAGGTGGGATTGTGGTTTATTTTATCTGTTTCGAAGCAAAGTATTTTATGTGACTCGGTGTAGATAAGTGAGACAAGACTGGAGGTGCCTTTATTACATGCCGTGTTTGAAGATTGAAATAAATGATTTTTTAAAATAAATCACCTGTGTAGGGCGGCATGGTGGTGTAGTGGTTAGAGCTGTCGCCTCACAGCAAGAAAGTCCGGGTTCGAGCCCCGTGGCCGGCGAGAGCCTTTCTGTGCGGAGTTTGCATGTTCTCCCCGTGTCCGCGTGGGTTTCCTCCGGGTGCTCCGGTTTCCCCCACAGTCCAAAGACATGCAGGTTAGGTTAACTGGTGACTCTAAATTGACCGTAGGTGTGAATGTGAGTGTGAATGGTTGTCTGTGTCTATGTGTCAGCCCTGTGATGACCTGGCGACTTGTCCAGGGTGTACCCCGCCTTTCGCCCATAGTCAGCTGGGATAGGCTCCAGCTTGCCTGCGACCCTGTAGAACAGGATAAAGCGGCTAGAGATAATGAGATGAGATCACCTGTGTATTTATACGAAAACAATTATCCGCCTCAGGCTCAGTGAATATCGGTGAATCATAACCTCAACTTCATCTCGATTATTTATCTCATCTCATTATCTCTAGCCACTTTATCCTGTTCTACAGGGTCGCAGGCAAGCTGGAGCCTATCCCAGCTGACTACGGGCGAAAGGCGGGGTACACCCTGGACAAGTCGCCAGGTCATCACAGGGCTGACACATACACTACGTTTACATGCACGTAGAGAGAATCGAATTTCTGCCATTGCTCGACTGAAATCGAAGTTCAAAATGCCATGTATACACCTTAATTCGGCTGAAATTGAACCGAACTTGATTTCTCGGAATTGAGCTACACGACCTAGTTTATGCGATTTCTGCCGAGCTACTTTGTGCATGTATACCCTATCGAGCTAGTTGTCGAGCTACTTCCGGAAGTGACGAGTGACGAGACCACAAGCGGGAAACACAACAGCCTCGGTCGGCATGACAACAGTAGTAGCGAGCAGCAGAAGAGGTCAGGAGGAACAAACGAAGAAGAGAAAATGGCGATGTAGAGCTCTCTGAAGTGTGGATGGAGCACAGAGGACGGCAGGACAAAGCTTCTGGTACTAATAGGCTTTTTATTGTCAGACTTTTCAGTTTAACAGCCTACTTTTATTCTTGAGAGAAAAAAAAAACGCGCACGCGCTGTGTTCTAGTCCCGGGATGAGCTCTCCCCTCTGCTCTCCCTCTGCCTCCTTAAATAGGGCGCGGTTACTGGGAAGACACACAAACACAGGTTAATTACCGTCAGGTGAAGTGATTCTGCCACTCACCTTCCCTGGCTCCGCCCTCCTGTCACAGACCGGCGCTTGACCACGCCCCCACTGCCACAGGCAAGCAGAAACGTGCACTTCTGGAGCAATGAGGAGACAGAGTTCATGCTCATTCAGCTTAAGGAGTTGAATATATTAAAATTCATGGACGGGAGAAAAACGCGCAATGGAGAACACGGAACTGATAACTTTGTTTACACTCTTGAATAGCTCTTCTTCATGACGACAACCAGAAGTGTACCAACACGATGGGGCGTGTTGCGCCACCTGTGGCTCGGGTGCACAATGCACCTCACACAATAGCCTGATTTCAGTTGTGTGCATGTACGATTGGATTTCTCTGGCACCCTGCTGGGACCTTCAGCTCGATTACCGACAGCAGCTCAATTTGGATGTGCATGTAAACGTAGTCATAGACACAGACAACCATTCACACTCACATTCACACCTACGGTCAATTTAGAATCACCAGTTAACCTAACCTGCATGTCTTTGGACTGTGGGGGAAACCGGAGCACCTGGAGGAAACCCACGCGGACACAGGGAGAACATGCAAACTCCGCACAGAAAGGCCCCTGCCAGCCACGGGGCTCGAACCTGGACCTTCTTGCTGTGAGGTGACAGCGCTAACCACTACACCATCGTGCCGCCCCGTCTCGATTATTATTTACCGATATTCACTTTGCTTTCGGCAAATAATTGTTAAATACAAGTCTTGAAGACTTTCATGTGCTGGAAAACTTATCGTTACAAAGCACTGGTAGTGGAGACTCCTTCCAAAAATAATAAATAATCATCTCCTCAAAGAAAATGTTGCCATATGAAGGATTACACATTTTGAACTATTATTTATGTGGAGCGTCCATTATACAAGTCCCTGTGGCTGAGTTAGTATAGAATCTATAGCCTATGAGCTCGAGTGCATTAATATAACCCTGTGATTTGATTACAGCCAGCACTATTGTCAGAGCTGCTGTTATAGAAAATTAATCAACACCTTCTGACCACTCAGGAATTCATTTCCAGCACCTAGAGGATGTGGTACAGTACATACTGTAATTCATTGGTGGAGTGTTGTACAATTGGACGTTTTCATTGTGTGTACCTCAAGGAATAAAATACAATATCTTCTTTCTGACTGTGTAGTCATGTCATTTGTGTCTCATTTTTGACTCGTTTATTACTTATTAGCTTTTATGTTTATCCTGGCTGTTGTACAAATACAGAAGAGCCTTACAGGAAGTGGAACCATGTGGTTTGTTGTTGTTGTTGTTGTTGTTTTACTACAGTGTTAACAGTGGTATTTGCTATGAGATTAACAATGACTTCAGGTTACACGTTCACACTTCTGTTTTCTGCAGAAAGCCAAAATTCCCAACAGCCTTGAGGATCAAAATAGTCAGCAACTGAGTTTCGTGGTTAATTTGGTACTACAGAGAAACATGAGATGTGTATGAGTGTGGGTTTCTGTTTGAATTTGATCCCTATAGTAGTGTTTTCTTGTTCAACATTTTATCACTTTCATTTTCCAGAGAGCCGTGCAGAACATGAAATCAGATCAGAAAGTAACTCAGCTCAAACCCAATAAAATTTCTAGAACATTGGCGTCTTTTGCTGAGATTACAGTTCGGATCAAACGGCACATACAGTGCCCTCATTAACATATATAGATGATATTACATGATTGTGTGAAGATATGAAGTTTATCTTCGAGTGGTGACTGTATATATCACAAGTGAGCGAAGTGAACGAGTGAAATATTTTTCAACACGAGAAGATAAACTTCATATCTTCGCGCCACCGTGTAATGTTCTTTATATTATATGGACACATCTACAAAAAAAATGCAAGTTAATCAAAAGAATTTTAATTTTGAACCGGCTCCCCATTTTGACAATGTGCGTCTAGTCAGTGGGAAAACAGGAGAATGTTCCTTCCCAAGTGACAGAATGCTCCTTCCCAAGTGCAGGACGAACAGACTCAAAAACTCCTTTGTCCCTCACGCCATCAGACTGTACAACTCCTCTCTGGAGGGGAGGAGGGGTAACAGGAGGACAGAGGACGGGAAGGAGCAGTAGCCTAGCCTAACAATAAGCAATACCGGACAATGTGCAATATAAAGTGCAATATCTCTCCTGCTGCCCCCCTCCCTTTTTTCCCCTCCTCTCTCCCCCCCTTCCTCTCTTTCCCATATCTTATTCTTTTTATGTTTGTATATGTAAATAATTTATTTTAATTTATCTAGAAGTTTTCACTATTTCTTTTCTCTGTTTATCTGTAATGATGCTGCTGGAATCTTAATTCCCCTGAGGGAACCCTCCCAAAGGGATCAATAAAGTTTTATCTAATCTAATCTAATCTAATCTAACACTGGGAGTGACATCATCAGAGTGAAATATCGGGAATTATTATCTATACAGGAGATTTTTTCGATGGAATAAAAACATGTTCTATTCCCTTCTAGTGGGTTTCATTTGTTTAGTTTGATAGCATGCAATATTGTTAGCGTATCGCTTATCCTACATGTATTACGTCACTCTACCCAATGGAGAATGAGCGTTGAATATGGTTTACGATATTGCATGGTTGTCAAGACGACATGACATCACATGTCAGAGATGTAAAACTTCTGCTCTAGCGAGCGACTGTGACAATTTGTAAACAAACATGGCTGCCAGGTTTGCTTTGTTAAATATGGAAGATTTTGAGAGAATTTTGAAAGACAAAGATGCGTTGAACACCTGAAAGGAATGTGTATGGATAATAATAATAATAATAATAATAATAATAATAATAATAATAATAATATTGGCTGGCGTTGAGTGGTATATCAGATATATTCCATTCAGCTACTCGTCTTCGATTCGTTCAGTATCATGCTAGCTGAATGGAATATATCTGATATACCACTCAACGTCAGTCAATATTATTTAAATATTTCCCTCAGATCCGCGATGTATTTCATATGAAAAATGCGAGTTTTTTAATACGAGAAGATAAACTTCATATCTTCACACCAACGTGTGATATTCTTTTTATTATATCGACACATTCACAAACAAAAAGTACCTAAATTTATCAAAACAATTAATCGATTTCCTCACGAGTGACATATAGAGATTTATGTCCCAGTTTTGGTTCTCCATGTCCCGGATGGAGTTCGTATGAAAAATACGAGTGGTGTATTTCCCAGTAAAACACTCGTGTCTATGTAATATAACAGATCACACAGATGGTGTGCTGGTGTTGTCTTTATGCACGATGTTTAAAAATGTAATTTTATACAATCCAACGAATTTTCAGGTTCCTCTTTTGTGAGAAAAAACATCAGCTTTTCATCTCAAATCTTCACCCCGTCAGTGTGTGAATTTCAGTACAGTGAAATGTCTAATGATGTGACCAAAATGAGCAAAAATTCAATATAAGAATACTACAAAAGCACTCGGAGAGCGCAGACCTCCGCCAAGAATCTTTTAAAAAATTCCGGGATCCAGACGGTGATCCGTATCACCGCCAAAATTTAATGGATTGTTACTTGTGCCCAGTCACACCTCTGGAAAAAATTTCAGAGCAATCCGTTCATAACTTTTTCCGTAATGTTGCTAACAGACAAACCAACAAACCAACGCTACCGAAAACATAACCTCCTTTGCGGAGGTCACAAAAATACATACAAGGTGCAAAAACAAATATTTAACACCAGGGTCGTCTAACTATTTTTACATAGCAAGGAAAACTTAAAACACGCAGACAAATCCAAACATGTTAGATTTTACTAAAATGCTACAGTTCAAAAGTTAACATTTGGATCTTTTATAATAGCTTGGATTTAAATCGGATTTTAAAGTAGTTGTGAAGCCTGGATTCTTACCACCATGAAGACTGGATGAAGCTTGAATTCTGTTTAAAATTTTCCACAAATTCTGTTGTAAACAAGTCTACAGATTAAACAAGTTATAACAGAGTGCTGTTACCACCCAGACGTTGATCATTTTCCAATAACAGCACACCCTCAAGTGTTTTTTTTTTCTCTTGTACCACAGCATTTTATTTAAATAGAATGATACAGTAAGGATTTTGATAGTTACACTACCGTTCAAAAGTTTGGGGTCACTTTGAAATGTCCTTATTTTTGAAAGAAAAGCACTGTTCTTTTCAATGAAGATCACTTTAAACTAATCAGAAATCCACTCTATACATTGCTAATGTGGTAAATGACTATTCTAGCTGCAAATGTCTGGTTTTTGGTGCAATATCTCCATAGGTGTATAGAGGCCCATTTCCAGCAACTCTCACTCCAGTGTTCTAATGGTACAATGTGTTTGCTCATTGCCTCAGAAGGCTAATGGATGATTAGAAAACCCTTGTACAATCATGTTAGCACAGCTGAAAACAGTTGAGCTCTTTAGAGAAGCTATAAAACTGACCTTCCTTTGAGCACATTGAGGCTACGTTTACATTACGTCGAATCAGCGGATCATCAGATTAACGTTCTTAAAACGATTCGCGTTTACACTAAAACCGTTAGCCGTGCACACAGCAACACCAATACGCGGATACGCTCGGCTCCGCAGGCATCCTGCGCTCCAAATCACTCCGCCCTGAACAGCGAGTGCCCTCTGGAGGGTGCGCACTCCGGCCCTGCGCAGCTCACAGAGCGCGCGAGTGAAGTGAACAAGCCACGATTCGGGACTGAGCCGCTGTGTGTGAGATCCCAGCGCATATCACTTATTACTTGCAAGTGGAAGGATGGCAAGCCTAAAGACAATCATAACTACACAATGGGCAGTATTTGCATCAGTATTTGCAGTATTTTCATACTTTTATACTCTTTAATGAAAGGTGATACAAGGCGGAAGTCTGCGCCGTTTTTCAGCAGTCGCGTCACATGACCAACGCCAGCGAATCAGGAAGGTGGATGTCACAGTGACGTTGTCCAATGAGACGCCAGCTAGAGCTCAGCACAGCGTATTCGCGTATTCTCAATGTTTACACAGCACCGGAGCTGATACGATCTAGATTGAATACGTGGACGCTGGCGGATTCCCGTTTCCCCGCTTTTTCAGGGGGGTTAATGTAAACGGACAGTGCATCCGCGAAGAAAACGAGACAGATACGGTCTAGTGTAAATGTAGCCTGAGTTTCTGGAGCATCACATTTGTGGGGTCGATTAAATGCTCAAAATGGCCAGAAAAATGTCTCGACTATATTTTCTATTCATTTTACAACTTATGGTGGTAAATAAAAGTGTGACTTTTCATGGAAAACACAAAATTGTCTGGGTGACCCCAAACTTTTGAACAGTAGTGTACATTTAATATTGTGGAATTTCTTTTTATCACTTACAGTACAGCAACGAGAAACACTCATTTCCTCACCAGCCTTTCGCAGCTTGTCAGGTCCTGAAGACTCCTTCCATAAATATTTTTTAAAAAACACACTTTGCAGAAAACTTCATGTTTTTCTTTTTTTTTTTAAAAACAGCATATTTTTAATTGTTTTTACTAGCCTTAGATTATGTAGCATCCCTCTAAGTGAGCTGTTACTATAGACCCCTTTCACATGACGTCACCGCGCCGCGAGATTTTGTTAGGCGCCATATTGGAAGACCAAGTACATGCACTCACAATATAAAACAAAGTACGAGCGAGAGTAGTGACACGATGGATGATAATTCTGGTTATGTGAGTACATTACCAGCTGCAGAAAGGGCACGGTATGTGGAGAAACTGGCTGTGATAGATGGGTTTGACCCATATGATAAGACTCGGGGCAAGGGAGAATGGAAACATAAGGAGGACCTGACACCAATTCTGCCATCTGTTTGCTACCCAGACATTGTAAACTATTTGTTGTTTACACCCAGTGCCTACACTCAGTGTTCGAAGTATGCCGATATTTTCGGGGGGTCCCTTTTTTTCCCTTGGGGGGGGGGGGCTTGCGCTTGTCTCGGAGCGCGGATCTCCAAACACATGAGAAGCCTATCTTACGCACATATCACGCGGACTCCACACCTCCACACACGCATCGCGTCTGAAGTCATAACTCATCAGGGGAAATCGTGTCCGCATTGGCATGTTCAAAAAACAACCTCGCGTCAACAATGATACCACACGCAAGAAAAAAAAAAAACAGTCAGGCTACTCAACAACCAACCTGGCAGCAGCGAGCAAGCCCCAAACCATCCTAAATTATTATTATTATTAAATTGTAGAAGTCTGGGAGGCTTGCTCCTCATACAGTTATCAACTTGGGGCCAATTTAGCGTTTTAAATCTGAATTTCTTGCGTTTGCTTACCTCAAAGTGTCCGCAGATCATGCACAGACATCCATTATATCCACAGTTTTTTGCCAAGTCTCACACAGGTTTCTTTCAAGTCTACTGTTGGGCCAATAAATCATAAATAAAACAGCTCAGATTTGTTTGTTTAAGTCGTTTGCCACTCCACTTTATTCTCGTAGGTTCACATACCGCTGCTGTTATTTCCCCCTAATCACGAGTTTGTTGGTCTTCCAAAATGGCGCAGGGTCTGTTTACTTCCGGTTTCGGGTGACGTCAGTGAAAGGGGTCTATAGAAGAAGAAGAAACCTTTATTTGTCACATGCACACTTCAAGCACAGTGAAATTCATCCTCTGCATTTAACCCATCTGAAGCAGTGAACACACGCACACACACTCAGAGCAGTGGGCAGCCACACACAGCGCCCGGGGAGCAGTCAGGGGTTCGGTACCTTGCTCAAGGGCACCTCAGTCCAAGGCCGCCCCACGTCAACCTAACTGCATGTCTTTGGACTGTGGGGGAAACCGGAGCACCCAGAGGAAACCCACGCAGAGAACATGCAAACTCCACACAGAAAGGCCCTCGCCGGCCGCTGGGTTCGAACCCAGAACCTTCTTGCTGTGAGGCAACAGCGCTAACCACCACACCACCGTGTCGCCCAATAAAAACAATAACGTATTAGAATGAGTTAATACAATTAACATAAACCTGTAATTTGATTACAGCCGGGACTATTGTCAGAGCTGCTGTTACGGAAAACTAATCAACACCTTCTAACAATCAGAATGAAGTAAATCAAGAATTCAACAGCATTGTGGTTTAAAAAAAGGTTGTACAGTGAGCTGAGCAAATAATGTTTTATTTTATTCCGGTTTAAGTGTGAACAGGAGGAGTTTGTTCGAATTGTGCAAGAAGTATGGATAGTGAGGAATTCTTTACTATTAACCACACAGGTTTTGCTGTGACCACAGTACATTTAACAGTTATTTCATGAAATCGAGTCGTGCATGAGCCGATAGCCGACGAGGTGAAATGACAGGAGCAATTTGTAAAAAAATTTATAATAATAATTCTTGAAAAATTAAAAAAAAGAGACATTCTTGCCATCAAATACTTTCATTCCATATTTTTTATTTTTTGGGGTTTTGTTTTCGAGTAGTTTTTATTTTGTCCTCTGTTGGTTCAGCAGCACACTCTGCCATTTTGTTTTTCTCTACTCACTGTATATGAGCTGATAGCCTAGTAGTAGAGTAGCCAATCAGAGCATACGATTGCTCATATCCAGTGAATGTGGATAGAATAAAAGGTATTATTGCTTACATTACTTCCCTAGAACTGCTTTGAGAAACAAAGGAGTATTGTCAGTGTGTGGCTGAGGAGCTCACGCTGGGTAACATTAAGGCTTGTGTCGTTAGTGCTGTGTTGTTCTCTTTTGATTCGATTTCTTTCTGGAGATGGTACTGAGGAGGATGCAGAGATTTATCATCCCCTATTTACAGCCGCAATGGTTGCCTAAGCGGTTTTGACAGCCTAAAATAATCGATATATATCCAAGGAGCTCAGGCTAGCTTTACAATGTTAGTTTTATGTCACCCCTGAGCCCTCATAAAGGCAGCATCCTGTTTGAAATGGCTGCCGGTTTATAGGCCACAGGCACAGCTTGATGACTTATAGATTTTAATATTTATGAACCTGGCTTTAGTTCCTCTACATTTCTAAGACGTTGGCCCAACAAGGTCTTCCTGGAGCTTCTAGGAAAGCACTTGGCTTTGTTTGTCTAAAGAAGTCCTGGCCTTAGCTTGCAGTACTAATGTCTCATGGCAAGGGAATAATGTAAACAGCAGGATGGAGTTAAGGCTCATTAAGGCTTTCTGGATCTTACACACACACACTCTCACTAGGTACAGCTGAGCTGACACACACACACACACACGGCACAAAAGCTGAGACACAATCACTCTGATGTCTCGCAATAGATTCCCCTGCCAACATGAGGGCGAATGGGTTGTGTTAGGCCGTAGCGAGTCCTATTTAAAACACACTCACACACTGCAGGTTCCACCCCCACACACACACACCTGCTCTATGCTTTATCACTGACACAAATAAAATCCCCGTAGCAGAACACAGGATACGACACCACATTCAGCTGCTCATACACACACTCTCCACTCTCACCCTCTCTCCCTTGTGCAGTTATAGTATTATTAGGTACAAATCTACAGTATTCACATGAGATTATTCACTGAAGCAAATAAATAGAGTACGACTACAAGTATGACTGGTACATGACTGGAGCATCTTTATTAGCTGCTACTGGGGCTATATAACAGATATGCTATTCACTGTACAGTCATACACTACCGTTCAAAAGTTTGGGGTCACCCAGACAATTTTGTGTTTTCCATGAAAAGTCACACTTTTATTTCCCACCATAAGTTGTAAAATGAATAGAAAATAGAGTCGAGACATTTTTCTGGCCATTTTGAGCATTTAATCGACCCCACAAATGTGATGCTCCAGAAACTCAATCTGCTCAAAGGAAGGTCAGTTTTATAGCTTCTCTAAAGAGCTCAACTGTTTTCAGCTGTGCTAACATGATTGTACAAGGGTTTTCTAATCATCCATTAGCCTTCTGAGGCAATGAGCAAACACATTGTACCATTAGAACACTGGAGTGAGAGTTGCTGGAAATGGGCCTCTACGTATACACCTATGGAGATATTGTACCAAAAACCAGACATTTGCAGCTAGAATAGTCATTTACCACATTAGCAATGTATAGAGTGGATTTCTGATTAGTTTAAAGTGATCTTCATTGAAAAGAACAGTGCTTTTCTTTCAAAAATAAGGACATTTCAAAGTGACCCCAAACTTTTGAACGGTAGTGTACACAAGCTCCATGTCCAACGAGCTTTTTTTTTTTTTGTCATACAAGCTTCATATCTGACCCCAGGGAGGGAAGTAAAGACTTGAGACTTGGACTTGTGTCCATTTTAAGACATTTTGTGTACCGACTTGGACTTGTCTCACACTTACAGTACCAGTCAAAAGTTTGGACACGCTTTCTAATTCAATGGTTTTCTTTATTTTTCATGTCTTAAAGTAATGATTCTGTCGTTTCTCTTTGACTTAGTTGAGCGGTTCTTGACATAATATGGATTATTACAGTTGTTGAATAGGGCTATTTTATTATTTGTATTTTTATTATTTACTATTTAAACTCAAACTCGTTAAGGAGGCAAGAAACTCGTCCACTAATTACCTTTTGATGAGACACATCTGTTAATTGAAAAGCATTCCAGATGACTACCTCACGAAGCTGGTTAAGATAACGCCGATAGCATGCAAAGCATCAAGGTAAACGCTGGATAATTTGAAGAATTATATGAAGCATTTTATTTTTTAACTCTTTTTAACTTACTACATAATTCCATTTATTCTATCCACATTCACTAGATATGAGCAATTGTGCGCTTGGATTGGCTACTCTACTACTAGGATATCAGCTCATATACCGTGAGTAGAGAAAAAACAAAATGGCAGAGCGTGTTGCTGAACCATCTCATCTCCTCTCATTATCTCTAGCCGCTTTATCCTTCTACAGGGTCGCAGGCAAGCTGGAGCCTATCCCAGCTGACTATGGGCGAAAGGCGGGGTACACCCTGGACAAGTCGCCAGGTCATCACAGGGCTGACACATAGACACAGACAACCATTCACACTCACATTCACACCTACGCTCAATTTAGAGTCACCAGTTAACCTAACCTGCATGTCTTTGGACTGTGGGGGAAACCGGAGCACCCGGAGGAAACCCACGCGGACACGGGGAGAACATGCAAACTCCACACAGAAAGGCCCTCGCCGGCCACAGGGCTCGAACCCGGACCTTCTTGCTGTGAGGCGACAGCGCTAACCACTACACCACCGTGCCACCCGTTGCTGAACCAACAAGGACGAAATAAAAACTCTACTCAAAAACAAAACCGAAAAAAAATACAAAAAAAAGCAACAAAATATGGAATTAAAGTATTTAATGGTAAGAACGCATGTTTTTTTATTTTTCAAGAATTATTATTATCATCACATTTTTCACAAATTGCTACTGTCATTTTGCCAGTTTGTTTACATTCTTCATCTTTAAGCATTAAAATGTGTTGTATTTTTTTTTAGACTGGTTCAAAAGCTCAAAGAAGCTTGAAAATTACAGAACTGAAATATCCAAGGAAGAATTAAATAAACATCGAAAGCTATTCTATACCTCGGCACGACAGCAAGACGGCACTTTGTACAAAAAAAACCACTAAATTCAATTCATGCAGCCATCGATAGGTTTTTAAGAAGTTCGGCTAAGCGGAAACGATTTTGTCGGACGTTTTGTACAAAGTTTTTATTTATCAAATTTGCAAAAATTTAAAATAAAAATGCTCTGTTTCTCAAAATCCAGTGAATGTGGATAGAATAAAACAATTATTCCACTCAATTTCATCACACATAGTTTATAGCTAACTCGGTGCTACGCGCCTCGTTGGCTATCAGCTCATGTACAACTCGATTTTGTGGAATAACTATTAAATATGTTTAATATGTTATTTAATAGTTTTGATGTCTGCAGTATTTTTCTACAATGTAGAAAACAGTCAAAATACTGAAAAACCTATGACCCAGTAAGTAGATGTGTCCAAACTTTTGGCTGGTACTGTATTGGCATTTGGACTTGACTCAATATTGAGCATTGGTCTTGGTAAAATAATGTCCTGCTCTATTTTCTTTTCACACAAATTTTGACAATAAATAATTCCTTCTTCTAGAAAACAGCCGAATCACCGGTGCAATACACAAATGAAGCCAACTAGTTGAAGTAAAATCTTGGGCCACACTGTCAGAAATAGGGGTACAGTTGGAGTCCATTTCTGTCCCCCAAGGTACAATCTACAATAATATATCCCCTAGGGCTCATTATTGGACCTCAAGCAAGGGCGGCTGGTGCATAAGGGCAATTGGGCGACGCACTCCCAAAACGAAAAAAAAAAAAGGTTTTTTTTCTTTTTTTTAAAACAAACTTTCACCAGCGCTGCTCGAGGCCTGTCTCTGGGTATCATTGTCCAATCAGGGTGGTCTTGCTTCTAGAGTACCGCCCCTTTTGAGGCGATTTCAGTCACGCTGAAAATCGCCCAAGAGTTCACTGATAGAGTCCCATGTTAATCTATTTTTTTTCTCCTGACTGACACTTCAATGCAATCTCTATGGGTTCCGGGGGGGCTTGCACTAACGTGCTTACGTCACTGCGCAGCGCGGCAAAGTTGCATTCCATAGACATATAAACATAGATGCCGCCTTCTGCGTAGAATCATACGTCATCCTCGCCGCCATATTGGATGGGGCAAAGTGGAGATTCTTCAGCCGTCTCTGGTATAGCGTCTAGACAGTAGCCGAGAATAAAGATGCCTCATTCATGTGCTGCGTTTAACTGTACCAACAGGTTTACCGTCCAAACGAGATCACATGGGATTACCTTTCACAGGTGAGACTGGAAAAATACTTTTCAATACTGTTCCTTCAGTCTTCAGTTTCCCAGCTCATCTCCACCAGATAGGTGTAGAGTTATAAGCAGTGAGAATTAGATAATACAGTGCCACACTATGATGAACGTTTTTGAACGTATGATGAATGTTTTTAACCTTTCTGAATGTGAAGGAATCAGTGATGTATTTTGTTTTGGTATGGCGTTAGAACCTGGCCGAACTCAGTTTGGCGCTCATTCAGCTCACTTTATTCAACGAGAGCAGGTCTGTGTGGTGACTCAATAAATAAAACAGTACATTTTTATTTTCATTCACTATTTCCAGTTTTTCCACTATTTCCATCATTTATCATATTCAGTCTTGTAGGTTGGTTATTGTGGCCTCAGGTTTTGGTAGCTTGCTACGGTATGCTGACTGATTAGCTTACCTGAGCTATCTATCGCGTATCTGTCGCTAGATTGCAGTGTACAGGGCATTTCGCACACTATTTATAACCATCACATTAAAAGTTATATACTGTATGTTGTTTTGATGCCTGTTTGTTTCCCAAATATATACGTGTGTGTCTTAATGGGTGAATAAAAGGCATCGAGTTAAATATTATTGTAGAAAGGGGCTTTATTGCCGTGGTGTTTTTCTGGGTTTGGTTGACTATTGACTTGCTACCTAGGTCAATTTACTTCAGTCCTGTGGAAATTTATGATCCGTGTAGACATAACGGGGGAAAATTGCCCCCCCTGAAAAAAAATTCAGGAGCCACCACTGACCTCAAGGTAACTATGTGTACCTTTTTAGGGCCAAAAAAGGCACATATATGTTCCTAAGCAGTTTATAAAGGGTACAAGGTACTGCCCCATTGACAAGCCATTGTACCCAGTGCTTTCAGTGGGCTGGTACGCACCGGTACGCAGTACCGCCACTGCTAGATTTTAACCCCTGGTGTACCGGGACTTTTTACGGCATACCGGGACTTCTTACAAGCTCACAGTACCCTTTCCTGTCCTCTCCATATCAGAGTGTCTCTTGGCGATTTATTATGACATTTAAACTACATTATCCAAGGTGCACTACGCGACGCTCGCCTCTCTCGATGCTTGCGGGACTACGTGACGCTCACTCGCTTGTTCACGGAGAAGTCAGAAACAACAAACAAAGGAACAAAAACAGGACAGTAATGCTGGCATGGCTACAAAAGGGCACAAAGAGAATGAGAGTCGAAACAGAGTCGGATGATGACACAGCTCTGACAGTCAAATTCTACCGCGGCAGAAAATGCAGGTAGGGAGCGGCAAGCTAACACTAGCACGTCTGCTAACAGCGAAGAGCCTGTTGCGATACACCAGCCAACTGCGATGTTAACAATAACCTCCTTCAACATGAATGGCCAGACTGTTGGTCAAAGGATCAAGTACAGTATTTTTGCTCACAGAACGACTGGCTTATTTGTAAAGACAAAAAGCTTGGGTGTAAGATATATAGCTGCCCGATTCATATGCCAACAAGTGAATATGGGGAGTTAAAGTCCTTCCCGCACCATACATGGCGGTGCCAATCTCCATTTCGTAGCCCTCGGTCTCTTGCCTATATTACATAGCGAGGGTTACAGTGGGGGGCTAGTCTTCTGGTAACCACAAGAGTTTGACTTCCCACCCACATCTGTATTGCAGCATGCCTTGCCAGAAGGCACCATTTTTACGATGGTCTTTGGTATGACCTGACCGTGAGTAGAACTCACGATCTCCCGATCGAGAGGCGGACACGCTAACCACTAGGCCACTCGCAGGTTAACATAGGGAGTACTGGCACTTATTTTTTTTCCACTTAAAGCACTGAGTGTACCCCTAAAGGTACAATAATGTACTTTATTTTCTGAGAGTATATTGAAACGATTTGATGGTTTTCTGTCTCGGTCTTGACTCTCATTGTTATTTGGACTTGATCTTGACTACAAGAGCATCCATCCCCTTTAAGACTCTGTTTTAACACAACCTTGGCAAGTCCTGCTCTTGGATTTGACAAGCCCTACTAAAAACCACCTGCTCCTGTGATTTTTTTTTTTTGGAGGGGCGTTCTACAGGATCCCAGTCCTGATGCACACCTCTAGCCTCAACTGTATCATGACAGTCTCAGCCTGTAAGTCAAGTGGGGTTTTATTGTCATTCATCATCACAACATCCAGACATTTGAATGAAATGTCATTTCATCAAGATCATGACATTAACACATCAGTGCAATGCAATCAGTACAAACTATTCTCTATAAACTGTAAGCTCTACTGTATCGGGCACTTGTTTAGAAATGAAGATGGAGAACATCTGGCTGCAAGGTAAGCAGTAAAACGTGTCTCACAGCAACATTATAAAGTGCACGACTATAGTGATATATGGCTGTAAAATGGTGGGTGTTGGGAAACAGCAGTGTGTTGAATAGAGTGACTGCCTCAGGGAAGAAGAAGCTCTTGCAAAGGGTGAAAGGGGTCATACACAGTGCTGGTAGTCATGCTAATGCAGCTTCCCCCACCTGCCAATTCCCAGCCATC
Source organism: Neoarius graeffei (assembly GCF_027579695.1). Classification (NCBI taxonomy): domain Eukaryota; kingdom Metazoa; phylum Chordata; class Actinopteri; order Siluriformes; family Ariidae; genus Neoarius; species Neoarius graeffei. The sequence continues at coordinate 12,860,115 of NC_083583.1, read as the reverse complement.
AGCCAGCTCTCCCCATCATACAACAGCTACCTACTGGGACACATATTTCCTCTGAGACACGTGAAGCCAAACAACCTGCTCGTGCTGTGTCTCAGGGTAGCGTAACACACTCAGGGGAAAGCACTGTCTGCCCTCTTCTGCATACATGAGCTCACAGCGAGTATTGCTGATTGACAAAGGAAGGTATGCCATCCATCCATCCCACCCACCCAAAAAGCATGGCTAATTTTGTCTCTTGACTCTCAGCCATGGATTGAAACCTGCGATCTCTTAATGAAAGCCAAGGCTTTTCTGTTGCACCAATCAAGAACCAGTATTTTTGGTAGGGAGTGTCAATGTTAGGCAGAGAGACCCTGATAACCTTGAGACAGGATATATTTGTAGCCTATCTGTTTTTGTGATATGTTGGTTTTGTTGCCATATTGTAGCCATGACTTATTCTTAGTGAGTGAAAATCTGTTTTGAACCCCATCCCATCCCCCCTTTCCATGAAACCCAAAAGCCCCTCTATGCCATATGGTCTAGTTTGACTCCTGTAGGTGTGTGAGACCCATGAGTGAGGCAAATCTGTCTTCCCTCACTCTCCAAATGCAGCCCTCATTCATGAACTTGAAAAGCTCCAAATCTAAGCGTTTATCCGCTTAATTCTTCACCCCCCCTCTGCCCTGCCATTAGGCTGTCGCATTGCAGCCCACCTCTACCCTTTCACTCATCCTGGTTTTTTTTATCCATGTCTTTGTCTCGTGCTGCATCACCAGGCCAAAGGAGGAGGTGGGACTGTGGCTTGAGAGGGAGAGAAACAGCTGTGGGTATTGATCTACTAAGCCTCGAGGACAATGGATGTTGCTGTGAGGGTGTGTAGGAGGATGAAGGACAGTTTTACGAGGATGTGTGCGAGTTGCAGATAAACACAGAAGCATGTATTAAAGAAGGCCATATGCTGCGTTATGCTTCCTCTGCTTAAGGTACTATTCCCGTGTCGTTCCCGGAGGAGTCGACTCTGAGACGACTCGTATATCTCTAGATGCTATTCATGCATCGTTCACTGAGGAGTTGACTCTTTGAGCTGACTCTCATATCTTTACATGCTGTTCATGTATCGTTCACGGAGGAGTCGACTCTTTGAGCCAACTCATATACAACCCCGATTCCAAAAAAGTTGGGACAAAGTATAAATTGTAAATAAAAACAGAATGCAATAATTTACAAATCTTAAAAACTGATATTGTATTCACAAAAGAACATAGGCAACATATCAAATGTCAAAAGTGAGACATTTTGAAATTTCATGCCAAATATTGGCTCATTTGAAATTTCATGACAGCAACACATCTCAAAAAAGTTGGGACAGGGGCAATAAGAGGCTGGAAAAGTTAAAGGTACAAAAAAGAAACAGCTGGAGGACCAAATTGCAACTCATTAGGTCAATTGGCAATAGGTCATTAACATGACTGGGTATAAAAAGAGCATCTTGGAGTGGCAGCGGCTCTCAGAAGTAAAGATGGGAAGAGGATCACCAATCCCCCTAATTCTGCACCGACAAATAGTGGAGCAATATCAGAAAGGAGTTCGACAGTGTAAAATTGCAAAGAGTTTGAACATATCATCTACAGTGCATAATATCATCAAAAGATTCAGAGAATCTGGAAGAATCTCTGTGCGTAAGGGTCAAGGCCGGAAAACCATACTGGGTGCCCGTGATCTTTGGGCCCTTAGACGGCACTGCATCACATACAGGCATGCTTCTGTATTGGAAATCACAAAATGGGCTCAGGAATATTTCCAGAGAACGTTATCTGTGAACACAATTCACCGTGCCGTCCGCCGTTGCCAGCTAAAACTCTATAGTTCAAAGAAGAAGCCGTATCTAAACGTGATCCAGAAGCGCAGACATTTTCTCTGGGCCAAGGCTCATTTAAAATGGACTGTGGCGAAGTGGAAAACTGTTCTGTGGTCAGACGAATCAAAATGTGAAGTTCTTTATGGAAATCAGGGACGCCGTGTCATTCGGACTAAAGAGGAGAAGGACGACCCAAGTTGTTATCGGCGCTCAGTTCAGAAGCCTGCATCTCTGATGGTATGGGGTTGCATTAGTGCATGTGGCATGGGCAGCTTACACATCTGGAAAGACACCATCAATGCTGAAAGGTATATCCAGTTCTAGAGCAACATATGCTCCCATCCAGACGACGTCTCTTTCAGGGAAGACCTTGCATTTTCCAACATGACAATGCCAAACCACATACTGCATCAATTACAGCATCATGGCTGTGTAGAAGAAGGGTCCGGGTACTGAACTGGCCAGCCTGCAGTCCAGATCTTTCACCCATAGAAAACATTTGGCGCATCATAAAATGGAAGATACGACAAAAAAGACCTAAGACAGTTGAGCAACTAGAATCCTACATTAGACAAGAATGGGTTAACATTCCTATCCCTAAACTTGAGCAACTTGTCTCCTCAGTCCCCAGACGTTTACAGACTGTTGTAAAGAGAAAAGGGGATGTCTCACAGTGGTAAACATGGCCTTGTCCCAACTTTTTTGAGATGTGTTGTCATGAAATTTAAAATCACCTAATTTTTCTCTTTAAATGATACATTTTCTCAGTTTAAACATTTGATATGTCATCTATGTTCTATTCTGAATAAAATGTGGAATTTTGAAACTTCCACATCATTGCATTCCGTTTTTATTTACAATTTGTACTTTGTCTCAACTTTTTTGGAATCGGGGTTGTATCTCTACACCCTTTTCATGTACCGTTCACGGAGGAGTCAACTCTTTGAGCTGACTCATAACATACTCTAGTGCTAAAAATTCAATATTGTTCTGTATTCACGGTTTTCTAATTCCTTTAATTGCATTTGAAGAGCATCCAGTAAATCTTATCAATATCTGAATTGCTCGACACAGCATAATGATTCAGAGCTAAATGTTAGCACGTGTATTTGACTCTCTGTGGGTCTGACTGCACCATGGCTTGATAAAATAATGTATGTAGTGTATTGAGGAAAAGTGTATCATATATCAGGATAAACATTAAATAATCTTTAAATTTTACTTTTAATTAATTATTAAAACAGGAATGCTTTTTGCATTTTTTAAATGCAAATTTCACATGGATTCAACTTTATTCTGCAGATTTTACAGTTGTATAACAATTTAGGTGATCGATTCGCAAACTTTGACCAGTTTGGATAAAAGCCCTGAAGGAGTTGATTCGGAGGTGACTCTTAAGGCCAATTTATGCTGACAACCCAGTCCTCGCAGATGGCGTCACAGACGGCGTCTGCGAAGCCCCCCCCTTCGCAGACGCTCTGCGCGCACCTCCCAAAAATTGTGACCACCGCAGACAGCCTCGCAGACAGCGTCGCAGACAAGATGGCTCTGATTGGTCCACTCTACAGCCGCTGTACACGCACTTCCGCTTCCCTACTTTCCCGGTTTGGTTTGTTTTCACGACCGCCATTTTTAAAAACACGAGCGAAGATGGAGCAGCACGAAGAGCGGTTGATCGAGGAAGTACGGACATCTATACGACTCCAGTTCTAGTCATTATAAGTAACCGGAGGATAAACACTCCACTAACCACACCCACCAACTACTCCTAGCGATTTCGCGACTTCGCGCCCCCTTGCGTTGTGGCGGTGAATAACATCGCGCACGCCTATTACTCCCCGCTCAACGATAAATTACAACTGTCTGCGAAAAGCTATCTGCGAAAGCCTTGTCGCAAGAGCATGCAGAGGCCTTTACTGGTGAGCTGAGCTGATTGTTCTTACTTAGTGGAAAGAACCGGAATTCCCATCACTAGCAGGTGCATCAGAGATTATATAACTTCACAACTAAACAAACAAACAAACAAAAAATCAGACCTAACGCTAATCTAAAATGCTTATTGTCAGTAAAGGCATTGAGAACAACAGTGCTAGCCAAACATGGCTACTCAGGACTACAACGCCAGCACAGCACCCTCTGTCACCGGCTTATTGAACTCAGCCGTCACTCATTCACAACTCAACAACCACACTACTTAAGCCTTCCTTTCACTCCCCCTTGTTGCGAAGTATTGTTCTGTGTTTTCCAGTCCATACCAAGCCTTTTTATCTCTGCCTGACTCTAGTTATTCTGACCCTTGCTCTCTTGCTTTGTCTACACGTCTTGTCTCTTCTGTATTGCCCTGTTTGCCGATCGACTGACCCTTGCCTGCCTTCTGACCACGCTTCTCGTTTTGTGATTTGACTTTGTTACAAGTTTACTCCTGCTCTCCTCTGTACATACATCCATAAGTGCCTGCACTCTGACACTTCTTAGTTTTATTGCACTAATTTGTGAATCCATTTCAAATCCTGTGTTTGAAACATGATTTTCCTTGAGTCTTCCATTATAGACTATAAAATAAGTACATTTTACTGGTTCATTAACTCAATCCTGGTGCTGAACACATTCTGTCACCTGAGATGGGGAAACAATGTTTTTTAGCATTTTTTTAAATTAAACATTTATTATTAAAACACAGAATGTAAATCTGTGTTACAGAATACAGCTAGCAGGGTACTTGGTAGAATGCATACCTCCACCAAGCCACACATCAAATCGACGTACATTGACATCACTGGGGAAGTCATGGCCTAATGGTTAGAGAAGCAGTTTTGGGACCAAAAGGTCACCAGTTTGAGTCCTTGGACCAGCAGGAATGGCTGAAGTGCCCTTGAGAAAGGCACCTAACCCCCAACTGCTCCAGGTATGTTGGACATTCCTCTGGATAGGAGTGTTCAGCTAAATGCTATTAATGTAATCGAGTCACTTGAACCTAGGATAATAATAAAGCTGCACACCAAATTTCATCCAAATCCGTTAGCTACTTTTTGAGTTACGTTGGGAAAAGCCAAACAAAAACCTTAGATTTGCATCAAAATCTAATCAATTGCTCCTTGGACCATGGTTCACCTTTCCTCCAAATTTCATCAAAATCTGTTCACTACTTTTTGAGTTACATTGGGAACAGACAAATAAACAGAGGCAAAAATATAACCTCCTCCAACAAAGCTGATGGAGATAAGTGATTTCAGTACAATAGATGGTTTCATGTTGTAGAAGGCAAAAAAAGCAAAAATAGAACAAAAGGGTACTCAAAGGCTGAAAGTGTTCAGTGTGTGCTACTGACCACTCTTCCTCTGAGAAGATAATATCAGCTTTCATTCGGCCCAGTGGTGCTCATGCAAACAAAGCCACCGATTAAAAATGTTACATTGCACGCAACAGGGACAGGAAGTCACTCTCAGGCCACAGGGGGCGTCAGCACAAACACACGCTTCTGCTTTGGGTTTCACATCATCTCACTGTTCCTGTCAGCTGATGACCTTAGGGCTGGTTTCAGAAAATGTACAAAATGAAAAATGTCTGTGGTATCCCAAACCCATAAAATGTAATTTGCATGCAGAGTTTACACGTGGTTTTTAGACACTTCATATTTTTCACATGGAGTGGACTTTCGGCACGTGTTTTTATTTTCACATTGATTTTTACACATGGTTCAAGTTTTCACATTATGACTCATGATTTTTGCTTTTTTTTCTCCCAATTTTCTCATGTAATTAAGTCACTTTTCACATATAAGGCATGTGATTAAATTTTCCACGTGCAAATTTTTTACATTCATGTGATTTTCTCACATGAATAATGCAGATTGATGCCACGAGTTCACTTGAGCGCAAGCATGCAACATGTTGAAACGAATGATCACATGTTTGTCACATGTGATCTCACATGATTCACATAATCACATGAAATTAGCTTTTCTGTGAGGTTTTGGTTGAGAGGTTTTGATTGTATTTAGAAGGTAGGATGTACAGGATGACCCACATGGTTTGTTTTGAAGAAGAAGAACGATGATAACTATTAGCGTGCTTGGACCCTGAATAATAATAATAATAAATATAGGTCCAAGCAGCGATCTGCAGGGACCAACACTCTTTGCAAATATCACCCCAGTGACCAGTTCTTGCCAAGTTACACAAAACATCCATCCATCCATCCATCCATTATCTGTAGGCGCTTATCCTATAGGAGAGCGTGCACGTGACGTCACGAGGTCACGTGATATTTGTTTATCTGCCATCTTGGACGGCATGGCCGCGCATAGAACTTAGACGAACCCGTTCTAATTATCAAGTGTGTGGGAGTAGATCTTTCAAGAATGGTTATATCTTGTTCAGCATTTGGTTGTACCAATAGACAGGGCCAAAAGGAGGGCCTGTCATTTTATAGATTCCCCGCAGACGAGGAGACACGCGCAAAATGGGTGTCCGCTGTGCGAAGAGAAAACTGGTACCCCAGTTCTACCAGCCGAATTTGTAGTGAACACTTCATATCAGGTAGGTGTAATCTTCTAATACATTTATATCTGATATTGAATAATAATTCTGCACAGATAAAGATAGCGGTGATTTGTGATTTTTTTTTTCAGACAAAAACATACATATTTACAACCCTGTCATTATCTGGAACTGAGTTTAGATTTCGAACATTCTTACGATAAAACGTCCTGCATAGTCTCTTTATGATAAACGTCTTAATGCCACTTACCCGTGAGGTAAGACATTCTTCTTCGGAACCTTCCAGAGGTATAGTTGGGATACCCATCCCGCAACAAAATATTTATAAGCTTCCAGGCTCTTGTAAGCTTTGAGGGCTTTGCCAGTGTAACACGATTCACGATTAACAAGAAAATCGTGGTAGGCCAGATCGGGCAATTCGCAGGCACCGCAGCTCCGAATTTCCCTGAACAAGGATTGCGGCAAGTTGTACGGATCTGCAATCCCCAACCTGGAACGCTTTTCCACGTAACACTGCCTCACGTCACGTTCAAGATGCTGAACAAACTTAGACAAGTTATCGCGTGATGTAGATGGGGTATTTTCCGAATTTTCTTGGGGATTACTCCCTGGATCCATTACGCTCGCGCAAGGTAAACAATCCTGAAGCCGTTCAATATGGCGGAGTAAACACGGATGGGTCACGTGACTGCACATCCTCTATGGACCCTTTTCACGTGACGTCACGACAAACGCGGCCGCCATTTTGGACATGTACTACCAGTAGTTTACCACAGCCGACATTGAGGAACGGCAGCAAAGAAAGTGTTTATTTTCAGCAAGACTTCCATCATGCCACTATATTGTTGTACACCTGGATGTAGTAACCATCAACAAACAAGGCAAGGGTTATCATTTTATCGGATCCCGGTAGATGCTGACCGACAGAGAAGATGGATAGCGGCATACCAACGCTTGTGTAGTGACCACTTTGTTGGAGGCAAGACGAATAAAATTAGCCAGAAGAGGCATTACATTGCTGTTAACATTCCATTCTAGTTTACTGTAATTATGATCTGGCAGCTATTTACACCGGATCCAGTGTAAATAGCTGCCGGAGCCAACGTCCGAGGTTCCAGAGCGCGCGCGCTAGCTCGCGGCCGGCCGGGGAGGGAGAGCGCGCGCTAGCTCGCGGCCGGCCGGGGAGGGAGAGCGCGCGCTAGCTCGCGGCCGGCCGGGGAGGGAGAGCGCGCGCTAGCTCGTGGCCGGCGGCTCCGGCAGCTATTTACACTGGATCCAGTGTAAGTAGCTGCCAGATCATAATTACAGTAAACTAGTAAATACATTTTTCTGCATCTTGCTCCTTTTTCTTTTATGTTTGTCGCCTTCCTCGCATTCAAACCGATTCGAGCCAAAGTCCACTACATGTCCAAAATGGCGGTCGCGTTTACGAAGGTCACGTGACTGAAAAGGGTCTATACAGGGTCGCAGGCAAGCTGGAGCGAGAGGTGGGGTACACCCTGGACAAGTCATTGCAGGGCTAACACATAGAGACAACATTCACACTCCCATCTACGGTCAATTCAGAGCCATCAATTAGCCTAACCTGCATGTCTTTGGACTGTGGGAGAAACCAGAGCACCCGGAGGAAACCCACACAGACACGGGGAGAACATGCAAACTCCACAAGGAAAGGCCCTCGTCGGCTGCTGGGCTCGAACCCAGGAACTCCTGCTGTGAGGCGACAGTGCTAACCACTACACCACCATGCCACCCATTACACAAACGCTAATTGTGTGACCAATCTGCTGAAATCTGATTGGCTGAAGTTGGCCATGGTGTTGAAGTAATCCAGTGATAATTTATCATACATTTAGCTAAATCAGACTTTTGGCTCCTGAGTAAATTCAACTTTACTTTGCTCGTTCTCAGTGAATAATAGCGGCTGATTGTTAAGAACATCATATCAGGTAAGATCTGTTCTTTTCACTCACCTAATGCTGTCTGTAGACATTTTTTCATACCTATGTAATATTGTACTTTGAGTTTTATGTTGAAGATAACTCCACCTCCTATCATTAACCACACTTTACTCTGTGCAGCCCTCCACCAAAGGCCTTACAGACAAGTCTTGCCACTCGGCAGCCATCAGGCTTGCAGTACTCGAGTCCAGGACTCGGATTTGAGTCTGACTTGTGCCCTAATTTTAAGGACTCGTGACTTGACCTGAGCACTGGTGACTCGAACTTGGACTCGTGCATTAACTGCATTCGAACTCGTAAATTGGAGACGAAGACTCCGATTTTTTTCTTTATTTTTTGTAACATGCCATAATAACTTGGCATAAGATATTTATATCTCCATTAATTTTTATACCAATTTCGTGCAAGAGAATGCACATTCACCTGCTCATACGTCATGTTGAGGAATAAACTACTGTTAATGGCGCTAAAATGCCTGGAAAGAAGCCCCTAGGATTGTCTGCTTTGCTTATACAGACTTCTTGTGCAGTGGGAAAAAAAATGCACTGCTATGTGTTCCATATGTAGAAGAACTCTCGAGGAGACGACGGGGACAACCTCGAACTTCGTCATTTGGCGAGACTCCACCCAGAGAAGGAAGTGACATGCTATGTTCATTGCTCTGTTGATAGCAGGGCTTGCTTGGCGATGAACTAGCTTTTTATCCGTAGCCTATTAACTAAAACGAAGCAGTCGAGCAGTAACGTTAATCCGACACAGTAGCAGAGACAGTTTTACATAAAGGCAGCAACAGCCACCGTCAAATGGTGCAGGTGGAGTCTTGTTCTCGGACTTGATTCGGATCAATAGTGGACTCGACTCGAAATTTTCTTTAATGACTTGGACTTGAACACTGGGGACTCGAGACTGGACTCAGACTTGAGGTTTAGTGACTTGACTACAACACTGGCAGCCACCTTGGCAACGCACCCAGGCAGTTATTTCATATTTCAGGCTAACAAGACCAAGCGCCTATTTAAATGAATGGGCAGAGAGCCATAACTGCACTTTCAATGGCCACCAGGGCATAAAAACTGCATGTAATAGAACCACCATTAAGATCTGATGAAACACAAACAAAAAAAACCCCGCTTCAAACATTTGGTGACTTTGCCCCAAAATAGGTAGAAAAGCTTTTTTCTGAACAGGTCATAATTCTGCTACACATACACAGCTGTGCACTCGGACATCAGTGCAACAACACAATCGGCTTAATATGTTTCCTGATTCACTAGACAATTGGCTTGTTGGGGAGAAAGGTGGGATGTGTGTATACAAATCACTATCTTTGGCATAACAGACTTTTTTTTTATATGAAAGTATGTCCCTTTACACACTCATCCAGAAGGGTAATTTTGCACAAGGCCATCTGTCTACAGCAGAAAAAAATAAAACAACAAAACGCGTCTGGAAAAATCCCAAGGGAGTCTGGAGCCAGATTCGTGACGTCACCTGCGGAAGCGCCAGCAGGCTGCGCGAGCTTTGCACGGTTTCAGTGCACAGCCTGTGTAGACCAAGCGCTCCCATTTCTCTCTCATTGTCCGGTCTTTTGGGAAACAATGAGTACTAATCCCATCAAGATTGGTGTTGCTACACCCTCCTACGATACATCTGTTAACCATTTTAATATTTACGCGATAACGTAGAAGAAATTTGCAGAAAACCACCAGGTCGTTTTCTCACAAACAAACCAGCGCTGACGTAGGATTCAGAAGGAGTCGTCCCGCATGCAACGTCACGAAAATCAATGTTTGCCGGGAAATCCAAACGCCAAGTTTTTTCAGAGGCGGACTAATTCCCCTCAAATGGCTTGATTTCAACTGAATTTTTCTGGTATTGCGCAAGGTAAAAAAAAATTGCAGAGAATGCAGAATGTGACAGATATTTGACCAAAGTTTAATATAAAATAGGAGAATTACATTGATCTTGCTCCTGAATTTACCCGTGATATGCACTTTAAAGTCCAGTTTCTTGCAAATGCATCGAACCAGTTCTCAAAGAAAACGCATACAAAAACATTACAGAGTAGCATATTTTTTAAGTATGTTACGGGAGCAAATGCCAAATCAGCCCCTGGTGTTGGCATAGAGAACAGCGTCATGGTGTGAAACGTGTGAGACATTGCCTCCGCAAAGGACACAATGTCCATGTCCCTCCTCCTCCACACAGGAGTGGTGTGAGAAATGAAGGTTATTGCATTTTTTTGAAGTTATTTGCACATATTGAGTTGCAGAGCTCCACATATTCCTCACACTAAATATATATATATTTTTTTAAATCTTGCCGTTCTCTAACACTCCTCTTCCCCAGTCATCATTTCCCATGACTCTGTGGCTTCAAGAACAAAGATGAAAAAATATTTGAAGTATGTCGCAATCTCTAAACCAAACCATGCAATGAAGGAGAAGCTGGAACTAGAGGTTTCTTATCAGTTATTTGCATCATCTAACATTTGCTAAGAAAACTAATGAAACTGCAAGTTCAGGTACTGCTGTGAGAAATGGTGTTAGTGTTCCTAAAGCATTAAAGACTTGATAATTCTTTTCAGAGGCATCATATCATACCATTTTTTTTACTTTAATCATTAAATATTCACTAATTTACCATTTGTCTTACTTGTGATAATGAAGGAACTGGGGATGCATTTATATAGTTGTCTTTTTTTCACACTGAGTACAAGCACCAGTGCATGGTTTTTTTCTACTCACTGAAATGAGTAGCCTTATTTAGCATTAATCAAGAGCTTCAGCTAATGTTCACTTCATTCGAGCATCAGAACGGGAAAAATTGTGATTTCAAAGTGTGACTTTCTTTCACTGTGGCATGGGTGTTGGTTTGAGCCAGATGGACTGCTTTGAGTATTTCAGAAACTGCTGATCTCCTGGAGTTTTCACACGCACCAGTCTCTAGAGTTTACACAGATAGAATGGTGCGAAAAACAAAAAAACATACACTGAGTGAGTGACAGTTCTGTAGGTGGAAACAAATGCCTTGTTGATAAGAGAGGTCAGAGGAAAATGGCCAGATGGGTTTGAACTGCCAGCAAGGATATAGTAACTCATATAATCACTCTTTACAACCGCGATGAGCAGAAAAGCATCTCAGCATGGAACAGGAGAAAGAACAACACGTTGGGTTCCACTCCTGCAGCCAAGAACAGGAATCTTGGAATCAAGAACAAGTTCCTATTAAAGTGAAAATTCCTCGTTGTCAATGACCGCTTACCCTAGTGCTATCTATAGATTTACTGATCACAGTAATGAATTCATTGTGCGGAGTTTTATGTCGGGGATATTTTTATCGGGTTACTATGCTGTAGTTTTCGACAGAATAAAAAAAATTTGGAAAAAGTGTTTTTGGTCAAGGAAGCTTCACTTTGCAAGGTTAGATTAATGTCATCTGATCGCTGAGGCGAGAGTTCTCGGAAATGCAGCCTTTTCTCGTCGATCACGCAATATAAAGAATAAAAGCACGATGAGACGGTCGACTGCATTTCCCAGAATGCACTGCAGCCGGGAAACATGTCAGTGATTTGTTGCATCCAGGAAGCGCAACAAACAAACATTCATGTACAAACCGCACACCTTACGTGTCCTTTTCTTTCTCAGCTATTTATTCATTCGTCCGTTTTCTATACTGCTTATCTATTGTAGGTCATGGGGAAGCTGGAGCCATTCCCAGCGAAAGGTGGGTCACACTCCAGATGGGTCACCAATCCAATCCATCGCAGGGCTAAAACCGAGAGACAGACAACCATTCACATGCACCTATGGGCAATTTTTTAGAGTAGCCAATTGAACTTTGGACTGTAGGAGGAAACCAGAGCACCCAGAGGAAACCCATGCAGGCATGAGGAGAACTTTCAACTTCCACACACAAAGGCCCCATTCAGACACAGGGCTCAAACCCAGAACCTTCTACCGGTAGCTGTGAGGCAATAGTGCTAACCACTGCACCACATCGCTGCCCCTTTTAGCCATTTATAAATGTATAATTGTGCAAGAGCAGTTTTTTTTGTTACGTTCAAGGCATGGAGTCTTCAGATTGATTTTATTTAGTAAAATAATGCACAAAATACATAGTGTACATTAAGATACAAGGATAACACAAGAAAGTCTATAACACTTATTTCCATTGCGTCCGGCGAGAATCAAATGGTAAAATGGGGGTAATTAGTAAATACATAATATGTAAACAATAGTATACTAAAATAATAAAATACAAATAATAAATTTGAACAAAGTTGCACGGTAAATACACTACCGTTCAAAAGTTTGGGGTCACTTTGAAATGTCCTTATTTTTGAAAGAAAAGCACTGTTCTTTTCAATGAAGATCACTTTAAACTAATCAGAAATCCACTCTATACATTGCTAATGTGGTAAATGACTATTCTAGCTGCAAATGTCTGGTTTTTGGTGCAATATCTACATAGGTGGGTGGCACGGTGGTGTAGTGGTTAGCACTGTCGCCTCACAGCAAGAAGGTCCTGGGTTCGAGCCCCGTGGCCGGCGAGGGCCTTTCTGTGTGGAGTTTGCATGTTCTCCCCGTGTCCACGTGGGTTTCCTCCGGGTGCTCCGGTTTCCCCCACAGTCCAAAGACATGCAGGTTAGGTTAACTGGTGACTCTAAATTGACCGTAGGTGTGAATGTGAGTGTGAATGGTTGTCTGTGTCTATGTGTCAGCCCTGTGATGACCTGGCGACTTGTCCAGGGTGTACCCCGCCTTTCGCCCGTAGTCAGCTGGGATAGGCTCCAGCTTGCCTGCGACCCTGTAGAACAGGATAAAGCGGCTAGAGATAATGAGATGAGATGAGATCTCCATAGGTGTATAGAGGCCCATTTCCAGCAACTCTCACTCCAGTGTTCTAATGGTACAATGTGTTTGCTCATTGCCTCAGAAGGCTAATGGATGATTAGAAAACCCTTGTACAATCATGTTAGCACAGCTGAAAACAGTTGAGCTCTTTAGAGAAGCTATAAAACTGACCTTCCTTTGAGCAGATTGAGTTTCTGGAGCATCACATTTGTGGGGTCGATTAAATGCTCAAAATGGCCAGAAAAATGTCTCGACTATATTTTCTATTCATTTTACAACTTATGGTGGGAAATAAAAGTGTGACTTTTCATGGAAAACACAAAATTGTCTGGGTGACCCCAAACTTTTGAACGGTAGTGTATAAGCACAAAATAAACCAACAAAATTAATTTATACAGTAGAAAAAAAACAAATGAGACTAAGACATAATAAAAGGATTTTGTGACTGTTGATAAAGTTAATCAAATAAAAAAAAAAACTTCTAGCCCTATTTTTGAAAGCACCTTTAGACTCGATAGACTGAATGTGACTCATCTGCCCAAATCTGTTACTTTGAAATGGTTGAGCTGAGAGTTAGAGGGAATGTACTCCTTCCGCCTTGATTGCGTAATATAAAAGAATAAAGCACGAAGAGATTTTCTTCTACATTTCCTAGAAATGGACCACAGCCAGGAAGCATGAGACAATTTCCAAGTTTAGGTTTTTTTTTTCTTGTAAATGTTTGATTTTTTTTAAGCTTGGAAATTTTAAGGGTTTTTTTTTCTTAGAATATTCTCCCCCTGATTTTTTTTTTTTTAAACCTCCAACGGTCCCAATATGCCATCGTAGTAGCTCCTCCTCTTGATATTGCCACAGTCTGCTTTGGTTTGACTGCCATCATTAATTGTGAAATCCATCCAGATCGCTGTCATTGTGTTCATTAGCAAAACAATGTACACTAAGCTTAAGCCACATAGTATCATAACGTTGGTACAATGTCTTCGATGAATACAAGTAAACATTTGCTGTAAACCTGCATTTCTTCTCCTTCATTATTTTGCCCAAAGGGTGACCAAGCTTTTGCATTCACCTACACATACACACGTAGTTTCTATGAGAAGGAAATGTTCAGAACATGCAGCTGAAGGTCTCAGAGACAATTTTTTCATTGTTGGTGTTGATTTTCGCAGGCGGCGGGAGCAGAATGGAGTGGGACTGACATAGCGTAGGAGGAAGCTGCCAAATCGGGTGAACAGAGACCTTATTCTCATCCAATATCTCTGCCAAACTAGCTGTGGGTGGCAGTTGTGCTCATGTGCCTGATAGTACACCAACACACTGATCCAGAACCAACTTTCCTGACCTCAAAACAAGCTCACAGCCATGACAGCAGAAATGGCAAACTGATCCCAGAGCAGGTCGAGCAGTATAACCTCCCCAAATGCCACGGCAACAGCGGGAGCTTCCTCTGGCAGAAGGGAAACGGCTGAGAAAAGCATCAGGGGCCAAAATCTTTCTGGGAAGGGTCTCCGGATTTCTGTCACACATCCCTGATGCATATTAATAAAACTGACAAAGAAGCGAGTCCTCACAATGCAACACAGGGGTTTTTTGTTTGTCATTTATAGAGCATAGTGTGTGGATCCTTTACATAAACTACTCACAGGATTTTCTGTATTTTCTACATTCTAGAGCAATACTGAAGATATCGAAACTATGAAATGACATATGGAACATATGTGGAATTATGTGGTCAACAACAACAACAAAAAAAAAAATCATATTTTAGATTCCTTAGCGTTTTCCTTGATGATGCTTTACACACTATTGGCATTATCTTAACCAGCTTCATGAGGTAGTCACCTGGAACGCTTTTCAATTAATAGGTGTGCCTCGTCAAAAGTTAATTGGCGGACGAGTTTCTTGCCGCCTTAATGCGTTTGAGATCAAAAAGTAAATAGTAAATAATAAAAATACAAATAATAGCCCAATTCAACAACTGTAGTAATCCATATTGTCAAGAACCGCTCAACTAAGTAAAGAAAAACGACATCTATCATTCCTTTAAAACAAGTTTTGACTTTTTGTTAATAAAAAAAAACATTGAATTGGGGTGTCCAAACTTTTGACTGGTACTGTATAGTGTGTGTTATATTTTCTCTCTCTAAAATCATGGCTGATCTTCACACCCCCACTCATTAATATTCATAAAGCAGACCCCTAATGTTCATTAATATTCATTATAATTGCCTTCTGAATAAAGGGTGAAGCAATTTCCATGTTTTTGAAACCTGTTTTGACTTAATTTGACATATGGCTGATTTATTACATGGTGAAGTTGATTAAAGATAGACTACCTTTCAGATTTTTCAAGTGTAGGTCATAAAAAGAATTTTCCCCGACACCCAATTATTTTTGTTTAGTGGACCGAAAGCTACTGAATTTGAATCACAGACTTCCAAATTTTATTTTTATTTTTAAATAGAACAATTAATGAATTTAGGGCCACATGGCCCTAAATTCTCTGCTATTTTTTCCTGCTTCACCATGACCCGATTCAAGATACTATGTCATGCATCATCTGGTGGGCTTTCTCTGTTCGCGCAAGGCATCGTGGGATACAAATTTGAAACAGGAGAGAAAAACGGAGGATGCGAGTGTGCGGATGAAATGTGAAAGACCGACTACAGTAACAGAAAGTGAGAAGAAAAGACGTTATGTTAAGCCCGTATCTCACTGGGCTGCGACAGCTTGCGTACGTCATTCGCGAGAGTTTCAAAAGTGTCTTGAAACATTTGCGGGGCTTCTCAATTTCCTCGCATGAGTCGCAAAGTGTCGCTCCTTCGTCGGTGAAATTTTGAACATGTCCAAAAAATTCGTGCGACAGAATTTCTCTCAAAATACCCGCAAATGCGTCGCTGGTGTCGTAAAGCCGTCGCAAACCCTTCTCAAGTCTGTTTCCATGAGGCTTCTCTACTTCCCTGCCTACTGAGGAAAAGCCAGGCTGTGACAGCCTGCGACTAGTTGGAGACACAAATTGCGGTAAAATATGCAAATATCAATTCAGTGTGATTCCAAGTGAAAATTGTCGCTAATTTGCATATTTTATCGCAATTGTTGTGTCTCCAACTAGTCGCGGGCTGTCACAGCCTGGCCAAACTAATAAACATTGGCGGTCAGCGAGCCCTCGGTGTGATCAGCTGTTCACTTAGCGACAGAATGACGGAACAGTCAGTGCATGGTCAAAGGTAAACCTGCACACACACACGGACTTCCTCTGTCTGTTTGACTGCGTGAAGCGAGCAATTTCATGCACATTATTTGCTCGGGAATCCCCTCAAATTAAATAACTTCCCAGCCACGGAATGGCCTGAGATTTTGTGAGATATTACACAAATAAACATGTCACAATGACTACATTTCAGAGGGAACTAAATTTCACCAATTTTATGAAGTCAAAAGGCCGTCAAGCTTTAAACTAAATGAGCTGCGCGCACGTGTTTTCAGTGCTGTCTTGTGAGAAATAAAATTTGGAGTATGAGAGCAGTTGGAATATTTCCAAAAGCAAACTTTACAGAGGTTATAGAGTTTTGCATCTGGGGAAAGTACGTACACACATATATACAGTGGGGCAAAAAAGTATTTAGTCAGTCACCAATTGTGCAAGTTCTCCCACTTAAAAAGATGAGAGAGGCCTGTAATTTTCATCACAGGTACACTTCAACTATGAGAGACAGAATGAGAAAAAAAAATCCAGAAAATCACATTGTCTGATTTTTAAAGAATTTATTTGCAAATTATGGTGGAAAATAAGTATTTGGTCAATAACAAAAGTTCATCTCAATACTTTGTTATATACCCTTTGTTGGCAATGACAGAGGTCAAACGTTTTCTGTAAGTCTTCACAAGGTTTTCACACACTGTTGCTGGTATTTTGGCCCATTCCTCCATGCAGATCTCCTCTAGAGCAGTGATGTTTTGGGGCTGTCGCTGGGCAACACAGACTTTCAACTCCCTCCAAAGATTTTCTATGGGGTTGAGATCTGGAGACTGGCTAGGCCACTCCAGAACCTTGAAATGCTTCTTACGAAGCCACTCCTTCGTTGCCCGGGCGGTGTGTTTGGGATCATTGTCATGCTGAAAGACCCAGCCATGTTTCATCTTCAATGCCCTTGCTGATGGAAGGAGGTTTTCACTCAAAATCTCACGATACATGGCCCCATTCATTCTTTCCTTTACACGGATCAGTCGTCCTGGTCCCTTTGCAGAAAAGCAGCCCCAAAGCATGATGTTTCCACCCCCATGCTTCACAGTAGGTATGGTGTTCTTTGGATGCAACTCAGCATTCTTTCTCCTCCAAACACGACAAGTTGAGTTTTTACCAAAAAGTTCTATTTTGGTTTCATCTGACCATATGACATTCTCCCAATCCTCTTCTGGATCATCCAAATGCTCTCTAGCAAACTTCAGATGGGCCTGGACACGTCTGGCACTGCAGGATTTGAGTCCCTGGCGGCGTAGTGTGTTACTGATGGTAGCCTTTGTTACTTTGGTCCCAGCTCTCTGCAGGTCATTCACTAGGTCCCCCCGTGTGGTTCTGGGATTTTTGCTCACCGTTCTTGTGATCATTTTGACCCCACGGGGTGAGATCTTGCGTGGAGCCCCAGATCGAGGGAGCTTATCAGTGGTCTTGTATGTCTTCCATTTTCTAATAATTGCTCCCACAGTTGATTTCTTCACACCAAGCTGCTTACCTATTGCAGATTCAGTCTTCCCAGACTGGTGCAGGTCTACAATTTTGTTTCTGGTGTCCTTTGACAGCTCTTTGGTCTTGGCCACAGTGGAGTTTGGAGTGTGACTGTTTGAGGTTGTGGACAGGTGTCTTTTATACTGATAACGAGTTCAAACAGGTGCCATTAATACAGGTAACGAGTGGAGGACAGAGGAGCCTCTTAAAGAAGTTGTTACAGGTCTGTGAGAGCCAGAAATCTTGCTTGTTTGTAGGTGACCAAATACTTATTTTACCGAGGAATTTACCAATTAATTCATTAAAAATCCTACAATGTGATTTCCTGGATTCTTTCCCCCCATTCTGTCTCTCATAGTTGAAGTGTACCTATGATGAAAATTACAGGCCTCTCTCATCTTTTTAAGTGGGAGAACTTGCACAATTGGTGGCTGACTAAATACTTTTTTGCCCCACTGCATGCATGTACATACATGTTTGTTTGCCACTTTGTCACAGAAATGGCTCATTTCTACAGACCATTTTCATTTCCCACTTTAACTTTGCTGTGTGTAACATCCCAAATCATCGCACTTGTATATTTAACAGCATGTAAACATACCCAATGGTCACACCATCTCTGACATCATATTTAAGGAATAGAAAACACATTGGGGTGCGCTTTTGTTTTAAAAATTAACAAATACATAAAATAAATCAACTTCATGTTGGTGAGATGCAACCTGCCACAAAAGTTACCACCCAGAAGTTGATTATTTTCCAATAACAGCACATCCTGAAGGGTTGTATTATGGGTTTCATTGACCAGTCAGAGCAAGTCTGCATTTAAATGAATTTCTTGCATGATGTAGATGATGATTTTATTGAATAAAATAAATGTACAAAATACGAGTATAATGTACATTAAAATACACGGATAGCACAATAAAGTCTAAACACTTATTTCCATTATGGTCCAAGTACATCAAGTGCCAAAATAGGGGGCTATAAACAAGGGGGGGGGGGGGGGGGGGGGCAGGAGATATACAAAATAAAACATGGCATGAACTAGAAGGTTAACTAGGACATCATTAAAGGATTTTGTGATTGCGGATAAAATTGATCAAATAAAAAATTCTTGACATTGGATTTAAAACTATGTAAAACATTTATGACTTGGTAGTTGGTTCCAGGCAGAGATCACGGTAAACCTAAATGAAGAATGGCCAAATGACTTAACAGAGGGAACATAAAGAGACACGGGACCTGAACGAGTATTATAACGGGCATTCCGAACACTTACAGAAGATGGGAGATATCTCCAAGCATTATAACATATATAATATATAACATGTTGAGAATGTGATTTAGTTTTAACTGTCTGACTGGCAACATGTTGACCTGTTTGAACTCCGTATGCCCTATAGGCGTCCTGGGGGAGGCACTAAGTATGAAGCGAATAATTTTATTTTGCGTAACCTGAAGACGATTCTTATAATTCTTGGTAAGTCCAGAGTACCAGTTGGAGCTGGCATAGTCAAAATGACATTGGATAAGAGCTGACATTAAACGTTTCTTGATTGCCTTATCGAGGTTCCTGACCTGCCAATATAGAAACCTGAGTTTGCCGTTGGCCTTACGTATAATATTGTGAGCTATATGGCTACCACTAAGAGACTGGTCTAAATCCCTGCCCAAGTATGAGACACAGGATTTACTGGTAAATTTTTTGATCATTACATGTGACGTCCAGAGACTCAGTCTATGTTTGGAGCCAAAAAGTATGGATTCTGTCTTGCCAAGGTGCAGAGACAACATGTTTTCTACAAGCCACTACAGTGGTGCTTGAAAGTTTGTGAACCCTTTAGAACTTTCTATATTTCTGCATAAATATGACCTAAAACATCATCAGATTTTTACACAAGTCCTAAAAGTAGATAAAGAGAACCCAGTTAAACAAATGAGACAAAATTATAATACTTGGTCATTTATTTATTGAGAAAAATTATCAAATATTACATACCTGTGAGTGGCAAAAGTATGTGAACCTCTAGGATAAGCAGTTAATTTGAAGGTGAAATTAGAGTCAGGTGTTTTCAATCAATGGGACGGCAATCAGGTGTGAGTGGGCACCCTGTTTTATTTCAAGAACATGGATCTATCAAAGTCTGATCTTCACAACATGTTTGTGGAAGTGTATCATGGCACGAACACAGGAGATTTCTGAGGACTTCAGAAAAAGCGTTGTTGATGCTCATCAGGCTGGAAAAGGTTACAAAACCATCTCTAAAGAGTTTGGACTCCACCAATCCACAGTCAGACAGACTGTGTACAAATGGAGGAAATTCAAGACCGTTGTTACCCTCCCCAGGAGTGGTGGACCAACAAAGATCACTCCAAGAGCAAGGCATGTAATAGTCGGTGAGGTCACAAAGGACCCCAGGGTAACTTCTAAGCAACTGAAGACCTCTCTCACATTGCCTAATGTTAATGAGTCCACCATCAGGAGAACACTGAACAACAATGGTGTGCATGGCAGGGCTGCAAGGAGAAAGCCACTGCTCTCCAAAAAGAACAACGCTGTTCATCTGCAGTTTGCTAAACATCATGTGGACAAGCCAGAAGGCTATTGGAAAAATGTTTTGTGGACGGATGAGACCAAAATAGAACTTTTTGGTTTAAATGAGAAGCGTTATGTTTGGAGAAAGGAAAACACTGCATTCCAGCATAAGAACCTTCTCCCATCTGTGAAACATGGTGGTGGTAGTATCATGGTTTGGGCCCGTTTTGCTGCATCTGAGCCAGGGCGGCTTGCCATCATTGATGGAACAATGAATTCTGAATTATACCAGCGAATTCTAAAGGAAAATGTCAGGACATCTGTCTATGAACTGAATCTCAAGAGAAGGTGGGTCATGCAGCAAGACAACGACCCTAAGCACACAAGTCATTCTACCAAAGAATGGTTAAAGAAGAATAAAGTGAATGTTCTGGAATGGCCAAGTCAAAGTCCTGACCTTAATCCAATGGAAATGTTGTGGAAGGACCTGAAGCGAGCAGGTCATGTGAGGAAACCCACCAACATCCCAGAGTTGAAGCTGTTCTGTACGGAGGAACGGGCTAAAATTCCTCCAAGCCGGTGTGCAGGACTGATCAACAGTTACCGCAAACGTTTAGCTGCAGTTATTGCTGCACAAGGGGGTCACACCAGATACTGAAAGCAAAGGTTCACATACTTTTGCCACTCACAGATGTGTAATATTGGATCATTTTCCTCAATAAACAAATGACCAAGTTTCATATTTTTGTTTCATTTGTTTAACTGGGTTCTCCTTATCTACTTTTAGGACTTGTGTGAAAATCTGATGTTTCAGGTCATATTTATGCAGAAATATAGAAAATTCAAAAGGGTTCCCAAACTTTCAGCACCACTGTAGATAAGTTTTGAGCTTCTTTTTTCATCAGTAAACTGACTTTGAAGGAAATAAGTTGATTTTCATAATATTCAGTATGTCCTTACTAATTTAAGCGTGACTGATAAAGCACTTGTTTCCTCTCCAATCAGAAGCCATTCAGCTGATGTTACTTCAGATTATCAGGGATATATGACCAGATCAGGTAATCTCACAGCTGTAGAAGTGACTTCAAGTGGTGCAAGGTAATGCGCTTGGCTTTTAATTAAAGCACCTGACTGTGTTTCCTAATGGAAAAATGATTGGCGAAAAGCTGCAAATGCAGCTCTCAGCCAAGTTCGGAGCCGTAATCGCTTTTGACCTGCGGTGGTCTGTCCAGTCAGAAATTGAGTTTAGCTAAAGTGCCGTAGCTTGGCGAAGAGGTGAAGAGCACTCTAACCGGCCAACGTCAGACCGAAAAACAAATGAGCTCCCCCGCCTCGCACCCAAGAGGCATCATTACCAAACCATTTAGACAAATGAACCCTCTGCTGTTTCCTGTCTGGGAACTTTATAATTCAATTAGCCTCATTTATCGATCACAGACGAACATTTAATGCCTCTCAGAGAGCACATAGAGAAATATTTATACACAGGAGTTCAGCAGAGCCATCAATCTTTCAGGAAAAAAAGAGTTCATGACAGACACCGAGGTAAGTGATGAATGCGAATATGGAAGGAAACCTCTTGGGGTCAGACATGCTCACTGTGTAGACCTTCTAAATGCCATTAACTGATGAGAACCCATTTCAAGGCTCAGAAACTCAGGCGGCAGGGACATTATTTTGGGGTAAAAATCAAAGTTGTGCAGTCTGCCAGGCTACTCCTGGACAAAAGCAGAAAAATCAATCAATCCCTGTTTATTCGCTGTAGAAAATGTAGTAGGAGAGACGACTCCTGAGGGCACACGGTCCGAATGATCCATCGTCAGGATATTTCAAGAATATTAAATTCCAGTGGGATGAACAAATACATGGAGTTTGAATGCATTATTCAAATGTAGCAATTATGACCCATAAAAAGACGCTTGCCTGTCCAGCGAGTGCCCACGCTGCCAATTAGTCCATAGTTTTAAAGGTCAGCTTGTGCCATATGTGCAATATGGTTAGTCAACCATTAACCCTTTAAACTCCCCGGAGTCATCGAAGGATCCCGCTGTACATTCCTCACGGCAATACCAACACACTTTTCCCATTAGCTTCACTGTAGCTGCTGAATTATTCATAGGTACTGAATAATATGGTTTAAAATGAATACTTGAATAATAAGCCATGAGTCTCGGGACTGAAGGAAAATATGAATGTACTTTCTATCATTATCGTTTTTTAAGACTGCATATCTTGCTGGATTTGAAAGTTTTTTTAATGACCTCCTGCCAGGAAGCTTCCTTTCACAGACTTTAATACATGACTATTGTAGTAATGCAACATTCTCCAACAGTGCTATTTTTCCTATTTTATTATAAAAGAACAGAACACCAAGGAATATTTTATATTATTCGATCCACATTCACTGGATATGAGCAATCGTGCGCTCTGATTAGCTACTCTACTACTAGGCTATCAGCTCATATACCGTGAGTAGAGAAAAATAAAATGGCGGCGCGTGTTGTTAAACCAACCAAGGACGAAATTAAAAAAAAAAAAAAAAAATCTACCGTACTCGAAAATGCACCCCCCCCCCCCCCCCCAAAAAAAAAACCACACAAAATATGGAATAAAAGTATCTGATATTAAGAACATGTATATCTTTCATTTTTCAAGAATTATTATTATTTTTGCATTTTTCCTGTCATTTCACCGGTTAGTTTACATTCTAAGCGGAAATGACTTTGTTGGACGTTTTGTATAAAGTTTTTATTTATCGAATTTGCAAAAAAATAAAAATGCTCCGTTTCAAAATCCAGTGAATGTGGATAGAATAAAACCGTTATTCCACTCAATCTCGTCGTACACGGCTTATAGCCAACGCAGTTGGCTATCAGCTCATGTACGACTCGATTTCGTGGAATAATTGTTAATTATTATGTGGTCTTTGAATTGTGCTCTAAATTGTGCTTTAATAGCACATGAAGCACTAATGCGAGCTAGATTCATAGTCGATTGTGTGTCAGTTTGACAAAACGGCTAAATTAACTAAAACACAACCCGGACGCAAACGACAAACAATAAAACCGTTATTAAAGAGGTGCTGCAAACTTAAATGTGTTTTTTGAGCTGTGAACTCAATGATATGACTGTACTGTAATGAAACCCATCAATGCTACAGTTAATATTGACAAAATTACCTTTTTTTTAATTAAAAAAAAAAAAAAATCAGCATTTTATGGGTTGAAAATGGCTCAGAACACCATCTACTGGTTAAAATAATCCTGACCCTTGCAAGGCCAATGCTGACGTGGAGTCAACCGTTTGATACTTTTACATCACATTACAGGCATTTAGCAGACACTCTTATCTAGAACAGCCTGGAGAGCAGTTGGGGGTTAGGTGCCTTGCTCAAGGGCACTTCAACCATTCCTGTGGTTCCAGGGAATCAAACTAACAACCTTTTGACTCCAAAGCTGCTTCTTTAACCATTAAGCCATGGTCCCTTGTGTGAGAGTCTCTGAAATGAGGGAAGCCATGTCCTAATGGTTAGAGAAGCAGCTTTAGGACCAAAAGGTTGCTGGTTCAATTCCCTGGACCAGTGGGAATGCTGAAGTGCCATTGAGCAAGGCACCTAACCCCCAATTACTCCTTAGGCTGCTCTGAGCATGTTGTACATTGCTCTGGATGGATAAGAGCGTCTGCTAAATGTCTGCAATCTAATGAAACGTTGCTCATTTTCAAATATGCCTCACACATCCTTAGTCGCTATCCACTGTTCAGCAGGTTTCAATATTGTGTTATGGGTGGAGTCAGGCTCAAAGCTGGGGGTGATGTTACATGTTAAATCCTGGTTTTAGGTACAACAATAAACCTGAATCCTTCTTGCTCCGTTACTACTTACAGTTAAATTCCAAGTAGTGACTAATTTAATCTTGTATTTAAGGTTTAGATATCTCTAACGGCAGTATGTACCGGATGAATTGCTAAATGTCCAAGTTCTCTTATCACTTTATTTTCACGCCTACTGAAAAGATGAAAAAGTAATCTTGTTGCTAAGCCCAGGTCAAAGTTTTAATCATAGTTTAGGATTTTAATCAAAAATTTGAAAAGAAAAACCCTTAATAAGCTCAAAACCATATTTGAATCAGTACTGATGCCAGGAAATGTGCCACCAGTTCAGTACAGCTGATTCAGCTCTTAAACACTTCTTTTTAAAAAAGAACCTTCAAGGGTTTTTTTTTGTGTGTGTAGTTAGGAATTCTTAGTTCCTACAGTTATTGAAGTTTGAGAGTTTTTCTGATAATGAAACAGTTTGTACGGTTCTCCAGAGAAACCTGAGATGTAGGGACAAAGTGAAGCGCACTTAAGGGTTGAAATATAATAATTTGTATATAGGAAGTCCGATAAGGTCATAAAATGTAAAATTAATATTACGCAAAATCACAACACATTAAATAATATTTTACATAAGGACCACTTTTTCTATGGAATAAAAACATTCTATTCCCTGCTAGTGGGTTTACCAATACCATGCAATATTGTTACCATATCGCTTATCCTCCATATATTACGCCACTCTCCCCAACGGAAAACGAGCGTGCAATATTGTACGTTGTTGAGACAACACAAACATCAGAGCTCATGTGAATATCTACTGACAAAACTTTTCTGCTGCACATGCACACAATCATTTCTTTGTCCGCCGGGAAAGAGAGAAGACGAGGCTAATGCAGTGCTGCTGCTAGGATTAGCTATGCTATAATTAAGCACTAATAAACTAAAAAATTGTGCGCTGAACGCCCGAAGGGCTACCAAAACTTCATTATATATATTCATGTATATTTACAAGAGAAAAACATACCAACGGACTTCGAAAAACTGGAAGAGCAGAAGATTTTGAGAGAATTTTGGCTTCCAGGTCGCTCCGTTGTGTGTAGTTGTTGATGTTGATTTTAAAAGTAACAAAAGTAAATTACACAGGGAAATGAATAGTTAAGTCTGAGTGAAAAATAGTGTGGCGAGCATGCGTGGAAGAAGAGTCTTGGGACAGAAATCTTACTTTCTCGGTCATTGGCCTGCACTACTGATGAACGCTACAGCAGCTGGAGGGTGACTTCGCTGCCGCGCGGATGAACACTACAGGGGCTGGAACAGGACTTCGCCGCCGCGCTGATGAACGCTACAGGAGCTGGAACATGACTTTGCCGTTGCACTAATGAACACTACAGAGGCTAGAACGTGACTTCGCCGCCACGCTGATGAACGCTACAGGGGCTAGAACATGACTTCACCGCCACGCTAATGAACACTACAGGGGCTAGAACGTGACTTCGCCGCCATGCTAATGAATGCTACAGGGGCTGGAACGTGACTTCGCCGCCGCGCTAATGAATGCTACAGGGGCTAGAACGTGACTTCGCCGCCGCGCTAATGAATGCTACAGGGGCTAGAACGTGACTTCGCCGCTGCGCTAATGAATGCTACAGGGGCTGGAACGTGACTTCGCCGCCGTGCTGATGAACGCTACACCGGCTGGAGGGTGACCGCCGCCGCACTAATGAACACTACAGGGGCTAGAACGTGACTTCACCGCCACACTGATGAACGCTACAGGGGCTAGAACGTGACTTCGCCACCACGCTAATGAAAGCTATACGGGCTGGAACATGATTTCGCTGCCGTGCTGATGAACGCTACACCGGCTCGAGGGTGGCCGCCGCCGCACTAATGAACACTACAGGGGCTGGAACGTGACTTCGCCGCCACGCTGATGAACACTACACCAGCTGGAGGGTGACCACCGCCGCACTAATGAACACTACAGGGGCTAGAACATGACTTCACCACCACGCTGATGAACGCTACAGGGGCTGGAACGTCACTTCGCCCCCATGCTGATGAACGCTACACTGGCTGGAGGGTGACCACCGCCGCACTAATGAACACTACAGGGGCTAGAACGTGACTTCGCCGCCATGCTGATGAACGCTACACCGGCTGGAGGGTGACTTCGCCACCGCGCTAATGAACCCTACACCGGCTGTAGGTGACTTCACTGCTGCGCTAACAGCGCCAACTTGCGGGTAAGCTAGCGTTGGTCTTCGAGAATGCTGATACGAAGAGTGTGTACGTATAACAAAAATAATAATCTTGGCTGGCTTTTGTTCATGGTATATCAGATATATTCCATTCACCTACTCATCTTTGACTCGTTCAATATCATGCCAGCTGAATGGAATATATCCGCTAGACCACTCAAAGCCAGCCAATATTATTTTCATATGCTAATTAAATAAACACACAAAAACCAAACAGATACTCAGTATCCACTTTATTAGGAACAGTTGTAAACCTGCACATTCATGCGGTTATCTAATTAGTTACTTCTCTCATCAACAAGGCGTTTGTTTCCACCCACAGAACTGTCACTCGCTCAATGTTTTTTGTTTTTCGCACCATTGTGTGTAAACTCTAGAGACTTGTGTGTAAAACTCCCAGGAGATCAGCAGTTTCTGAAAAACTCAAACCAGCCCATCTGGTACCAACACCACGCCACGTCACGAAGATCACTTTTTTTTTTCAATTTAAATTCCTTCTAACGTTTATTATCATTTATTAACTGAAGCTCTTGCTCTGTCTCTGCAGGATTTTTTGCATTATGCTGCTGCCACATGACTGGCTGATTAGATAAAAGGCATGAAGACTGTATGCGCTTGTACAGGTATTCCTATTAAAGTGGATGGCGTGTGTGTATATAGTTGATTTCATAATGAATGGTAGCACACAGTGGCCAGATACAGAACACTTATTTTAAATTAAACTGCATCAATACTATAGTATATTACACTTTCATTAAACCAAGTCGGGCGGCACGGTGGTGTAGTGGTTAGCGCTGTCGCCTCACAGCAAGAAGGTCCGGGTTCGAGCCCCGTGGCCGGCGAGGGCCTTTCTGTGCGGAGTTTGCATGTTCTCCCCGTGTCCGCGTGGGTTTCCTCCGGGTGCTCCGGTTTCCCCCACAGTCCAAAGACATGCAGGTTAGGTTAACTGGTGACTCTAAATAGACCGTAGGTGTGAATGTGAGAGTGAATCGTTGTCTGTGTCTATGTGTCAGCCCTGTGATGACCTGGCGACTTGTCCAGGGTGTACCCCGCCTTTCGCCCGTAGTCAGCTGGGATAGGCTCCAGCTTGCCTGCGACCCTGTAGAACAGGATAAAGCGGCTAGAGATAATGAGAGGAGATGAGAATTAAATCAAGTCCTGGGTTAAAATCAGTGAAGTATAAATACACAATAATCTGCATTAGAAATTAAGTGGGCCTCATATTATCAGAGATGAAATTGACAGATTGGACCCCTGGTTGTAATTCTGATGGACTCATTTGCTTTGTAATAAATTACCGGCGCACACTGGGAGCAGCGGGACTTGTGCTGTAATTGCCAGTCAGACAATCATGACATTCAAACTATTTAATAACAGTTTAGTCAACGATGCAAGGACGTGAAAGGATTAACGGGATGAGATCTATCCAAGAGGACATGACCCACTTATCCTCCTGTCTTTTACACACTTGGAGCAAATATTTTTTTATGCAACATACACACCGTGCTTATAAACACCCTCTATAAGACATACAGCAGCTATTCTGATCGCCTGTAGTCTACAGCGGAAAGACCTGGTACAACTTTTAATTTGTCAAGCAAGACAGAGGATGGAAAATGTCACCAGCGCATACATTTGAATAATGTATTTACATCATTACCGAAGCACCTTGAACCAGTGCTACCGAGCTCACTGGGTTACAATTTTAGGAGGATGAATTTTCTCTCACAAAAGCCTCAAGGGTCTGTTTGTGGGTAAAATCATGCAAAGGCCAAATAAAAATCAATAAAAGCAGTCCAGCTTTAATGAAACAAATCCTCATCACGCATCGCATCATCCATCATGCAAAAATCAACCTAATTAGCACTGGATCACATTCTTAGCTCTAGGGACTTCATATGTTCTTTGCATTTTGCTTTTTCTTCTGCAAAATAAAAATGTGCAGTGCTCTTAGACTCAGGAAACTTTAGCTCAAGTTCATCAGCCTCCCCAGTCACCACAGCATAACATCGTGTGTGAAAGAAAGGCTCGAACGTCCAGCTGTGGTTTGTGCCTTGCTCTAAGATGCAGATTGTATTCAGCTCATTTCCTGATACTTCTGCGACCCGGAGTTTTTTTTTTTTTAACATCAGTTTGTAATAGCTGAAGCACAACTCTAAACCAAAAGATGTGGTTTTGTAGACAAGGTGAGGGGGCATTTAAAAACAAAACCCCATTTGAAACAGGGCAGTTCAGCAAACCTGATTCAACTCATCAGCCAGGAATTATGATCGTACTTGACTTTTACATGATTCTGTGAACTGTAGAGTTATTGTAAGCGTACATTAGGTCTGTTTGGTTTAAACAGTAACTTAAAGTGTCATGGCAGGTTCTGCAACTGATACATGGATAGAATAAAACAGTTATTCCACTCAATCATCGGCCATCAGCTCATGTACGACTTGATTTCGTGGAATAATTGTTAATTATACGGCATCCAAGACTCATTTTTTGAATTACCGTACAAATCAAGTTGATATTTTTAAACTCCTTTGGTCTATTTTCAACTTTCCTACATTATCCACAATACCACTTTTAGACCCTCGCTTGATCTTTACCCGAAGAGATCGATGCAGCGGCGCTTTAGTCTTTTAGTCCATCCAGCTCGCTCACCTCATCTGTACACTGTTTAAACAGATCAGTTTCACAAGGTTCAACTTTCATGTTAACACCATGACCAACAGCATTGCACCAGTTATCTCGTAGATCACTAACTAACCAAGCCAGATCTCTGTGGTCACCGTCACATCTCTGCACTGCATTCTGGGACTCCAACGTTTACAACAGCGTCTCTGCTACTTCTACGCTGGATGCCTCATTGATCTCGCTGGAAAACAGTGAGAGTGACAAAAGCAGCTTTTGTTCTTTTATTTTAAGGAGACTGACCATTATCCCATACAGTGGTGCTTGAAAGTTTGTGAACGCTTTAGAATTTTCTACATTTCTGCATAAATATGACCCAAAACATCAGATTTTCACACAAGTCCGAAAAGTAGATAAAGAGAACCCAGTTAAACAAATGAGATAAAAATATGAAACTTGGTCATTTATTTATTGAGGAAAATGATCCAATATTACATATCTGTGAGTGGCAAAAGTATGTGAACCTTTGCTTTCAGTATCTGGTGTGACCCCCTTGTGCAACAATAACTGCAACTAAACGTTCCCGGTAACTGTTGATCAGTCCTGCACACCGGCTTGGAGGAATTTTAGCCCGTTCCTCCGTACAGAACAGCTTCAACTCTGGGATGTTGGTGGGTTTCCTCACATGAACTGCTCGCTTCAGGTCCTTCCACAACATTTCGATTGGATTAAGGTCAGGACTTTGACTTGGCCATTCCAAAACATTAACTTTATTCTTCCTTAACCATTCTTTGGTAGAACGACTTGTGTGCTTAGGGTCATTGTCTTGCTGCATGACCCACCTTCTCCTGAGATTCAGTTCATGGACAGATGTCCTGACATTTTCCTTTAGAATTCGCTGGGATAATTCAGAATTCATCGTTCCATCAATGATGGCAAGCCGTCCTGGCCCAGATGCAGCAAAACAGGCCCAAACCATGACACTACCACCACCATATTTCACAGATGGGATAAGGTTCTTATGTTGGAATGCAGTGTTTTCCTTTCTCCAAACATAACGCTTCTCATTTAAACCAAAAAGTTCTATTTTGGTCTCATCCGTCCACAAAACATTTTTCCAATAGCCTTCTGGCTTGTCCACATGATCTTTAGCAAACTGCAGATGAGCAGCAATGTTCTTTTTGGAGAGCAGTGGCTTTCTCCTTGCAACCCTGCCATGTACACCACTGTTGTTCAGTGTTCTCCTGATGGTGGACTCATGAACATTAGCCAATGTGAGAGAGGCCTTCAGTTGCTTAGAAGTTACCCTGGGGTCCTTTGTGACCTCGCCGCCTATTACATGCCTTGCTCTTGGAGTGATCTTTGTTGGTCCACCACTCCTGGGGAGGGTAACAACGGTCTTGAATTTCCTCCATTTGTACACAATCTGTCTGACTGTGGATTGGTGGAGTCCAAACTCTTTAGAGATGGTTTTGTAACCTTTTCCAGCCTGATGAGCATCAACAACGCTTTTTCTGAAGTCCTCATTAATCTCCTTTGCTCGTGCCATGATGCACTTCCACAAACATGTGCTGTGAAGATCAGACTTTGATAGATCCCTGTTCTTTAAATAAAACAGGGTGCCCACTCACACCTGATTGTCATCCCATTGATTGAAAACACCTGACTCTAATTTCACCTTCAAATTAACTGCTAATCCTAGAGGTTCACATACTTTTGCCACTCACAGATATGTAATACTGGATCATTTTCCTCAATAAATAAATGACCAAGTATAATATTTTGGTCTCATTTGTTTAACTGGGTTCTCTTTATCTACTTTTAGGACTTGTGTGAAAATCTGATGTTTTAGGTCATATTTACGCAGAAATATAGAAAATTCTAAAGGTTTCACAAACTTTCTAGCACCACTGCATGTTTGAGATCTGTGTCCAAACTTATGACTGGTACTGTACTTAATGTGTTTATATTCAACATTTCAGGACAGAGGTCCCCTTGGTCCACCAACAGTCTAAATTACCCGACACACATCAACAGGAATGATTTTTAATCCATATTGACAATTTGTCTATAATTCCTCAGGACTGTGTGGCCTAACCCAACCTCCTGTCTCCAAGATCTCCAAACAACTTTATATTGGGATCAGTGAATATATGCCGATTCTTTCGATGGTCTTGGTTTCCCAAAGGGTTTTCTCGGTGGAACTCTTCTGAAATGAAAAGACGTGTTGAAAAGTTCTATGTAACATGTAGAGAAACTATGAAAACATGTTATTTAATCTTTTATGCTATTTTGATGGCAAAGATAGGGATACATGGGGTGAAAGACATGGCAATATCTTAATATTATTCTATCCACATTCACTGGATATGAGCAATCGCATGCTCTGATTGGCTTCTCTACTACAAGGCTATCGGCTCATATACCGTGAGTAGAGGAAAAACAAAATGGCAAAGCATGTTGCTGAACCAACCGAGGACGAAATACAAACTCTACTTGAAAACACCCCCCCCCCCCAAAAAAAAAACCCAAAAAGGGTAACAAAATATGGAATGAAAGTATGGCAGTAAGAACTATTTTTTTTAATTTTTCAAGAATAATTATGCCATTTCCACAACTTGCTACTGTCATTTCGCCAGTTTGTTTACATTCTAAGCGGAAATTATTTTGTTGCACGTTTTATATAAAGTTTTTATCCCCCGCTGGCTGAAAGGAAGGGCACTCACCTTCTGAAATCAACTCCTTTCACAATTTTTGGAAGAATTTCACGAAACTTGACAGGATTCTTTGTTGTATGTCAGTAATTACACACCTTATGATTTCGTTCAATTCAGTCGCATTTTACCAGAGAGTTATGGTGTAGTTGCCAGCGGGGGATATTATGCTCTCAGAGCACTCATTATTTATCAAATTTGAAAAAAAAAAAAACCACTAGATTTTGAGCAATGTGGATAGAATAAAACAATTATTCCGCTCAATCTCGTCATACGTGACTTATAGCCAACTCAGTACTACTCGCCTCGTTGGCTGTCGTCTCACGTACGACTCGATTACGTGGAATAACTTAAATATAAATCACCATGATGTATGGAAAAAAAGGACTTCATGTTTTCTTTTTTTTTGAGACACATTGATACAGTTGAATAAAGGTGTTATAGATTTTTCACAACTGTATGCCAGAACTGTAACCCATAACCATCAGAGTTGGTGGGAGAGGAGAGGGGAAAAAAAACAAAACACCACCCTTTACTCTTTGGTATGCATATTTAGATGTAATACACTTCACCTTGATGCTCAAAACTATAATCCAAACACCCCACTTGTTCGGAATTCGTGTGCACCGATGACCAATGAGCTTTATTTAAAAAAAAAAAAAAAAAAACACACACAACAGGAACACGTGGTTGGTTTTTTTTTTAAACCTGATGAAACCCACTGCAAACCATTCAAACAACTCTCCTGCTAACCGTCATCTTGTGGTTAAATATAGAAAATAAATAAAGACACTCGTCAGACATGAATATTTTTGTGCGCTTCTACAAGGATGGAAACTTTATTACCTGCTAATAATATACTTTTTCATCTCTCCAAGTCTTTATTAAATGCACTTAACTAGATAACTAGCTCGCTGTACGTTATTACATTAAGCACTTTTTGGCCTTGTCAGTTTCAGGGTAACCAAAACGTGGAACTGGGAAAGCACACTGGAGCCTTCACTTGCCTTGTTATTCTTATTTCACGTGTAATCTTCCTCAATTATTGCAACAGAAAGTGAAGGAAATATTAAATCCGCTACTTGTTCTTGCGAGTTACTTTTAGATGCATCAGTGTATCGCGATACAGTACTCGTCATATTGCCGAGCCCTAGTTCGGGTGGAGTATGAAACATTCAGAAGATCAAACCACCATTAGCTCTGTAAACAAGGCTGTAAATGTGATGACCGGATATACAGCTGCTATAATGTGACTAAATGAACAAATGACCCTGATTCGTTAAGTAAATGTCCCTCGTAATTGCTTCCGTGCTCGTGCGATTCGGAAGGCCATATCCGCCCTGCTGTTTCTCCATCAGAGTCGCATCAGCTCTGATCCATGCGCAGCTCGGATCACATTAGGTGGCTGACATTTTGCCTTCAGCTAATGGGGCTATTAAAAGAACGCAGGCTGTCTCTGTGGCTTAGCATCATGATGGAGATTAAAAGAAAAAAAAACAAAAAACACCACGGCTGCACTGACTCACCCTTTTCTTCTCTATGCCAACTGAGAGGCAGCAGCTATGGGGGGGAGGAAATTTTAAGAAAACCTCACAGCCGTCTCTTTGAACAGATGTTGTGCTGCACATCACAGGCTGACAGATGCTCCACTTGCTAATGCAGTTCACACCTTATCAAGTTTACACACACACACACACACACCTTGTAACACATTTTAAAGACAGAAAACTGGCCTTTTTTGGTTTCCTCAACCTTAAACTGTGCACATTTGTGACAGTAATGCTTATAATTTTGTTCAGAACATATGATGTGTGAACAGAAATCAATACAATCCAGCATGCAGACCTGCCCTCACAGAGACGCTCACTGAAAACTAAATATTCCAAGGTATTTGTGTAGGCGAACAACTGAAGGCAGCTGCATCAACCCACGGAGATATTTCACGTGATCTGGTGTTAAAGTCGACGCCACAGCACCACCTACAGGCAGGAATCGGATTGATGCGACGAAAATAATGAACCACAGGGCACTTTTTGTGAAATGTGAACTTAATTTAATAAGCATATTAAAAAAAAAAAAAAAAGTGCAAAAAAATCCAAGCCTCTCTGTACTATAAAACAGCATCTACTATATTCAATGAGAAATATACAATGATAAAATTATTTCTTCCGTCTATAAACAAAACACGCGCACCACACAAGACGTCGCTCCCGACCTCTCGACTACTGAAGAGAACGCAACACGCAATTTCTTTGTCTTTCTGATTTACCTGTACTGCAGAAACAATGACCATGTTGGTCATGTAAACAAGAGGGAGGGAGAAATCTTCAATTCCAAACTGAGATGCAAACAAACAAACAAACAAACAAACAAAAAAAGACAATGATAAGGGGGAAAAATTTTTTAAATTAAATTTATATAGATAGTTGAGGATCCTTAGGTCAGCTCATTCTGGGCTCTTGCTTCTGCTGGGGCTTCGAGAAGGAGAGCGACTGTAACAAGAAAAAAAAACAAACAAAGCAGAATTACAAGAACAGACCGTTGATTTCGGGTGCATGCACGTACAAGACAAAAGAAAAACAACATCTCAAAGGAAATAAACTCTAAACCCAAGCTTTGAGCAAAGGAAACCGACTTGTTTTTGAGGTGATGCTCTAGATTTGCAAAGGATAAGATGATTTAAAAAAAAACAAAACAAAACAAAAAAACCTTCCTTCAGTTTACTGAGAAAATTATTCAAGTGGCTTCATTTTCTTTCCTTATCCTCTCAGGGACAGCCTCTGGCTCATGCAAAATGATAAAATGTGCCATGCATTAGAGGTGATCTGATTATACAGTACATTTCAATTTTATTCTATCCATATTCCCTGGATGTGAGCAATCGTACGCTCTGATTGGCTACTCTACTACTAGGATATCAGCTCATATACCGCGAGTAGAGAAAAACAAAATGCTGGAGCATTTTGCTGAACCAACCAAGGACGAAATAAAACTGCAAAAAATACCAAGAAAAAAAAATGGAATGAAAGTATTTGATAGTAAGAAAGCATCTTATTTTTCAAGAACTATTACAGCATTTTCTGGGCGGCACGGTGGTGTAGTGGTTAGCGCTGTCGCCTCACAGCAAGAAGGTCCTGGGTTCGAGCCCCGGGGCCGGCGAGGGCCTTTCTGTGTGGAGTTTGCATGTTCTCCCCGTGTCCGCGTGGGTTTCCTCCGGGTGCTCCGGTTTCCCCCACAGTCCAAAGACATGCAGGTTAGGTTAACTGGTGACTCTAAATTGAGCGTAGGTGTGAATGTGAGTGTGAATGGTTGTCTGTGTCTATGTGTCAGCCCTGTGATGACCTGGCGACTTGTCCAGGGTGTACCCCGCCTTTCGCCCGTAGTCAGCTGGGATAGGCTCCAGCTTGCCTGCGACCCTGTAGAACAGGATAAAGCGGCTACAGATAATGAGATGAGATTACAGCATTTTCCATAAATTGCTACTTTCATTTCGGCGGTTTGTTTACATTCTAAGCGGAAATTATTTTGTCGGATGTTTTGTGTAACGTTTTTATTTACTAAATTTGCAAAAAATAAAAATGCTCCATTTCACAAAATCCAGTGAATAGAAAAAAACAGTTATTCCACTCACTCATCGTACACGGCTTATAGACAACTCGGCGCTACGTGCCTCGTCGGCCATCAGCTCATGTACGACTCGATTTTGTGGAATAACTTAATTATACCACAGCACTGCTGAATCCTCAGAAAAACAAAATGGCAGAGTGTTTTGCTGAACCAACCGAGGACAAAACAAAAACTCCACTCGAAAACAAAGCCGCAACAAAATATGGAAAGAAAGTTTCTGATGGAAGGAACGTATCTTTTTTTTTTTATTCTTCAAGAATTATTATAGTATTTTCCACAAATTGCTACTGTCATTTCGCCAGTTTGTTTACATTCTAAGCGGAAATGATTGTCTAACGTTTCTATTTACAAAATTTGCAAAAAATAAAAATACTCCGTTTCTCAAAATCCACCGAACGTGGATAGAATAAAACAGTTATTCCACTCAATCTCATCGCACACGGCTTATAGACAACTCGGCGCTACGTGCCTCGTCGGCCATCAGCTCATGTACGACTCGATTTTGTGGAATAACTTAATTATACCACAGCACTGCTGAATCCTCAAATATTGAATGCATTCGCGCCAATACTTTTTTTCCCCCCGATTGCTCATTCAGAGGGACTTGTATAGTGGACGCGCCACAATCTATAACCTAATGATAACTGGATTAAAACATTAATATTTAAGAAAAAAAAGTTTATACTGCTCAGACATATTTATGAGATGTTTAGTTATCTACAACAAGCTGGTAACAAGCTGCATTTTTTAAAATTATTAACTTCTTAACAATGAAGGGAACAACCGTTTATATCTTATGATGTTCGGGATAACAGGAAATACCTTTGCTGATGTTCTACAACCTTAAACCACTGATGGCTTGGGGGTGGGGTGGGGTGGGGTGTTAAAATGGCACATCTAGCTGATCTTGAAGCAAGTGTGTGTATATCTTTTCCAAAATGCTATAAATCCATTTTGATTGTTTTCAGAAAAATGACATTTATTTACCCAGACCCATAAATTTTGCAAATATTTAATTTATCCTGTTATAAGAGATAGTTGGTTCAGTCTGAACATTTTCTACAATAACACTACGTTCAGACTGCAACCTGAAACAACCCATATCCGATTTGTTGTGAAATCCGATTTTGTTGTTAGGCCGTTCACATTACCAATTATATGAGACTTGTATGCGATCTCCAATATGAACGGAAAACGACCCAAAAGTGTCCCGCATGCGCAAATTGACACGTAGAGTGGGGGAGAAAGCCCCCGTGGGGTAATACGCCCCCGGCCTGTTTTACCCAAAATAACCACCAGATGGCGCAAAGTTACATTTCTATTGTTGATATGGACTGGCTTGACAACGGGGATATACAAATATCCACTGTGGATCGCATAGCAGCAACGCAGGGGAGAGAGATCAAATTTCATGGTAAGTGATATAATTTTCAGATATCAGTAAAACTGTATTTAGATAGCTGCTATTTCATCAGATGTGTATGTGGTATGAGTAGACAAGCCAGTACGTTAAAAAAAATACATTAGGTATAAAAAGTTGAATCACATTTCGAAAGTAAGACCCTTTTTTCTAAAAGTGTAGTCTGTGGGGTAAAACGCCCCCTTAATGGCGGGGTAAATGGCCCCCAGGGGGGCATCGTTTCCTTTTATCATAATTACTGTATTTCATACATTTCTGAATAGCAGATACATAGTTTTTAATAACATCTCGCTTACCTGATTGAGTAAAGCAAGTAATTTGAACTTAATATTAAAAAAATATTATTAGCATTATTTACTGATGCACTTGTTCTTTGTTAATTCATGTTCAATCCACACAAAATTATACTGAAATTAAAATGCGAAATATAATAAAATAATGCATCTATTCATTAATTCAGGGATATTTTCTTGTTTCTTTCACATTATAGGCTTAAGTAAACACTTTTGCTATCCAAACAGCTTTTTTTGAGTGAGGGGGCCTATTGCCCCACCTCAGGGCACAATGTTTGTTTTTGTTAAAAAAAAAAAAAATTAAGTATTAACTTTAGGCAAACTTTAGGTGGCATTATTGTTCATGTCACTGTTGTCAAAAACTATGATAAAACTAAACACATGGTTCATTTCAACTTGGAGAAAAACTGAATTTTCCTTAAGGGGGGCTTTTCCCCCCACTCTACTTTAATAAGCACATCTACGTAATACGTAAACAAAAAAAAAAAAAGCGCACTCTTCAAGTTTAATGATTTTTTTTGTTTGTTTAATTATCTGGTTAGTGTTAAAGTGTGAGGTCTCGTGTGTGTTTTTGTTTCTGAACTGAAATGAAAACGTGTAGCCTGGTAACGAGGGTTGACTCCTAAATGTCTCTCTAATTTCTATATAAGTGCACTACATGTTACTAGGAAGTAATGGATTTTTAAACTCTATATAGTGCACTCGAGCTTCAGCAGGCAGTCATTTGGGATACGGCCGCTGTATTACCAAACTCTTAATTCAGGCTTAATAATTTGGACATATTTATTTCGTCATATTAATAAACTTTTTCTACATTTTTATAAATATTTATTTAGATTGTTTATAGCCAGCTGAATTCTGCAACTTCTCTCAGCGCTGACTCAAGGTGCAGAAACACCAGTGCAGTTTGCGATGGAGATGAGGCGAGACCTGGCGATGTGTTTTTTGTGGCGGCGGCGGAACTCGCACAATAATCTGATTAATGTGGGCAGCAGACTAATGAGACCGAAGGTGCCAAATTACTGGAAATTTCAAGAACAATCTTATAATCTTGTAATACAGGATGGTTTAAGTTATAAATCAGTTATAGAAACTTTTATTTAATCAGGCTAACAGATCAACATCCAGGTCCCTACCAAATCCACCATTAGCTTGATCAATTCTATAAAAGTCTATTTAAATTCTGAAAACTGTACAAATGTTGTTGTTTTCCACCAAAGAGGCGGGATTAGTCAACGCAGAATAGTGACGTTTGTCTCTTGTTGATGACGTGTAGGTCGCATGAATGCGACCTGTCCGGTCAGACTGCAGTCGCATGTGAAAATATCGGATATGCATCGGATTTAGGACCACATATCCAAGCGGCCTGGGTCGCATGTGAAAAAATCGGATCTGTGTCGTTCAGATCATCAATAACAAATCGGATACAGGTTGCATATGGGCAAAAAAAATCTGATATGGGTCGTTTCAGGGTGCAGTCTGAACGTAGTCTAACTGACAAATCTAACAATGTTACTGATTATAAATCCAAAAGTTTATTATATTTTTTTCAAAATGCTATAAATCCATTCATTTTTTCTGTCTCTCTGTTTTTAAAACAAAAGAACATGCTGTAGATATATAATATCAGGAACTTTCATCAGACAATTTATAATAAAATCAAATAAAATTATATAAACATTCAAATAACATTCATTCATGTTTAATCTTACGTTTTAAGACTGTCCACCACAGAAAACAACCAACTAAATAACAAAATGGCCAGTTAGTTCAATTCTTCAGAACCATCAAAAGTATTCACAACCATCATTTGCAAAAGTTATTTGTGCTCAAGAAGCTACACAAGCAAACAAAGCTCCTCGCTTCAGGGCGCCGCCATGTGGGATAGTGTAGAACGCTGACCGAACTCTGATTGGTCGAGAGGAAATGTCACACTCAGCCAAAAAAACAGGTGTAGTGCCTATCGCGTTTTGGTGAGAAACTACAATTTGCAGCACATATAAACAAGGAAATATAGCGATTTGGCATGAAACATTAATGGAGCAGTGAATAGGCTCAGTACACAGCAGAATAGCACGACAAACTTACAAACTTCTAGATTTCTATTTTATAAAAAACTCCTACATTATCGAGTCAGTACAAAAATATTTTAGAGTTCCAAATGTTCGTTTTCCAGCACAAAATTAAATGTCACAGGGAAAGGGGGGAAAAAGGTGTTTTTAATCTGAGCAGCATATTACATAGAGCACTTTTCAGATTAAAAAAAGAAAACATAAGGAAGGCTGCCGGGTTTTGATGCAATATGAAGACGCAAGATGCTCAGTAAAACTTACAGCAGGGTTTCCCCAGGTTTGACCGCCATAAATTTAAGACTTTTTTGAGACCTTTTTAAAGGAACAGTCCACCGTACTTCCATAATGAAATATGCTCTTATCTGAATTGAGACGAGCTGCTCCGTACCTCTCCGAGCTTTGCGCGACCTCCCAGTCAGTCAGACGCAGTCAGACGCGCTGTCACTCCTGTTAGCAATGTAGCTAGGCTCAGTATGGCCAATGGTATTTTTGGGGGCTGTATTTAGATGCGACCAAACTCTTCCACGTTTTTCCTGTTTACATAGGTTTACATGACCAGTGACATGAAACAAGTTCAGTTACACAAATTGAAACGTAGCGATTTTCTATGCTATGGAAAGTCCGCACTATAATGACAGGCGTACTAACACCTTCTGCGCACTTCGGCAGCGCATTGATACGGAGCTCCAAGAGGTGAAGGTATCAATGCGCTGTCGAAGCGCGCAGAAGGTGTTAGTACGCCTGTCATTATAGTACTCTCTGTCATCATCGTACTCGATGACCAACCGTTGTCAGTTGTCGAAAACGAAGGATTTCGCAGCCTGATCGAGCACTTACAGCCGAGATACAGTTTACCATCTAGGAGATATTTATCAGAGACGGCGCTACCTGAATTATACAACCGAGTGTCAACCAAGTTAGCTGAGAAGTTAAAAAGAGTTCCAGCTCTGAGCTTTACTACAGATATTTGGACTTCAGATGTCTGCCCAACGTCACTGATAAGCCTCACTGTGCACTGGATTGACCGCGATACACACTAGCTCTGTTGTGCGGTGCTCCAGGTAAAAAAAAGTGCAGAGGCTCACACAACCAAGCTACAATCGCAGCATCCATTACAGAGATGTTAAATCACTGGGAGATCCCGCTAGAAAAAGTGCATGTAATTCTACGGGACAATGCAAGCAACATGAAGGCTGCGATGGAAGACATGGCAGTTTCTAGTCTGGGCTGTTTTGCTCACATGCTGCAGCTCATTGTGCATGAGGGGCTACTATCACAACGCAGCATTAGTGATGCTTTAGCAAACAGCAGGAAGATCGTCGCACACTTCAAGCACTCACAACTCGCACAGTCTCGCTTGGAAGACCTGCAACGTGAAATGCAAGGTGGGGGAACTACAACCCCGATTCCAAAAAAGTTGGGACAAAGTACAAATTGTAAATAAAAATGGAATGCAGTGATGTGGAAGTTTCAAAATTCCATATTTTATTCAGAATAGAACATAGATGACATATCAAATGTTTAAACTGAGAAAATGTATCATTTAAAGAGAAAAATTAGGTGATTTTAAATTTCATGACAACAACGCATCTCCAAAAAGTTGGGACAAGGCCATGTTTACCACTGTGAGACATCCCCTTTTCTCTTTACAACAGTCTGTAAACGTTTGGGGACTGAGGAGACAAGTTGCTCAAGTTTAGGGATAGGAATGTTAACCCATTCTTGTCTAATGTAGGATTCTAGTTGCTCAACTGTCTTAGGTCTTTTTTGTCGCATCTTCCATTTTATGATGCGCCAAATGTTTTCTATGGGTGAAAGATCTGGACTGCAGGCTGGCCAGTTCAGTACCCGGACCCTTCTTCTACGCAGCCATGATGCTGTAATTGATGCAGTATGTGGTTTGGCATTGTCATGTTGGAAAATGCAAGGTCTTCCCTGAAAGAGACGTCGTCTGGATGGGAGCATATGTTGCTCTAGAACCTGGATATACCTTTCAGGATTGATGGTGTCTTTCCAGATGTGTAAGCTGCCCATGCCACACGCACTAATGCAACCCCATACCATCAGAGATGCAGGCTTCTGAACTGAGCGCTGACAACAACTCGGGTCGTCCTTCTCCTCTTTAGTCCGAATGACACGGCGTCCCTGATTTCCATAAAGAACTTCAAATTTTGATTCGTCTGACCACAGAACAGTTTTCCACTTTGCCACAGTCCATTTTAAATGAGCCTTGGCCCAGAGAAGACGTCTGCGCTTCTGGATCATGTTTAGATACGGCTTCTTCTTTGAACTATAGAGTTTTAGCTGGCAACGGCGGATGGCACGGTGAATTGTGTTCACAGATAATGTTCTCTGGAAATATTCCTGAGCCCATTTTGTGATTTCAATACAGAAGCATGCCTGTATGTGATGCAGTGCCGTCTAAGGGCCCAAAGATCACGGGCACCCAGTATGGTTTTCCGGCCTTGACCCTTACGCACAGAGATTCTTCCAGATTCTCTGAATCTTTTGATGATATTATGCACTGTAGCTGATGATATGTTCAAACTCTTTGCAATTTTACACTGTCAAACTCCTTTCTGATATTGCGCCACTATTTGTCGGCGCAGAATTAGGGGGATTGGTGATCCTCTTCCCATCTTTACTTCTGAGAGCCGCTGCCACTCCAAGATGCTCTTTTTATACCCAGTCATGTTAATGACCTATTGCCAATTGACCTAATGAGTTGCAATTTGGTCCTCCAGCTGTTCCTTTTTTGTACCTTTAACTTTTCCAGCCTCTTATTGCCCCTGTCCCAACTTTTTTGAGATGTGTTGCTGTCATGAAATTTCAAATGAGCCAATATTTGGCATGAAATTTCAAAATGTCTCACTTTCAACAACTGATATGTTGTCTATGTTCTATTGTAAATACAATATCAGTTTTTGAGATTTGTAAATTATTGCATTCCGTTTTTATTTACAATTTGTACTTTGTCCCAACTTTTTTGGAATCGGGGTTGTACAATTACACCAACTCGACTTGTTCAGAATGTTCAAACAAGATGGAACAGTTCCTTTTATATGATCAAGAGCCTTCTGAAAGAGAAGCGACCCCAGATAGCAAGCTGACATTGAATAGATATTGATTTTCCATCTGAATCATCAGAATGGTCGACATTGAAATCTTGATGCAAAATAGATGTTGAATCACCATTGTTAAACCGATGTAACCCGACCTAAAATAAAGTTGACAGCAGTGATATTGAAACAACATTGATTCATAGTCGTCCTTATTATGATTGATGTATCGATATTTGGTTTACCGGGTGATAACAGTCATGTTGAAAAGTCATTGATTTTGTGTTGACCGGGAAATCACGGATGGTCGAAAAGCCATCGATATATAGTTGACCGGGAAAGATGATTGAAAAGTCATCGATCATTGTTGAACGGGACAGGGGACAGCGTCAGACAAAGACCGGCAGCGGCGCACAGGCACCCGTTCTCGGATCCGGGATCAATTACAGGTAAGCAGCACTTTCAGCATTTAATCCTTACACATAGTTCAATGTATAGTTCACGCGATACATAGACTGCCACAGCGTGCTGTCACGGCCGATTTCCTCCAATCAACTCCGATCAGCAACGCAAGCTGTCAAGTAGGCTAGCCTGCTAGGAAGCTTGATAATCTGCAGGTTCTAGTTAGCTCAATGACTTCACTGGTGTCATAGCCCATGTTTACATTAGACCATATCAGCGGATCATCAGATTAACATTTTTAAAACGATTAGCGTGCACACAGCAACACCAATACATGATTTGCGTGCACATAGCAACGCCAATACACGGATACGCTCAGCTCCGCAGGCATCCTGCGCTCCAAATCACTCCGCCCTGAACAGCGAGTGCCCTCTGGAGGGTGCGCACTCCGGCCCTGCGCAGCTCACACAGCGCGCGAGTGAAGTGCACAAGCCACGATTCGGGACTGAGCCGCTGTGTGTGTGATCCCAGCGCACATCACTTACTACAGCCTATTATTAGCAGCAGTAGTACAATGTGTAACTGAAAACTATGTTTTGTGTGTGTTTCAGATGCCCTCACTCAACAGCCTGGCATGAATGATCTGGTCTTCACCCAGGCTGTGCAGAAATGGCTACGATATGCGCCAGACAGGTGTCGCTCGCGCCGAAAGACATGAAAATTAAATGAACTTAAAATAAAAATCTTGTTTTCTTAAAAAAAAGGCATGTGTTTCATATTTACTCATCTCATCTCTCATTATCTCTAGCCGCTTTATCCTTCTACAGGGTCGCAGGCAAGCTGGAGCCTATCCCAGCTGACTACGGGCGAAAGGCGGGGTACACCCTGGACAAGTCGCCAGGTCATCACAGGGCTGACACATAGACACAGACAACCATTCACACTCACATTCACACCTATGGTCAATTTAGAGTCACCAGTTAACCTAACCTGCATGTCTTTGGGGGAAA
This sequence comes from Neoarius graeffei, assembly GCF_027579695.1. Lineage (NCBI taxonomy): Eukaryota > Metazoa > Chordata > Actinopteri > Siluriformes > Ariidae > Neoarius > Neoarius graeffei. The sequence goes on along the minus strand of NC_083583.1, from coordinate 12,816,395 downwards.
CCGGAGCACCCGGAGGAAACCCACGCGGACACGGGGAGAACATGCAAACTCCGCACAGAAAGGCCCTCGCCGGCCCCGGGGCTCGAACCCAGGACCTTCTTGCTGTGAGGCGACAGCGCTAACCACTACACCACCGTGCCGCCCTTCATATTTACTATTTTAGGCAATTAAAATGGAGATCCTGGCTGTAGATAAAGCAGGATATATGAGCCAGATATTTCTGGTAGGCTATCAATTGAAATAACATTGAACGCGCATTGATTTTTAGTTATGTCGAAATTTCAATGTTGTTTCAATATCGACGCGAATTGAAATACAATTGAAGTTACGTGTGTCCATAGTTAATAAATCAACATCGTTTCAATGTTAGCGGAGGGTGCAAACTGATGTTAAATCAACATCGAAATCTGACGTTGATTCAATGGTTTAACGTCGACAATGCAATGTTGATTCTACATCGTTTCAATGTCAGCTTGCTATCTGGGACCCCTCTGTACATATGCTGCCGACCACAATTTACCTGCAACATTGTCAGCCAACGAGTGGGGTTTGCTGGAGAAAACAGTGACTGTGTTAGAACCCTTTGAGGAGTTAACCAGGAAAATCAGCTCCGTGACCTCTACTGCTGCCGACGTAATTCCAGCCATGACCATTTTACAACGCCTGCTCGCCGCGGAGAACAGTGCTGACGGCGGCATCAAAACGATGAAAAGCACCCTCCTCCAAGCTGTCAACAGGCGTTTCAGAGAAGTCGAAAGTGAACCACTCTACGCTGTTGCCACTTTAGTGGACGCTTGATACAAGGACAGGTGAGGCATTTTTTTTTTTAGTAATTTAAGTTTTAAATTGAAAATTAAATAATGCTAAATCAAAACTGTTGATTGATTCCTAGCTTTAAAGTGGGTATTGTTAATGTAGCCTACAATGACTTCGATAAGGGGGAAATGCATGTGCGCACGCCTGTCTGCTGTCTTTCAGTAGCAACAAATAAATTGTACTCAATCTTTCATTTTTGTGTCAGATTCTTTACTAGTGGAGAAACTGCCAGGAGGGGGAATGCTCTCTTGACACAAGAGCTTGAGAAGATGGAGCAAGCACTGCTCAGGGCCTCAGCTGATGAAGCAGGGACAACAGAGGCTGAGCCAGCAGAAAAGGTTGCTTGCATGGAAGCTGGGCCAAGTACTGGTGGTGGTACTCCAAGCACAATGAAAACCAGCTTCAGGTCCCACTGGCCGATGGACACAAAACGTATGCAAAAAGGACACAGCGGACGAGCAAAATTTCGGGGGTGGCTCTATCCGTTTTCATCCGCTCCAGAAATGGACAAAATTGGCGAAAATTTGCGAAAACAGAACGGAAAAGAACGGTCGTGGGTAGTATATAGCGGGGATGTTAAACGCATGTTCATAGGAAGCCTAGCGGATGAAAGCGGATGGAAGTGGATGACAGCTCCGAAGGGGTTACCGGTGATAACTGAGAAGCGGACGCATAGCAGAAAGAGCGGATGCATAGCGGAAGAAGGGGATGCATCACGTACGCCTAACGGAAACAAAGGGGATGTTGCGCGGATGTATATCGGATGCAGACCGATTGTCCGCTAGGTGTCCTTATACATACTCTAGACATATTCCAGACATCCTAAATATACGAGATACATCCCAGATATAAATGCTTTGTCTGTTTTGAATACTTTATATACGAGATGCATACGCTTACATCCTTTCTATTTCCGTGCTACTAACGATGAATAGACGTTTCATGTACCTTATCTTTCCTCCCTCTTTACGTTTTCAGCTGCAGCGGATGCGAGTTGCGAGGATGCCCAGAGGATGCAGAGAGGATACAGCAGACGTTTAACGGATGATAACGGACATAGAACGTTTGTTGCTCGTATATGTCGCGGATTTACATCGTACACGGCGGAAAGTTCATCCGTTCTAAAAGTTTTGTGCAGCTCAAAACTTTTTGCGCGGATGAAATCACAGTGGACGGATGCTCGATGGATAGAGTGTATGAAGCACGTATGCAATGAGTACACAACGGATGCATAGCGTTTTCCAACGGATGGCAAAGATTTTTTTACGTTTTACATCCTCTTTGCATCTGTAAGTGCAGTGGGACCGGGCCTTAAGTGAGAAAGACAGCCCTTTCCAGTACTGGGCAAACAACCATGCTCGCTTTCCTCTTCTTGGTGCTGTTGCGGCAAAGTTCCGAGTGCCCCTTCAACCAGTGTTGAAAGCGAAAGACTGTTCAGCACAGCATCCAATATTGTGGAAAAGAGGAATCGCCTGACAGCAGAGAGAGCAGAAATGCTCATATTCCTTAAAAAGAACCTGCCAATGTTTAAGTGAGATTTTTTGAATGCTCCAGATCAATCCCTGCCTCAGTGTTAACTTTTTGTTCATTTTCTTTTGAAGAATAGTTAGACTCTGGTGCAAGTTTAATCCAGGTCACATTCTAAGTCAAACCTCCATTTGTGCTGTTCAGATGTACACTGTTTTATTGATGGTGGGTGTGAAACTTACATTGCACTTTATACTTTATACTGCACTTTGATTTCAAGTATTTGACAACCTTGAATTGCGGCTGCTACTTGAGCATGAAATGTTTTATTGCTGCTGTGAATGATCACACTTAAGGCCATTTTATATGTGAAAACTTTTTTGCTTTGTTGTGGCTACAAGAGCCTATACTTAATTTGTGAAGATGTGAAAGCAGCCCTTCTGTCTTGAGTTTAATAAATGACAGTCAATTTGAAATCCTTACAGTTGCATATTTGTTTTCAGGATGGGATTGTTACTGTTAACAGGATTTCCTGTTTTCTGACCTTATACTTACCTCAAGTTGCCTTTTGGTACACACATGCATCCATTTGTTCATATCATATACTCAGCAAAAATAAAAACTTGACACTCATTATTTTTCAAATAGTGTTTAGAAACTTTTCTTGAAAGAGTTCTTGTTGTGATTATGGTTAAATGCATTGTCAAGGGCATTACGTCACACGTTCATTCTACTGGTCGGGCCTACGTAGCACGTGCGAGAGCACTGCACGCTAAAATCACGTTTCCACGTGACACAAGTGACGTGACCTATTGATACATGTGCAATTGATCTCACGGTAGCAGAGTAGAGTGTCATCTCAGAAAAACAAGGTTTTATGGTTAATTATTCGTTAATTTGCAATGCCACGACTGTCAAACATTCAGCGTGAACGTGCCATCGGCATGCTGAATACGGGAACATCCGTCACTGACGTTGCGAGGGTTATGGGATGCAGTCGACAGACCATCCATACTCTCCAGACACGTCTCCATCAAACTGGCACCACAGGAACCCTCCACAGAACTTGCAGGAGCTTGGTGCCATGTTGGTACAAATATGGCGGCGCATTCCCCAAGCTGTGTTCAGACGCATCATCCAATCCATGAGGAGACGTTGTATCGCAGTTGGGAACGCCCATGGAGGACACACCCGATATTGACATGATTTCATTAAGTTGTGACTCACAGTTTTTGATCATGGACGTTGTCGTCGCATTTCCGGTGGAACCGATTCCATGACGAACATGATCTGTATGCTATAGCATCTTTAATGACAAGATAATTGAATACAATCGTTATTTCAAACCTATTTTCCAAAATGTTCAAACTACTGACTTTGAAACGAGTGTAAAGTTTTTATTTTTGTTGAGTATACTTGCCTGTAGAGATGAGTTTTTACCAATAATAATGATGATAATACTGAAATAGTTTTGGTATCGTAATAGTATCGGTATCGGCAGATATTCAAATTCAGGTATCGGGATCGGATCGGAAGTGAAAAAACATGGATCGGTGCATCCCTACTTTAAATGGTGTGTTTTGTTTTTTTGTATAAAGTGCCGTCTTGCTGTCGTGCCGAGGTATAGAACAGCTTCAGATGATATTTATTTAATTCTTCCTTGAATATCTCAGTTATGTAATTTTCAAACTTTTGAACGAGTCTCTAAAAAAAACACTTAAAGATGAGGAATGTAAACAAACCAACGAGATGACAGTACCAATTTGTGAAAAATGCTATAATAATTCTTAAAACAAGAAAAGATACGTTCTTACCATCAAATACATTCATTCCATATTTTGTTGCTGGTTTTTATTTTTTGGGGTTTTGTTCTCGAGTTTTTATTTGGTCCTCGGTTGGTTCAGCAAAACATTCCGCCATTTTGTTTTTCCTCTTCTCATGGTATATGAGTGGATATCCTTGTAGTCAAGTAGCCAATCAGAGCATGCGATTGCTCATATCCAGTGAATGTGGACAGAAAAATATATATTATTTATTTTCCCCCATGGAGTCTAAAAGGAGCTCTTTCCCATCTCCTAGCACATGGAGGCGTGGCTTCGATGTTTGAACATCATAGCTCATTGCACAGTTAATCAAAGACTTCATCTCAAAGCACAGCTGAACAAATGTCATGATTGTGTGTGTGTGTGTGTGTGTGTGTACCTCCTGGCTGCAGAATCAGACCTGGATCTCCCAACAGAGCCTGATCTACATTTAAAAAAAAACACGAAAGACACAATGAATAACACAAAGTAACCAGGTCACTACATCATCTACCTCAATTAAATTTTAAGGACCGTTTTATTTGTTTGTATCCTGTACCTGCTCCTCGGATGAGATACAGAACGAGATCTGGATCGTGATCTAGACCTTCAAACCACAAAAAAAATGAGGAAAATCAAATCATTCATGCACAAGTTGGTTTAAAGTCCCTCTGAGCAATCGGGATAATGCGGTGATTGCAGAAACTGTTTAAAGAGCCCTGTTTATTCTCCAGTACGGCAACTTAAAACGGAAAATGGATTAAAAGGGAGTGACACTTAACGCTGGCTTATACTTGCTCTTCACTATACATACGCAAGATGGCTGCTGCTTGGAGCACAGCTTAGTAAATACTAGTGCACCTCAAACAGAATATCGTGAAAAAAAATTACTTTTTCGCAATTTAATTCAAAAAGGTAAAAACTTTGATATATATTTAAGGAAGTGAAATTTCAAGCCCTTTTTTTTGCTTTAAATTTTGACGGTTATGGCTTATAGCTCATGAAAATCAGAAACCCGGTATCTCAAATTATTAGAATATTTCCTAAAATAAATTTTTAAAAAAAAGGATTTACAATACAGAAAATATCCAACTTTTGTATAAACGAACATACTTTTCACTCAGTACTTGGTTGGGGCTCCTTTACCATGAATTACTGCATCAATGCGGTGTGGCATGGCATGGAGGCGATCAGCCTGTGGCACTGCTGAGGTGTTACTGAAGCCAGGTTCCTTCAGCTCGTCTGTATTTTTGGGTTGGGCATTTCTCATCTTCCTCTTGACAATACTCCCCAGATTCTCTACAGGGTTTAGATCACACAAGTTGGCTGGCCAGTCAAGCACAGTAATATCATGGTCAGCAAACAATCTGGTAGTAGTTTTGGCACTGGGAGCAGGTGCCAAGTCCTGCTGGAAAAGGAAATCGGCATCTCCATAAAGCTTGTCAGCGGATGGAAGCATGAAGTGCTCTAAAATCTCCTGGTAGACGACGTGCTGACTTTAGATTTGCTAAAACACCGTCGACCAACACGACACCCTAAATCATCACAGACTGCGGAAACTTCACACTGGACTTCAAACACCTTGGATTCTGTGCTTCTCCACTCTTCCTCCAGACTTTAGTACCTTGATTTCCAAATGAAATGCAAAATGTACTTCGGACCACTGAGGAACAGTCCAGTTCTTTCTCTCCTTCGCCCAGGTAAGACACTTCTGACATTGTCTTTAGGTCAGGAAGGGCTTGATATTAGGAACAGGACAGCTGTAGCTCCTTTCCTGAAGATGTCTGTGCATGGTGGCTCTTGATACACTGACACCAGCCTCAGTCCATTCCTTGTGAAGCTCTTCCAAGTTCTCGAATAGACTTTTCTTGGCAATCCTCTCAAGGCTACGGTCATCCCTGTTGATTGTGCACCTTTTCCAGCCAGCCTTTTCAGCAACAACCTTCTGTCGCTTACCCTCCTTGTGGAGGGTATTGTTGATCGTCTTCTGGATAACTGTCAAGTCAGCAGTCTTCCCCATGATTGTGGTTGTGTGTACTGAACTAGACTGAGAGATGCACGGTATTTATACTGTTCTACTCAAACTCAAAATGAAATAGGCTAATATTTCGAGATTTTTTTTTAATTATTTGTGCTGTAGGCCATAATTATCAAAATTAAAATAGAAAACTGCTCGATACATTTTAGTTTACGTGTAATGAGTCTAGAATACAGTGAAAATTTAATTTCTTAAATAACTGATGGAAAATATTGAACTTTTTCGTGATATCCTAATTGCTTGAGATGCACTAGTAATGTGTGCCAGTGTAGCATCATGTGACAACACATCCACTACTGACTGAACAAACCAGGGTTGGGTCTCAAAACGCATACTTCTGGACCACTTCTGAGCCCAAATCACTCAAGCCATGGCCTAATGGTGAGAGAAGCAGCTTTGGGAACCACAAAAACACCCCGCCAGTTAGACTCCCTGGACGAGCAGGAATGGCTGAAGTGCCTTTGAGCAAGGCACCTCACCCTCGATTGCTCCCCAGGCTGCTCTGAGTTCGTTATACATCGTTCTGGATAAGACAGTGTCTGCTAAATGCCTGTAATGTAATGTCAACAATACATTTAGAGTTTGAATTTTTAAAACCTCTCAAATAGTCTGCAACTACTGAAAGCTCAATTTTGCGTACCAGTCTTCTAGAACTTCTGGATCAGCAAACAAACACTTTTGAATGCAAGTTGACTGAATGAAAATTTTTGATTTGAGACAGCTCATGACAACACTCATGACAAGAGTGGAATGTTTTGACAAACATCACTGTGGATGGTTTTTTTTTAACAATTCATCTTGTAATCTAGACAAATGTGTGTGTGTTATGGCTCAGACATGCTCGATGTACATTACACACGCAAACCTGAGAGTTACGATTCACGTATAAATGGCTTTTAGTTGCTCAAGACACTCTGAAATCTCACACCAAGACCTACCTGGACCTTCTGGGTGTGCGAGACCTGGACCTCCATGGGGAGCCGGAGCGGCGAGGAGAGAAGGACCTCGACCTGGAACACGAACCATCACGAAAAATTCACATTCACAGCAAACAAAGCTTAAAATATTCACTTTTAAGCCAAAAAACAAAAACCACTAATATTCCATCCACATTCACTAGATATGATCGATCACGAGCTCTGATTGGCTACTCTACTACTAGGATATCAGCTCATATACCATGAGTAGAAGGAAAAAAAAAAACCCGGCAGAGCACATCAAGTCAGATATATCATTAAGTATTTAAAAGAAACAGAAATGCCTAAAAGAATATAGCGCCCCCCCCAAATATCTCCTGTTCCATAGTCCAGCCCAGTCGGTGGCAGTAACGCACCTTTAAAGTGCCATTCCACCATTGGATGTATTCTTTGGCATAAAATACAATATATTTTATGACAACATGACTAGACAGAGAAATCTTTTAGCTTCAAAATGATATATCAAACACAATTTGACAACGACAAGTATATTAATTTTGCGACCAAAGTCACCTACCCTTTTAATTTCCGCGCGGTAGTGAAACGTGATGTCATCGTCAGGTTCCCCTTCTTGTGTACCACGTCACGTGTGACATGGCACAGATTATCAGCAATGGCAGATAGAACGCGATTTCCACTTGTCGATTGCTGTGCCGATATTCACCATCGGCCGTCTCCTTTGGGCATCACTTGCTATTTACCTTCGCTTCTTTTCCGAAGCTGACAATCGCGTTCTATCTGCCATTGCTGATAATCTGTGCCACGTCACACAAGAAGGGGAACCTGCCGATGACATCACGTTTCACTACCGCGCGGAAATTAAAAGGGTAGGTGACTTTGGTCGCAAAATTAATATACTTGTCGTTGTCAAAAAATTATGTTTGATATATCATTTTGAAGCTAAAAGATTTCTCTGTCTAGTCATGTTGTCATAAAATATATTGTATTTTATGCCAAAAAAATACATCCAATGGTGGAAAGGCACTTTAAGTTGGTTTGCCAACTGCCAAAAATCCCTAAAGAAGAAGAAAATGGCGCAGCATGTTGCTGAACCAACCGAGGACGAAATAAAAACTCTAGTCGGAAACAAAACCCCAAAAAATACAAGCAACAAAAAGTCTCCCTTTTTTATTTTTCAAGAATTATCATCGCATTTTTCACAAATCAAATTTGCAAGAAATAAAAATGCTCCGTTTCTCAAAATCCAGTGAACGTGGATAGAATAAAACCGTTATTCCACTCAATCATGTCGCACACGGCTTATAGCAGACTCGGTGCTACGCGCCTCGTCAGCCGTCAGCTCATGTACGACTCGATTACGCGGAATAACTTAAATATAATCTTTACGAGATTACACACCACATACACACTCACCTCCTGCCTCGGCTCCGGCTGCGAGAGCGGGAACGAGAATACCTCCGTCCACGAGAGCGTGAGCGAGAACGAGACCTGCTCAACCCATGCAAAAGGGCGCAGAGATTAAGGCATGGATGAAAGGATGCGGAAAAAGAAAATACTTTCATTATCGACTTGACAGAGAAACGGTGGGTCAGATATACAGTACAGACATCATTTCTGTCTCTGAAAAACTGGTCCCTGCACCTTTTCCTACACCTCATCTGCTGAAAGCATTCTGCACCTCTGCCACTAGCCTTATCTAGCATGAACGGAAAAAAGGTACAGTAATTCATTTTAGCATTACATTATTTACAACCTACAGCAGTCAATTTTTTTTTTTTAAAACAGGATCCCTGCATAAAGTAGGTCTTTCTGAAGCTTAAGCAAAAAAAACAAACAAACAATGAAGAGAGCTTACGACACTATACATTACATTTGACTAATTTCAGGCAATGGAAATTATAAAAAAAAGAAAAAAAAAAAGAGAGATAGACACATTAATTGGTACTTAAAATAAACCTTGCAAGTTTGCAGGTCGACCCTCTTTGGAACCGAGGTCTAGCAGATCTAGGCGATCTAGAAGTATCTATCATCAGCCGACCTCTGCATCTAGTCGTTTTCTTCGCTTTCTAACGATGATCGCATTGACAGCCAAATCGCTTGATTGAGACTTGATAGAAGTGTGTGAAGTGCTTTGTCTGGTGAGGTCTCGATGCTCTCGTTAGCAAAAGCGTGGGCCCGAATTGATAGTCAAATTGGCTCGGATTGCCGATCACTTGGGTCGGGAGTTGGGGGGGCACACACGCACACGCTTATGTGCCCCCGAATGAAACGATTAGCTGCAGGTAGAAGTGGCAGAAGACTTAGAGAGGGTCTGGCTGGTCACGCCCTGGTCAAAGCAGGTGACCGAAAGTGTGGCATTTGCTAGAAGATTCATGAAATCGTAAAGGGTCGTGACACTCTGAATCAAACGATGAAACCTGAAAGGTTTTGACCAGGTGAGTCATTAAATTAAAAAAATATATGTATATATATATCGCACACAACAATTGAGCATTATATAAACCTTGAAAGTAAAAAACAAACACTTATACAGCTATAAATATAGTGGTTGACCGATACATTGGACTGGTGATATATTGAGCTTTTTAATTTCATTTGAATTAAACCCCCCCCCCAGTTAGATTAGACAGATTAAAGATTAAAAAAATAATAATAATTAAATTGTTTTTGCGGGTGTGTGTGTATGATCATGGGAAGCGTCTAAAATTGTTCCAAGTTCGAATCCCGATGATGCCACAGCCATCTGTGGGAGCCCAAGTGAGCAAAATTGGCCTGTGCTCTCAGGATTTACAGTCAATGGGTGCCTGTGAGCTCAGGCATGCGGAAGTGGGCGGATAGCGCTTCTGTCCGAGTGCGTTACGCCGCCCCCTGACGTCACATAAGCAGCATCACGTGCCTTGGAAGCACAATAACCTTCACTTTCTCTGGTTGGGAGCTGTTGAGTGACAGAGGAGACCTGTCTGGTGGGTGGAAATGAACCGTATCTAATAATCTAATAACCCCACGTTAATGACTGATTTAATTTACTCCTCATTTCTTAAAAGCTATTTAATCAAAATCTAATATTAGCCACGTGCCATCTTATTTTTTTTTTAAATCTCGAAATATTCGTGTCAGCCCTTTATAAAAAAACAAAAATCGGTCGACCACTATATGTATATACAGGATCCAAACAAGGAGAAAATGAGAGTAACATCAGAATTTTAAACTCATGTGTGAGAACCTAGCTCAAGGGAAGCACAGTGTAGAGAAAATCTGAGACTGTAGTCACATTAACCATTATTCAACATGTAGAATATGTACATAAAGCAGTTTTTCTGAACACTGATTAAAATGTTACACATTACATAAGCTCTATATTACTCCTTGAGTGTTCATTAATGTGTGTAGGTGTTGAATTGGTGGTGGTTGCTCTGGCTGTTCTTTACCTGCTCCGTCTGCGGCGACTGTAGCGGTGACAGTCGTACGCGTAATGCCCCTTCTCACCGCACTCGTAGCAACGGTCGTTAGGGTCGAAGGGGCGCCGAGTGGGCGGGCGGTCGTAACGGGAGCGGCGCGGCATACCTGTTGATAACTCGACACGTACACGGGTTCCACAGATCACTCTGAAACAGACAACAGGCATGCAAATGATGTATAATTATGCAAACTGGATCATTTTCACTCATCATTCAAACTGCGCTTCTGATTTGAACAAAACTTTATTGTCCAAGTCATGTTATTACGGTACGTGATGCCCTTAATATCCATGATTACATAATTTTAAAGTTAACAAGGCTCACAAATGTTAAAGTACATATCAGGGGTAAATTCAGGAGCAAGATCAATGTAATTCTCCTATTTTATATTAAACTTTGGTCAAATATCTGTAACATTCTGTATTTTGTGCAATTTTTTTTACCTTGCACAATACCAGAAAAATTCAGTTGAAATCAAGCCATTTGAGGCGAATTGGTCCACCTCTGATAAAACTTGGCGTTTGGATTTCCCGGCAAACATTGATTTTCGTGACGTCGCGTACGGGACGCCTCCCTCTGAATCCTACGTCAGCGCTGGTTTGTTTATGAGAAAACGACCTGGTGGTTTTCTGCAAATTTCTTCAACGTTATCGCGTAATTATTAAAATGGTTAACAGATGTATCGTAGGCAGGGCTTTGAACCAGAATTTTTTTCCTATTGGTTCGTTCCGAACAGAAACAGAATTTTAACGTTTCCGGTTTTGGGTTCCATCATTAAATAGACGTTCCTGAACCGGTTAGAACAAAAAAATTTCGTTCCCTGTCAGCTGTTTAACAAATGGCTATAAAATTGTGTCTCTGTCTCATCCAGCTTAAGCCAAATGTAGGCTAATTCTATTACAACCTTCATTACATAAGACAAGAAATAATTCAAAACAATTATTTCAAATGTTGGCGATTTGGATTCTCAGTATGTCTTCCCATCTACACAAACAGAAAAAGTGCCAAAAATGAAAGATAATTCGTTTAGTGTGTTACCAAAGGCTAGTCAGGCCCTACGCATTGATAGGCTAACAGAGGTTAACGTCATTTAATGTTCGCGAGCCTCTCATTAACGTGGACAAATATATTGATATCGTGTTTGAAATTGACGTTTTTGAATAACGATAGACTGCAATATTTACCTCTTATTTAAGATGTGGAGACGTGATAGTAGTCCACCCTCCCGCTCTCTACATTCAGTCAGCAAACGTCACACAGGAAGTGAACCCCAGCGGGTCATAGAAACTTGCGCAGGAGAAGAATGACTTTTTTATTTGTAGGCTACGGAAACTTTGAGGAACGAAATAAAAACCGGTATTAACTGGTTACCATTATTTTTAATAAGCGTTTCTGTTCCAGAGCATAAAAAATAATAAAGTTTCTGGTTTCGTTTCTGTTCCATGTGAAATAGAAAATTTTCCCGGTTTTCGTTTTCGTTCCTTGAACCGGTTCAAAGCCCTGATCGTAGGAGGGTGTAGCAACACCAATCTTTTTTTTTTTTTTCACTTTAGTTTTTATTCACTTTTAACATTTACAACAGACCAACAAGGAGCATCAACAACAAAAGGATATAATAATAATAATAATAATAATAATAAAATAAAGTCGTAATACTAATTGCCCTGTTAGGAGCTACATTCTTCTTTATCCATCAATTCTCGCAGTTTCGTCCTCTATATCAATTGTCTTTTCATTTGTCTGTCGCTATCCAAGGTCCTCCAATTAGTCCACTTCAGCCACTTGTCTTCGAGCTGTGTTTCTTGCAATCTCAGACGGTGTGTCAGTTTTTCCATTGTATAGATTTCCTCTATTATTTCTATCCATTGTTCCCTGGTCGGAAGATCTACTTTGCCCCATTTCCTTGTTATCGCCTTTTCACTAGCTATTAACAGTATTTTTGTAAGGTACTTATCTCCTGCGTGTACACTGCCCTCTGTGAAATTACACAGAGTACCGTGCAGCTCATGGGAATGCCATACCGCAGTATCTCTTGCAGAGTTACATGTACAATTCTCCAAAACACCTGTATCTCATGGCATTTCCAAAATACATGTGCATGGTCTGCATTTAATATTCCACATTCTCTCCAACATGGCAAGTTTACATTCAGATGTTTACTCTTGACCTTGGGTGTGATAAAAAAAAAAAAAAAAAAAATCCAATTAGATTTTTCCAGGAGAATTCCCTCTATATCCGCAAACTGGTGGATGTTTGATGTATTTTCCACATATTCTGCCACTCATCGTCTGAGATTTTTGTGTTTTTCTTTTATATAATTAGTTGAATTTTTGCTTATTGTCAATTTTTGGTACAGTGAAGATATTATTCTGACTTTTGTGCCTTTATACGTATTGATTATGATTTGGATCACACCATTCACTACCATGGAGGGACCCGTCCTGATTTCCTTCCTGTAGTAATCTCTTATTTTTAAAGTACCTATAGAATTCGTGTTTACCCAGATCATATTTGTCGCTCATATTCTGGAAACTCTCCATCTCCCCATCTCTCTCTAGAGTACACCATGCTGTAATTCCCTTAGTTTCCCACTGTTTAAATCCCTTGTCATATGCGGCCGGTTTAAAAGTTACTATCAGAAAAAACTGGTTAGAGCCAACTGACGGTTTAAAAAAAAAAAAAAAAAAAAACTCTGACGACGGGCAGAGAGAGAGAGAGAGAGAGAGAGAGAGAGAGAGAGAGCGCGCGCGAGTGTAGCTTAATTTGTAATACTTATACCACTACTACCTTTATTTTTACATGAATTACAGCAAGAAAGTGTCAATGTGTGAAGTCAAAAAAACTGTTTTTAACCAATGGTTAAAAAAAAAAAAAAAAGAGAGAAAAAAAAAATCTCCGACAGGCAGAGACGCAACGTGAGTCGCTTTCTACCAAGCACCACATCTGAACGAACCCACGTTTACCAGAACTCTACTGGTTATAAGTAAGTACAAACTGAAATAAAAACAAACTTGAAGCTGAAGAAACCATAACATTAACGGAAAAGACCCGCGAACCTGAGTGACTGAGGTAGAGACCGAGAGCTGTTCTCTGTGTGAGTGAGCAGAGCAGTGTGTGTCGGGGAGGGGCACTGTGACGCTGTGTGAGGATTTTTATTCAGGCCGAGCACAGATATTGATTCGTATAATACTCGTACTCGGCAAAAGTGCTTTATCTGTACCAGATACTCGTTTCAGCCGAGTATCCGGCTCAACTCTAGTTGACACCAGCATATCAAATCTCTAAGCTGGGCTGCATAGAAATATTCCCCGAGTTTTGGGAGAGCCATTCCCCCTCTGTCTTTTGGCAGCTGGAGAGTCCCATACTTAATTCTGGGTTTCTTGCCTGCCCATATAAACCTTGATATGATCCTGTCCCAGGTCTCAAATTGGGTTTGCGGGATCTCTATAGGTAAAGAATGAAACAGATAAAGAAGCTTGGGTAGTACATTAATTTTAATTATTTCAATCTTCGAACTGAGTTCTAGTGTCAGAGTGGACCATTTTTGAATATCTTTTTGTATTTTGTGTTTTGTCATAGTTTTCTTTATATAGTTTTGATAATCCTTTAGTAATGGAGAGCCCCAGATATTTAATTTTCTTTAAATTCCAATTAAGATCAAAAGATTCCTGTATCTCTCCCGGTGGCGTGTAGTTAAGCGATAACACCTGTGTTTTTGAGATATTAATTTTATATCCCGAGAGGTGTCTATAGGTTTCTAAAAGTTTCATCAGTACTGAGAGTGATTTAGTTGGTTGCTCTAAGGCGGCGATGACGTCGTCAGCAAAAAGTCCTATTTTATGTTCTGTTCCATTTACCATAACTCCCACTAGTTCTGTAGTCTGGCGGACTGCCTTTGCCAGCGGTTCCACGAAAAGGGCGAATAAAGTGGATGACAGGCAACATCCCTGTCTGGTTGACCTCCGTAAATTAGTTCTGTTAGTCAGATTTCCATTTATCTTGATTCTAGCGGTGGGCAGTTGGTATAGTGTCTTTATACATTGTACTGATTTACTATTAAATCCCAATCGTTCTAACACTTGATACGAGTATCTCCAATTTACACAGTCGAATGCTTTCTCAGCGTCTATGCTTACTAATATAGTGCTTTGTTTATGTTGAGCTTGAGCTATAATATGCAAGGTTCTTCTGACGTTATCCTGCGTTTGTTTCCCTTGTTTGTGAATGACTAATTATTGCCTCGGTCCACGATGGTGGCATTTTATTATTTTTAAGTGTCCAATTAAAAGTGGCCAGGAGTAATGATGCTAACTCTTCTTTAAATATTTTGTACCACTCTGCTGGGTATCCATCGCTACCTGGAGATTTATTGTTTAACGTACTTATTGCGTCACTCACCTCTTCTATTGTAACATCGGCCGTTAACATGTCATTTTGTATATTACCAATTGATGGTAGGTCCAGTGAATTTAGAAATGCTCTCATTTCTTCTTCATCTGCAGATTCAGGCTGTATGTATAATTCCTCATAATATCGTTGAAATATGTTCTGTATATCTTCTGGGTTGTGGGTTAAGTCCCCTGTATGGGGGTCTCTGATTTTACATATATTATTTATTACTTCTTGTTTTCGTATTCATTTCGCTAACAGTTTAGTGGCTCTCAGGCCTGTTTCAGAATAGCTCTGTTTCAAGAACTTGCTCTTTTTTTCAACTTCATCTGATAAGTCATTTATCTTCGTTTTCAATGTCCTAATTTGTTGATAAACCTTTGAATCCTTTATGATCTGATGTTTCTGTTCCAATTCCCTTAACTTTTCTATATATATTTTTTATATGACTCCAATTTAACTCTTTTTACATAGGCAGTTTCAGCCATTTTCCCCTAATAACAGCCTTCATGGCATCCCAGATTATTGTCGGGTCCACCTCTCCATTATCGTTTTCCTCTATGTATCTTTTCTTTTCTTTGTTCATTATTTAATATTCCTACATTGAGTCTCCACACTGTACGTCTTTCTCTGTTGTTTATATTAATTTGTAAGTAGAGGGGATTATGGTCTGACACACCTGCCCCACCGATCTCGCATTCTTTCACTCTGAAGCTATCGCTCTGGTTCACAAAGAAATAATCAATCCTTGAATGAGTTTTATGAGCAGCTGAGGCCATTATTTAAAAAAATGTTCTGTTTCCGGTCCACCGGCCGGGTGAGTGCCGTTTGTGCGGTTGAATTTTTTTTTTTTTAAACGCCGGTTTTTTGAAATTTTTTTTCGGGTTTGTAAATTGGGGGGGGATGGTTTAAACCCAAATAAACTCCTGTGCATGCAGTTCCCAGGATTAAATGTATTTTCCACAGACCATTTATTTATTCACTTTACTCAAATACAAAGTAAAATGGCAGCAAATCATCTTTCTTTTCTTGCGTATTGCATCATGAGGCGTTCCTGGCTTGTAAATCTCTTATTTTCGGTGCATGACACATTCACGCAGCTGAGCATGCTATGAATTAACAACGGCAACGGTCTGCAGTGGGGCGACACAATTACACACTCAGCCAACATTTCTCCATTTGTGTATGAAAATACACTCCAACCACTCAGTTTGGGTTCATTTACAACCAACGGTGTCTTTTGATGCCAGCACGTAATTGAACGAGAGAAGACTGGTTTACCGGAGACAAAATAAGCGTCATCTCTGCTTCTGTTCCCTCCGACACACTACTGCCTCCGCCGAGTGCACGCGCACTCTGAACCGAATCAGCTCTGCGCATGCGCCTTGCGGCACAAAAAAATGGCAGCCATCATGAAGGAAGCAGATCCGGAGTTTTCAATTTTGCTTAAGTGTGAAATCGCAAAATGGTATTCTAGCGAACAACAAAATAGTAAAGATTCAGAAAAACAAATCATTCAGTGATCATTTTAATAGTGCAATTTCATCTGAACTAGGCCTAACGGTCGATTTAGAACTACAAAAAGTCCATGTGTCGGACATTTTAAGTACCTTTGTAAAAGTTTTGCAAATGTTGCAGTCAGCATTTAAAATGCTAACTTAAAGTTTTTGTACAAGTTTCAGTTGATTAAACTGTCATTTTGTTAAATGTGTCTGCTTTTGTAATAAAAAAGTACTGAAAGAAAAATCAAACAGCATTGCGATTTCTTATCCATCCATATATATATATATATATATATATATATATATATATATATATATATATAAAAAAAAATCCCTCCCTCCCGAAAATTTTTTTTGCTCACCTGGTGGACAGGAAACAGATTTTTTTTTAAGGATGGCCTGAGTAATGTGTATAATCCTTATCCAAAGGGTGTAGGTTTCTCCATATATCCACCATCCCCATCTCGATAAGTGCATTTTAGTTCTTTTAAGACTCGTTGTATCCATATTGTGTTTCATAATATTCATGTCTCCCCCACATATTAAGATTCCCTCCGTTTCTACAGCTATGACATCGAACAGGATTTGAAGAAATTATCAGCACTCTCTGGGGGGTGCATATATGTTTATCAAATGTCATTGGTTGGTTTTCTATGATGTATCTTCCTTCTCTAGCTTTGAATTCCTTTTCATATTAATGTTACAACTCCCCTTCTGTGTCCCTCTTTATATGCGCTGTAATATACGTTCCTATAGCCATATCTTTTTAATTCATCATGCTCTGACTGGGATAAATGGGTCTCTTGCAGGAATATGATTTGTGCTTTTTCTTTCTTCAGTTTTGTCATAACGCTTTCTCTTTTCATTAGCATATTTAGACCATTTACGTTCAGCGACATGAATTTGACAAGATTAGCCATCGGTCTGTTTTGTTATTCTCAGAAAATGTGCTCCCAGACAACTCTGAACTAAATCAGGGTTTTTTCTAGAAAAATGTAGTATGAGGGTGCTCACCATGGCGAGGGAGCGAAACGGGGGGGGGGGGGGGGGGGGGGGGGGGGGGGGGATGGTGCCGGTTGCCCGTCCCCCCCCCCACACACACACACACACCGTGCGAAGCCTTTGAAAAATTGAGTCTACAATGGGACATTCTGAGGCTATCTGAGAGGGAAATTGTAACAAATTGTCTGTCAACATTGAAAAAGAAAGAAGGAATCTTCTTCTGCCCCGGACAGTCTTTGGCTTTCTTCCGTTTCGTGCCGCGGCATGACATCTTTAAATGTCCAAGTGTCAACAAAAACAACTCGCGAACTACTTCTGTCAAAAGCTCCCGCGCCGGTGGGTGAAAGGTCATTCAGTCTCGAGAAATCTCGCTCTACAAGTCAGCTGACCTTGTATGTAACCCATGTCAAATCTCGCGAGAGCAGCCGTGACAAGTAAACAACTAAACAACATGGCGCCTCAGTCTGGAAAACGCCAATTCGGATTGGTTTTGCACCGTCTGGCGGTGTATCTACTATGATTGGAATATTTTTGGAGTAATTATAACGTATTTGATGATCAGACACATTGTCACGTGGTGTTGCTGGGATGTTTTCACGGAGAAAAGATCGTTTTGAGAAAGATTGCATGTTATGCAGTAGCATACAAGTGCATGGCCTAAGTGTGACTTGGGGTTCAATTGGCATTTCGGTAAGGGGGCGCACGCCGAGAGGAAGAGGGCGCAGCGGCCCTGCTCCCCGGTTTAGACGAAAGCCTGTAAATTCTCTGAACACTTAACATAACATGAAACAAAAAACAAGAAACAAGAGAACTTCCAGAGGTGGTGGTGGGGGGGGATGTTCCTCCCTCCCCAAGTCCCCGTTGGTGGGTGAAGAGGAAATCCTCATCTCTAGGAGAGGGCCCCTTCCTAGGCCCAGAGCTAACCCAACTTGTGGTGTCCCTAGTGTCTAGACAAGTCCAACTTAAAATTACCGGACCTCTCCCAGCCAGGCTTTTAGATAGAGGGGCGTCTGGGCATCTTTTCGACGCCCTGTACTGAAAAAAACAAGAAATTGGACGCCCTACTTTTTAGTACGACGCCCTAAAGACGCCCTAATATTTCCGCCCGTGTTATGTCCAGTAACTTAGCTGAATATGTTAAAAAATCGCCGAGTCTGAGCTTTCCGAGGATCTACAAGCTTTGTTGACACCGCCATTTTGGAAATTTCAGAAGTCTCGCTTTGACAGCTGTCTTTCCCGAAGACGCCCAGGGTTACCATAGCAACAGCACGAGCCCAGAGTACAAAATATAGGCACCCGCCGCAGAGCTACAGAAACACGCGTTTCTATGGCTGCACTAATTTCAAAGTTGTGAGAGCCCTCGTTATAAATAAATGGGTTATTAAATAAATTTGGTGTACAAAGCACTTGTAATATGCGTTCCCAGAGCAGAGGGGGAAAAGATGTATGCCTAGGAGACACTGGCATAAATATCCAGACAATATAGCCGTAGACTATATTGCCGCAGCTAAATGTGGAATGTAGTCTATAGAAAACCGGCCTTACCTGACATGTTATTTATCCCGAATAAATCCTTTTAACAGTAAATAACACATTTTCATGCAGATTTTCCCAACATTACAGGCTACGTAGTGGAGAGTGTGGTAGTCGAGCCGGCGGGTAGTATTTCTAGTAGGCTAAACAATAATCAAATACGACACGTTCTAAAGGATGCTGGGATTCCAAAGAACGCACGTGAAAAGGACGAACACGTGGGATATTTGGTAAGGAAGATAGAAGATAGATTTTTCTGAGTTTTTTGGGCATGACAGGAAGAAAATGAAGAAAAGAGGAAGGCAAACAACGATTTCCAACTTCTTTCAGAAGAGAACTCATGTAAGTTTTTTTTTTTCTTCTGTAACTGTTGATAGGCTTGGAATGTCAAAAAACTATCACAATCCCATAACTAGACAGCCAGGTTTCTTGCATGAATAAATAGGGATGACCGGGGTTGGTTGTCACAAGTTATGGTTGTCACATTCGTCATATCTCAGCCACCATAGGGCGCTGCTCAATTCCACCAAGATAGAAATGTTTAGAATTAGTACTGGGGTCATTCTACCTGAAAAGTTATTGTGTGTTGCATGCATTTCAAAGGTGAGAACAATTTGAAGGTTTTTCATACCTAAATGTAAATTTTTAGTACCTTGGTTTTTACCTTCTAGCTTTGTAATTAATGGGTTTCTATTGAAAAAACGAATACCATTATAATGTTTGAAGACTTAGCCATATTTCCTGTGTGTTTTTTTCTTTGTTATACTAAATCTTTGGACGCTAGCGGCTTTGAAAGCAAAACTGGTCAGCCGGGGTTGGTTGTCACACTGTGTTCGGGGTTGGTTGTCACATGTAATGCAATTGCAATAGGTGCACTACTGACTGAGACAAACACAGCTACAACAAGCTTTATTTATGTAGTATTCTGCGATCAGAAAGCTTTATAGCTAATTTGTCATGCTTAATATGCAATCGGCTCATCAGGCTCAGCTATGCCCGAATTCGACTTCGCTGCCGCCAGAAAGTTGTACCTCAAGGCCCCCAGGCGGTTGTAAACATATTGTTGCCAGTGGACTGTTGCAGTGAAACCATTTTGTTTACATTAAGACATTAAAGAAAGTTGTTTTACCTAAAATGAATCTGGCTTGAATTTTTCCATGCACGCATGCCTCCCCCCAGTCCAGCCTTACTATTGATACAAGAATGTTGTAACAAAGGCAAAAACACTTGGCTGTATTGCTCAAAATTTGCTGTCAAAATGAAGGAAATAGCATTTGAGAGCATTAGAAATTTCAAAATTTTCCGGGGGAGTACCCCCGGAACCCCCTAAAACACTCGTGCCAGCGGCGCTCAACGCGCCGCTACACCTCGCCACATACAGTGACACCTGCAAAAAAGTTAGACTCCCTAAAAAAAAATCCTGCCTAAAAGCCTGCTCCCAGCCGGTTCTTAACTCAGATTAAGTTTAACTTTGAATCAGTCATTTCAACCCACACGATGGACAAAGTCCCATTCAATGTGCAGAGATCTATTCGATTAAGGGTTTTCCTCATATCTTTTCCTCCGTCCTATCTTAGTACTCGTCTTTGTCCATACCTGTATTCTCTCTGACCCTCGGTGTTACCTCTTTTCTTAGGCAAAACATTCTTTACGGTTTCCACTGATAGTTTTGTAGTTTTCCTCTCGCTCGGTTCGCTGTATCTCGGTTCCGTTCTTTCCCTGTCACTTGCTGCCATCCCGCGGCTCCTCGCATCTCCCCTCCCGTCACAGCTCCGGTGTCCTCCGCTGGCATGTCCACGGTGTAGCCCCTTTCCTCCATGTCGCATGCAGCTTCTCTGGCACTCCCGTACACCTTCACTCCAGTGAATTCGTATTTTTGTGAGCGGCATCTGGAAACGAATTCCCTTTTCTTTTAACACTTTTTTGATGCCCACATATGTCTTCCGTTTCTGGACGATTTCAGTAGGGTAGTCATGATCAAAGAAAACTTGTTTACCGCCCACCTGTATTTTCTTCTGCCATGCTTTCTTTAAAATCATTTCCTTCATCTCAAACTGTAGAAAGTTGACTATAATTGACCTGGGGACAGCTCCCGGTCCCGGTTTTTGGGCGAGGGCTCTGTGTGCTCTTTGGATCTGGCGATTAGTTCCTTCTGGCAGCTGAGTTCGGTGCCTAGTAGTTGTTCCACGTATTTGGCAGCGGAGCTCCCTTCCGTCCTCTCCGGGATGCCGAAGACACGAATACCGTTCCTCCTTGATCTGCTTTCGAGGTCCGTCATCTTCTCTTGCATCCGACCTGTCTGTTCCCGCATCTGCGTCAGTGTGTCGTTCGTGTCCACCTGCCACTCTTCTAGCTCCGCTATGCGTGTCTGGGCTTCTGTGATGTTCATCTTTTGTGTCTGCAGTTCGCTGTTGTTCTCAGTGAGCTTACGTTCAATTTCTTGTCAGAAGTTGCCGATTTCTTCCTTCACTTCTCTTTTCAGTCCGTCTTCGAGTGCGGTAAACTCGTGTCGTAGCTCTTGTTTAAGCTCTCTTATGTCACTTCTGATTATGGCGAGCCCGGCCCGGAGCATCCCTGCCTCGCCTTGACCGTCTACTTTCTCCGCTGCGTCTTCCATCCCGTGTTCACTAGCGCTAGCTTCGTGTTCAGAGATTTCTTCCATTTCGGGTTGTTCAAAATGGTTGTTTAATTTCTTGTTGGTTCTCTGGCTTCTTCTCTTTTCTCTTCCTCTCATACCTTGTTTTCATCTGTCGAGTTGCATTTATTTGTGGGTTTATTTTAACCGACTGGGGAGAGCTGGGCAAATTGCTGCTACTCACTCCGCCATGTTCCCAGAACTCCCCAGCAACACCAATCTTGATGGGATTAGTACTCGTAGTTTTCCAAAAGACCGGACAATGAGAGAGAAATGGGAGCGCTTGGTCTACACAGGCTGTGCACTGAAACCGTGCAAAGCTCGCGCAGCCTGCTGGCGCTTCCGCAGGTGACGTCACGAATCTGGCTCCAGACTCCCTTGGGATTTTTCCAGACGCGTTTTGTTATTTTATTTTTTTATGCTGTAGACAGATGGCCTTGTGCAAAATTACCCTTCCGGATGAGTGTGTAAAGGAGCATACTTTCATATATGTCTAGAATATGCCCTTTAATGATTTGGAAATATTGGCTACATTACTGCTACATTCGTTTATCGTATTCATGATTTGGTTTAAACAAACAAACAAACAAACAAAAAAAAAGAAGATTTGTTTTCTAACTTTCGAAATTAGGCTTGTTAGTTGATGGTTAATCACAGACTAGTGAACATCAATTAATGACGACACTTTACACACTTCATATTTGCTATAATTAATCATAGGAAAAGAAAAAAAAACGTGTGCTATGGAAGACCTTTGCTCTGTTACAGTAACAGCTGAGAGATCAAGTGATTTGTGCATGTCCCCACTCACTTGCCATCGAGGCCACGGACGGCATCCTCAGCGTCTCTGGGATCATCAAATTCGACAAAGGCAAATCCTGGAGGGTTTCTGGCAATCCACACCGTTCTCAATGGCCCGTAATAACCGAAAGCCCGCTCGAGTTCGCCTTTCCCTGCACCAGTGCCGAGGTTCCCAACATAAACTTTAGTCTCTAGAAAACAAAGATACTGTACTTCAGATCCTCCTCACCTCTAGGTCCAGGAAATCTGACTAAGTGGGATCAAAACATGAACACTTTCATAAGCTTTGAGAATCAACAGTGCAGATTAAATATCACTCCAGGGCTAGGACTGAATCTCGGTCCTTGGAGATGCTCCTCCCTGTAAATTTGATCATTCCTAAGTAATGGGAATGCCCAAGTAATCTAATGTACATCATGTGTTCATATATTCTAAGCAGCGGAGGATGTAGTCATCATGCCCCTACCACGATCACATGCACAATTAAATTTTCCTTCAGTACTCACCCCGTGCTGAAAATTAGCTTTCACAGTCTAAGGCCTGAATGCCATATGCATACAAAAGCGAGCTGTAAAGAACCGGTACGATCCCTATTAGCAAAGCAATAAAACAAACCAACCCTCCGAGGTTGCATTTGACCTTTACTGATATTCCTCCTTAAAGCCAACTCCATTTGCCCTAGTTACGACAAACAAATGTAAAAGGCTGTAAAATGCTGATTTATTTCAAGCTAAACTTTCACACAAAACTATTAGATCATTTCAAGCCGTGGTTCTCAAAGTGGGATCAGAGGACCTCCAGGGGATCTGTGATCTTTCATATTTTGTTACAATGCTGGAAATCACAACCCACTTTAGTTAATATTCTTAGGCGTCCGAGCATCAAAATCAACTCAAGACGATGTGTTCTGTGAGAAATTCATGAACATAAAGCTCTTTGGATCCAAAAAATGTGTTATTTTATACTATTCTTCTGATTTACAGGAACATGGAGTTTGCGTATGTAGTCAAGAAAAGGGCAAAGGATTAAAATTTGGTTATCAATAATGAAGTAGAACTTTAATTAATTAACCTTCAATAATAATAAGAAAAAAAAAAATGCAGCGTGTATCCAAATATGTAAATAATAAACAGGACTCGTTTGGTGGTAAGACTGTTCTCATATCACCATTTCAGGGAGAATCCACACACATGATCAGAAAGTATACCAAAAACAAATGGTCCTGCAAAGGAGGCGTGACCACCACGACTGTTGGTCCGGTTAAAGAGGTGTAGCCACCAAGTATATTGATTATCCAAAGATGGCGTGGCTGTTCAATTTCAAAAAGTGTTTGTTGTCATGCGCACAGTAAGGAACATGTCCTCTTGCACAATGAAATTCTTAGTCCACCATGAATGCCAAATTACAACAATAAATAGGTGGAAGAAATAATACAAAGTCAAGGCAATAGAGTACAAAATAAAAGGTAACGTAGTGCAAAATAGGCAGTATAATATAAAAATAAGGCAATGACAGAACGTAGCAGCGGAAAAGGGCAGTAGTCTGCAAACAAATGTAAACAGTCAAAGACAGTTTACAGGGAAGTATACACTCCTGTCAGCTGTTCAAGAGTCTGATGGCATTGGGAAAGAAAGAGTTCTTTAAATCAGACAGTCTTACATTTCACACTTCTCTACCTCCGGCCTGAGGGTAGAAATGTGAACAGGCCATGCTGGGGGTGGGTGGGGTCTTTGAGGATAGAGGCAGCTCTCCTGCGGTAGATGCTCTGCAGAGAGGACAGTGGCGTTCTGGTGATCCTCTCAGCAGTCTTCACCACTCACTGCAGGCGTTTGCGGTCCACAGCCGTAGTGCTGCCGTACCACACAGTGATGCAGTTGGTCAGGATGCTCTCAATCGCACAGCTGTAGAAGTTGCTGAGGACCTTGGGCAAAATAAAGTGAAAGCAGCTAAAGAGGTGTGGCCACCAAGTACATCGATTATGCAAAGGAAGCATGGCCACCATGACTGTTGGTCGAGTTAAGAGGTGTGACCACCATCTACACAGATTAGCAAAGGAGGCATGGCCATCATGACTGTTGGCCCAGCAAAAGATGTGGCCAACAAGTTCATCGATTATGCAAAGGAAGTGTGGCTGCCATGACTGTTAGTCCAGCAAAAAGTGTGGCCACCAAGTTCAATAATTATGCAAAGGAGGCGTGGCCATCATGACTGTTGGTCCAGCAAAAGGTGTGACCACAAAGTACACTGATTATGCAAAGGAGGCATGGCTGCCATGACTGTTGGTCCAGCAAGAGTACGCCACCAAGTATACGGATTTTGCCAAGGAGGCATGGCCACCATGACTGCTCGTTAGAGCTGTGCAATATATCGTATTTTTATCACGATATCGATATTGGTGTCAAACGATATCAAAATTCATAATATCGATATGAAACGATTTTTTGTCATTTGTAAGGTAAAACGAACCCTTCTGTCCCCTAGGGCACACCGTAGCCTTGTATACGTCATCCATTCTACTCCCGCGATATCTCCGCAACAGTAAAAAAATCAGTTCTTCTGTTTTCATACGTGTCGGGTGATTTGATATATTGATTTGTTAATATGTTGTTTGATTTGCTTGCTAATAGTTATAATAATACAATTAACATATATTTACGTCATATTTTTGGATGTGGGACTGGGTAATGTAAAAATGGCATCTACGGAAGAAAACAAGCACAACAATATTAGCACATATCCAGCTTGCTAGCTGTGTTAGATGTGTTAAACCGTGTGGATTTAAGTGGAATAATTGCGAGTCGTCCTGTGGTCAAGGCAGCGTTTTAAGGTAAGGCAATTTGGTTATTAATGTTGCCCGCCGCGGCATGTTTACTTGGGTTCATTTGATTTTGACTTGTGCATCTGCAGCTAGCATCATGTTTTGAAGTAGGTTCTGCTAAGGACGGGTTTATTGCGCGATGTAGACGGACTCCGATGTAATTACATGGTTTTTAAAATTCCGTGCGCTTAAAACGGTATCCCCCTGCTAATCATGTAGCCCTAACCATGTGTTGCTTTTACTTTTCGAGTGAAATATCTCTGCAAATGGTATTTCAATGCTGACATGCCAAAAAGATAGCGGAGTCCACATTTGGAAGATGAAGGAAGAGAAGCCTGATGCTTGAAAATAGATCGCTTAATCCACAACGCATATCTGTATTTGAGACATAACCTGCAACTAGTGGGGATGTTTTGGAATGACTGTGCATAGGGTGTTTTTGGCCACAGAACACTAACCCACAGTAGTAGGAGGACTACTGGGTTCGTGGATTTTGTCTGTTGACTGAGCGACGCATGGTGTTTGCCTTGTGCCATTTCACGTAGCATCTAGCCGCAGTGCCACCTACACTTTCAGGGAATGTTTACATGCCGCTGAGCTATTTTCATGTACGTTAACTCTTAAGGACTTGTCTCTATATTGTGCGTGTTCACACACGGACTGGCCATCGGGAGTAGCGGGAGTTTTCCCAGTGGGCCGGTGGTTCAGTGTGGGCCGGCGGAGAAAAAAAAAAAAAGCCAGTTGCGCGCTGGCCTTTAATATGATAAGCAATGTTAACAGTTTCTTTAAGAAACTGTTAACATTGCTTATTACAGTTGCGCGCTGGCCTTTAATATGACAAGCAATGTTAACAGTTTCTTAAAGAACTATTAACATTGCTTATCATATTAAAGGCCAGCGCGCAACTGTTTTTTTTTTTTTTCTCCGCCGGCCCACACTGAACCACCGGCCCACCGGGAAAACTCCCGCTACTCCCAATGGCCAGTCCGTGTGTGTGCGTGTTTAATGTTGGTGTCTTAACAACATACAAGCTTACGCTGTAGCGTGTGTGTGTGAGAGAGAGATTTTATCCTTGGCTGGCTACGAGCCAGTGTGGACGTTACGCAGTAGTCACTGGTAATACCAGCGCTGGCTCCATCCTCTGTGATCGGAAATGTTGAGTGAGGAGAACGTGAGCCTTGTGCAGGCTATAGGACCTATGCAAAGTACGCGCTTGCACAGTAAATAGTTTAAGTAAAAGGCGTTTCAGGGTACAACGGGAAGGGTTGACAGGTAGCCTATGAGGCCTGTACTATAAAAATGTGGCCCGGTGCCTCGGGTGTTGATGATCGGGGCTTTAAAAAAAGGTGTATAAATATCGTTTTAAAAATCGCGATATAAATATTTACTGAAAAAATCGTGATATTGATTTTTTCCAATATCGAGCAGCCCTACTGCTCGTCCAGCAAGGGGTGTGGTCACCAAGTACACCAATTATGCAAAGGAGGCATGGCCGCCATGACTGTTGGTCCAGCAAGAGGTGTGGCCACCAAGTACACAGATTATGCAAAGGAGGCATGGCCGCCATGACTGTTGGTCAAGCTAGAGGGGTCTGGTCACCATCTACACTGATTATGCAAAGGAGGTGTGGCCGCCATGACTGTTGGTCCAGCAAGAGGTGTGGCCAACAAGTACATCGATTATGCAAAGGAAGTGTGGCTCCCATGACTGTTGGTCAAGCTAAAGAGGTCTGGCCACCATCTACACCGATTATGCAGAGAAGGCATGGCCACCATGACTGTTGGTCCAGCAAGACGTGTGGCCAACAAGTACACTCTGTAAAAAGGAGGCGTGGCCGTCATGACTGTTGGTCCATCAAAGGAGATATAGCCATCATGCATGACCACCAAGTCAGTTGGTCCAAAAGAGGTATGGCTGCTGTGCTTCTCTGCCCAGCAAACGAGGCATATTCTGTGTGCTCACCTGTCCCACTGAGGTACATGTGGCCTCCACGTTTATCAGAACTAGCAAACACTGTATGGCCACAGTGTCCCTAGTGTGGTCACCGAACCATTTGGCCTCAATAAATGAGGCGTACTCACTCTGAAAATACTACATTTGTCTATTAAAAGCAAACAGTATTTGGCAGTATGCTTTATTAATCAAGACCAAAGCAAGAGAAAAACAAACAGTGCAACAAAAAGCAACGACCGCTCAGTGGATTGTAAATGTAGAGCAGTGTTTTCAGATTTTCAAAATCCCGCGGCAAAGTGGCAATCTGCCAACAGAAAGCCGCCGAGAAACTACACAGTCTTTAAGCCATATGGTCGGTATGTGCGAGTGTGCCGGATGTCAGTGAACACTAACACTTACGGCCATCTCAAAGAGAATGATGAAACCGCCCTGGCACTGCAGCTCCTGAAGTGGTGAAGACTGCAACCATATGAGAACAAAACCTGGCAGCAGACATGAAGCTGTGCAAGCAGAACACGATATCTAACCAGGGAAACAGTCTGACAAGCTGCCTAGGGGGTCCATCAAACCATGCGGAAAGACAGCACTGAAAGACAGACAGTCACATCGCAGAGGACACCCGAGTCAGAGACAGAATGCCTCAGGAGGAGTGTGTGGAGCAGCTCGTCTTAAATAACAGCCACCACAGCAGCTGATGAAACTCCTCAGGGAAAAACATGCCTGCATTACAACAAAACAACAGTGCACTTTATACCAGTGCAGGTGTTTGATTAGATGCTGGAGCTTAAAAGTGTCAGTCAGTTGGGCAAACCCGAGCTGAAAGAATCAATCCGGTGTTTTGTTCAAAGCTCCATGCCCCAAAAACACACTCCCAAGATGCTAGTGCAAGAGGCAGAGCTTTCTGTATTTACAGGTAACATGACTGACAGAAAGCTGATGCAAGTTCTTCAGGCTGACTGGCCACCAAAATCCAACCAGTCATTTTCCTTGTTTGCACACGAGGAGCGACGCAACAAAGCAGCTGGAAGTCATTCATTTTCCACGAGAACTAATTTTTCATGATACTAGACCAAGTGAAAACCAACGACACAAAATGGGCGGGGCCAGTGACACAAAAAAGTTGAGTGAAGCTCAACTTTACGAAAATGAGAAGCACTGCTACCACCGGCGGCACGGTGGTGTAGTGGTTAGCGCTGTCGCCTCACAGCAAGAAGGTCCAGGTTCGAGCCCTGTGGTCGGCGAGGGCCTTTCTGTGCGGAGTTTGCATGTTCTCCCCGTGGGTTTCCTCCGGGCGCTCCGGTTTCCCCCACGGTCCAAAGACATGCAGGTTAGGTTAACTGGTGACTCTAAATTGAGCGTAGGTGTGAATGTGAGTGTGAATGGTTGTCTGTGTCTATGTGTCAGCCCTGTGATGACCTGGCGACTTGTCCAGGGTGTACCCCGCCTTTCACCCGTAGTCAGCTGGGATAGGCTCCAGCTTACCCGCGACCCTGTAGAACAGGATAAAGCGACTACAGATAATGAGATGAGACTACTACCACCAACTGGGATATGACTGACTGGAAAACAATTCTGTGTTTTCTGGTTCCATACATTCAGTTCGCAATTTTTTTTTTTTTGGCCAGGATGTAAGTTGATGCAGGACTCAACATCAATGGTAGTCCGACTGTCCAGGACAAGCAAATCCGCATCTTCCTGTCCGACGGGACAAATTGAATATTAGTTGAAAATCATTTTTATAGAAATTATTCAAAAGTTACATCAATAAAGTTCCAACAAAACGAGTTCAACTCCCTCAGTGATTCGGCCGTGTTATTGTTTACGAAATTCCAGAGAAGCCAAGTACAGCAGGTGTGTGTATAAAAATAACCACGTTGTAATATCTCATTTTAGATTATTAGACTTCATTGAAATTGGAGAAATTGTGATCAAACACCAATAAAATAAATATCTGTGTTGAATCTTCATTTCATTCGGACATTCATTGTATTTTTCTTTTGGATGGGTCACGTTAATCACAAACGCTGTAAAATATTTTGTGGGAATTTTACGAGTGTCAAACTCACTTATGGTTCGTTTTCCTTCATAACGTGATTGTCACCCTTATGTCCAACTTGTTTTCGGTTTCATTTCTTTAAGTTAATTTATACTTCAAGTTTCACTGGATTAATCAAGATTTAACTTTATTTCCTCAAGAAGCTTTGAATTTGGGTGAGTCTAACTTTTAAAACTGCAAATCAGGTAATGGGTTAGAACAATAACACGCACCATAACGGGGCTTTGGATGGTTTCTGTTTATTGTTAAAAGTTTTATTGAAAAAAATATAAATCATTAAATCATAATGATTATCATAACTATACTTGCTTTTTGATAAACTTTGTTAACCAATTGCCTGTCATTGAACTAATAAATACACAGGAATAAAAAGGTTACGGTCAGGACAAGTGAACAATCTTGCTGTTTGTCCGACTGGACAAGTGGATTAAAAAGTTAATATCGAACCCTGTGATGTTCGGAAAAAATATTAGACAGTGGTTGCCAGGTGGGAAATGAATAAATAAATAACCACAGCCTGACAAACTCGGCTTTCTTGCAACGTAATTCCAGAGGAGACTGTCATTGTTGTCAGAGATACAACGTGAAAATTTGAACGTTCATAAGTTGATTTGGAATTATGCTCCTGTGGAGGACGGCCCCATATGGGCACTTGACACTTGGAAGACGCTCTGGACACTTACAGTAATGCTTTTATGGCTAAAGACTACAGCTGACTTGCTAACTTTAGGACTGCATGAACAGTCTTGCGCTCAAGTTTCCATCAATGAAGAGGGTTTATAACCTCAACGAAACTGACTTCATGTTAAAACTGCTAATGTTAAGCCAGTATCTCACTGGGCTGCGACAGCTTGCGAACATCATTCGCGAGTGAGTTTCAAAAGCGTCCTGAAACTTTCCCGGGGCTTCTCAATCTCCTCGCAGGAGTCGCAAAGTGTCGCTCCTTCGTCGGTGAAATTTTGAACATGTCTAAAAAATTCGTACGACAAAATTTCTCTCAAAATAGCCACAAATGCGTTGCTGGTGTCGCAAAGCCATCGCGAACCCTTCTCAAGGTCAGTTTCCGTGAGGCTTCCTCTACTTCCCTGCCTGCTGAGGGAAAGCCGGGCTGCGACAGCCTGCGACTAGTTGGAGACAACAATTGCGGTAAAATATGCGAATATCAATTCAGTGTGATTCCAAGTGAAAATTGTCATTAAATTGCATATTTTATCGCAATTGTTGGGTCTCCAACTAGTTGTGGGCTGTCGCAGCCCAGTGAGATACGACCCCCATAGTCATGTTATCTGTTGTTGCCCAAATGAGGATGGGTTCCCTTTTGAGTCTGGGTCCTCTCGAGGTTTCTTCCTCATGTCATCTGAGGGAGTTTTTCCTTGCCACCGTCGCCACAGGCTTGCTCATCGGGGATAGATTAGGGATAAAATTAGCTCATGTTTTAAGTCGTTCAAATTCTATACAGCTGCTTCGCGACAATGTCTATTGTTAAAAGCACGATACAAATAAACTTGACCTGACTTGATCTTTCCTTGAGCATCAGTGCGCAGTTTATTTCCCCTTCAATAACATTCCTAAACGCAAATCACCACTTCACTGTTCTCCGTATCGTGCTTTAGGCACGAGACTTCGTCACAATGCAGGTTTACAAGTGTAGATCAAGATCAGAGGTGACATCCGTGAGGAAAATCTTCCTGAGAGGACAGAGTGAAGAAATGTTACGACTCAAAACGTGACCTGCTGTCTTTGCAGGTCGTCAGATTATAAAACCGTTATAGCAGGGGTTTTCAAAGTGTGGGAGAGTCAGTCCCCCCTTAATACAGTACTAGTATTAATAGTTTTTTTTTCTTACATGAAAGCTGAGGCATTTATATTATATTTTAAGGTAACTTCATGTTGTGCTGTGAGGTTCTATGCACTTTAACTTTTGAACCAACAGGTGCATTTGGATAAGTAAAGCCTATTTTTCTGCATTTTTGTAGTCCTGGTAATCTTTTATATTGGTAAAGTTGTTTATAGGACCATTTCTCAGTGTCTTTGTTTTTTTAATCAATAGTTTTTCAGTAATAGCTTAATATTTAACTAGGGCTGTCGAAGTTAACATGATAACGCATTAACGCGATCTCAATTTATCGCGATTAAAAAAAATAGTGCCGTGAACGCAAATTCTAATTTGGCCCTGCGAGTCACCCGTAGTTCCTGTTGAGGCTTGTGGCACGCTACTTCAATAAGAGTAAAAGCCAATTTATGCTGACAGCCCAGTCTTCGCAGACAGCGTCTGCGTAGCCCCCCCCACCTTCGCAGACGCTCTGCGCGCACCTCC
The DNA here is from genome assembly GCF_027579695.1 of Neoarius graeffei. Taxonomy (NCBI): domain Eukaryota; kingdom Metazoa; phylum Chordata; class Actinopteri; order Siluriformes; family Ariidae; genus Neoarius; species Neoarius graeffei. Next base: position 12,784,870 of record NC_083583.1, on the reverse strand, counting down.
CAAAATTTGTGACCACCGCAGACAGCCTCGCAGACAAGAGGGCTCTGATTGGTCCACTCTACATCCGCTGTACACGCACTTCCGCTTCCCTACTTCCCCGGTTTGGTTTGTTTTCACGACCGCCATTTTTAAAAACATGAGCGAAGATGGAGCAGCACAAAGAGCGGTTGATCGAGGAAGTACGTACATTAGGGCTGTAACGATATGCGTATCGAAATCGAAATACGCAGAGCCACGATCCGTATCGCGATACAAGAAGGCAGAATCGCGGTACACCCTTTCAAACTTCTCCTCAGCCCAAAAACAGAGGCGCTTCCAAACTTTAATTTATGAATACTTTACTTTTTATTTAAATTACATTTTAAACTTACTTAAATTACTTTTATTTTTTTTATATCTATTAGTAAGTCGTTTTTTCGTCGACCTGCGACAATCTTCTGCGAGTCACGCAACGTCCACACTCGCCACTGGCAGAGCATTCATTTCTTTTAAGCGGTTGCCATTCTGGTTGCGACGCGGGGAGCGAATCTGTAAACAAGCAGCTCATTGGCTGGCTAGGTGTGCCACAAGCCAATCACAATCACTTGACCGGAAAGGCATGCAGTGTTGCCAGATTGGGCGGGTTTAGGTGCTTTTTGGCTGGTTTTGAACATATTTTGGGGTGGAAAACGTTAGCAATATCTGGCAACACTGAAGGCATGTCTGCTTGGGCGGAAGCCTTCTGCGGCAGTTACATTTTGACACGCGAGCAATGTTTCACCATAAAAATTCCGTAATTTCCATCTGTTTTCCGCGATCACAGAAAATCACTGGCCCTATGAGAGTGAGACAGTGAGAGAGCCACCCCCCCCAAAAAAAAAATCTTAACGGATTTACACGATTTGGAAAAATGACTTTTTCAGAACCGAAAAAAAACAGAGCTTCCGGCTCAACAGTATTATTTTGAGAAATAAAACACATTTGGATATACATTTGTTCATTTTTGCATACATATTACTCATTCTCTGCAGTGGTCTGAATTATTTGTTATTAAATAGTTAATGTAAGTAAGTAAATGTTAATAAGTCAAATTTACTATAAATTTTTTTTTTTTAAATCGTGGGCGTATCGAATCGTGGGTCAAAAATCGCGATACGAATCGAATCGTGAGTTGGGTGTATCGTTACAGCCCTAGAGGATATATATTCAAAGCTAATAATTTAAAAATGAAAATATACTGTGTAATTTTAATTTTCTGGTTTTCAATTTCTCATAAATAAATTAATGACTGATGGAGTCCAATTTTTTTCTGCAGTGAATAGATTGTGTTAAAGTAATTCTGGTGAAATTAGTTTATTATAAATAGTTTTTGTGGGGTTTTTTTTTTTCTCAAATTTTTCTTCGGACAAGTAAATTTCCTTTCAACTTGCCCGACAGGACAAGCGGTTTCAAAAGTGAATGTAGAGCCCTGGATTTTGGTGAAACTGTTCTTAAAAATATTAATTCACAGACAATGGCTAATTCCTATGTGTTTACGATAGTTCTAGTTAGGAATTTTATATAAGCGCATTTAGAAACATAATTTAAATGTTTTAAATCTAAACAATATGAGCAATTTTGTACACTTTTCACTGAAGAAGAAGAAAAAAGGAATATTATCGCGCTAGCTTGCTAGCTAACTAGCTTTTAGCTTGCTAGCTAGCTAGCTTTATTTAGCAACCGTCGAATTCGAACTAAGAACACCGGGCACGCGCAGCAGTCGGCCATTTCAGCCGAAAGCAAAGGCACGCGCGTCCTATAAATGATACCCGAATACAATTTATATTTATTTATTCATAAATTTATCAATTTGTCAATAAATACGGAACTTAATATTTACACCTAGCTTACCCCCTCCGTGCCGACCGTACCTGGACATCTCACAGAATCGAACAAGGAACGTCACAGACTGACACCTGGAAGCGGAACCAATAAAAATAAGAACGCGTGTCGCATTTAAAAGTGTCCGTGCTCGAGCTGTTTGTAGTCATCGTGCGCGGATTAAAGGATGGGAAGGAGCGGTTCAAAACTCAATATCCCACAATGCACTTCTCAAACATGTTCAGTTTCCGGTACGTTCAAACTCAGAAACGTTTCTCCTTGTTGGTATGTTTTTCATATATTTTATGAAGTAGAAGAACGTTTTTGCTGTTGTTATTAAGTTTTATTATCCTCTGTTAATTGTAAGTTTTGTGTTTATCCAGTGGAAATGGGGCAATGGTGCAACATGCTGCCGCAGGAATGGTTTAAATTTGTGAACCAGCAAGTGAAAGTGAGCACGGAGGAGAAACAGGAGTATGAAGGCTTGGTGTTTACTGTGGACCCTGTTTCAGCCAGGTATGCTCTCTGATAGACACATTAAAGGAAAAGTCCACCCTGAAATACATTAGATATAATTCTGCTGAAATATTTTGGATGATGTGAATGATTCTGGTGCCAGTTTGTTACCTGGTCATGTCTCATCTCATTATCTGTAGCCGCTTTATCCTGTTCTACAGGGTCGCAGGCAAGATGGAGCCTATCCCAGCTGACTACGGGCGAAAGGCGGGGTACACCCTGGACTGACACATAGACACAGACAACCATTCACACCTACGGTCAATTTAGAGTCACCAGTTAACCTAACCTGCATGTCTTTGGACTGTGGGGGAAACCAGAGCACCCGGAGGAAACCCACGCGGACACGGGGAGAACATGCAAACTCCGCACAGAAAGGCCTTCGCCGGCCACGGGGCTCGAACCCGGACCTTCTTGCTGTGAGGCGACAGTGCTAACCATTACACCACCGTGCCGCCCTACCTGGTCGTGTATTTTTGTTATTCTTGTCAGAAGGCAGCATGTGTGTCCTGTGATGATGTCACAGGAGGACATGGCTTGCAGATAACAATGGGGTTTAAAAGGAGACACAACAAAACCTAAAATGCTGTTTGCCGATCACGACAAGTGCCCTGATGAGTTCCTCAGCATGTTTTAATTAAAAATACAACTTTTATGACGACAATTTATCCATTTAAAAAGTACTGATATTGCTTAAAGGGAGATACGCAGAGCCATGGCCTCACTTTCATTTATAAAGACCTCAAGAATGGCACAGGAATAGTTTTAAGCGTTAAAGTGCATATTCTGGACCAATTTCGTGGCTTTTTTTTTTATATGAAAGTATGTCCCTTGACACACTCATCCAGAAGGCCATCTGTCTACAGCAGAAAAAAATAAACGCGTCTGGAAAAATCCCAAGGGAGTCTGGAGCCGGGCGGCACGGTGGTGTAGTGGTTAGCGATGTCGCCTCACAGCAAGAAGGTCCGGGTTCGAGCCCCGTGGCCGGCGAGGGCCTTTCTGTGCGGAGTTTGCATGTTCTCCCCGTGTCCGCGTGGGTTTCCTCCGGGTGCTCCGGTTTCCCCCACAGTCCAAAGACATGCAGGTTAGGTTAACTGGTGACTCTAAATTGACCGTAGGTGTGAATGTGAGTGTGAACGGTTGTCTGTGTCTATGTGTCAGCCCTGTGATGACCTGGCGACTTGTCCAGGGTGTACCCCGCCTTTCGCCCATAGTCAGCTGGGATAGGCTCCAGCTTGCCTGCGACCCTGTAGAAGGATAAAGCGGCTAGAGATAATGAGATGAGATGAGTCTGGAGCCAGATTCGTGACGTTACCTGCGGAAGCGCCAGCAAGCTGCGAGAGCTTTGCACGGTTTCAGTGCACAGCCTGTGTAGACCAAGCGCTCCCATTTCTCTCTCATTGTCCGGTCTTTTGGAAAACTACGAGTACTAATCCCATCAAGATTGGTGTTGCTACACCCTCCTACGATACATCTGTTGTTAATTTTAATAATTACGTGACAACATTGAAGAAATTTGCAGAAAACCACCAGGTCGTTTTCTCATAAACAAACCAGCGCTGACGTAGGATTCAGAAGGAGGCGGCCCGCAGATGACGTCACGAAAATCAATGTTTGCCGGGAAATCCAAATGCCAAGTTTTTTCCAGAGGTGGACCAATTCGCCTCAAATGGCTTGATTTCAAGTGAATTTTTCTGGTATTGCGCAAGGTAAAAAAATTGCAGAGAATGCAGAATGTGACAGATATTTGACCAAAGTTTAATATAAAATAGGAGAATTACATTGATCTTGCTCCTGAATTTACCCATGATATGCACTTGAACAATAAATCTAATATAATAATTGATTCATATAGGTCGTGGTCTGAGTGAATGACCTTGACATCCGTAACGTCACCGCAGGAAGTCTATCGGTCTCATCGCCATTTCCGCTATACTAAAACACAGAGCTGACTGCAACGCCAATCCTCCATTTTGAGCTAATTTATTGCCATGCCACGTAGATGTGTTGCTGGTGGGGGCAGCAACACTACAGAAGGTGGATTTACGTTGTATTCATGGCCCAAGAATGTTCAAACTGTGAAGATTCGGATGCGTTTTGTAAGAAGTTCACGGGCACATTGGGCGCCTACGAAGTAGTCTCTCGTCTGCTCTGCACATTTTACTGAAGACTCGTACGAGACCTCTGATCTGTTGAGGAGCGTTGGCTCTAAAGGCCAATTTATGCTGACAATCCAGTCCTCGCAGACGGTGTCGCAGACAGTGTCTGCATAGCCCCCCCACCTTCGCAGACGCTCTGCGCGCACCTCCCAAAAATTGTGACCACCGCAGAAGCCTCGCAGACAGCGCCGCAGACAAGAGGGCTCTGATTGGTCCACTCTACCCGCTGTACACGCACTTCCGCTTCCCTTTATGGAAGACATAAGAATTTATGTAAATAAATTTTTATTTATATGACTTTGGTCTATAGCTGTCAAAGGCCTCGGCCTTAAAACCGGTTACCGCTGTGACGTCACGCACTCAGGGCTGGCTGGCTCAGCGGGGCAACTCGAATGCCAACTTTACGGTCGATTTTAACTCTCAAAAATATATATTTTATTCCCATTTATGCAGCATACAAGAGTCAAGGATGGAGATACTATCCACTCAGAAATGTATTTAAAAATAGAGGTTCTGCGTATCTGCTTTAAAAAAAAAAAAAGCCTTATCTGGGCGCAGCCATTTGTGCTGAACCCGACATCCACTTGTGATGTAGCCAGCACATCTACAACCCCAATTCCAAAAAAGTTGGGACGCTGTGTAAACTGTAAATAAAAATAGAATGTGAAGATTTGCAAATCCTAGAAACCCTATATTTCATTGAAAATAGTACAAAGACCGCATATCAAATGTTTAAACAGAAATTTTGTTTTTTGAAAAATATATGCTCATTTTGAATTTGATGTCCGCAACACGTTTCAAAAACGTTGTGCAATGCTTCAAAAAAAAAAAGCCTAGCTTGGTTAATAGGCGAAGTGGAAAACTGTCCCGAGGTCTGACGAATCAAAAATAGAAATTCTTTTGAGAAATCATGGACACCACGTCCTCCAGGTTAAAGAGGAGAGGGACCATCCGGCTTATCAGTGCAAAGTTCAAAAGCCAGCGTCTGTGATGGTATGAGAGTGCATTAGTGCACATGACATGGGGAGCTTGTACATCTGGGAAGGCATCATTAATGCTGAATGATATATACACGTTTCAGAGCAATATGCTGCCATCCAGACAAAATATTTTTCAGGGAAGGCCTTCCTTCTTTCAGCAAGACAATGCCAAACCGCTTTCTGCACATTTTAAAACGGCATGGCTCTGTTGGAAAAGAGTCCGGGTGCTAAACTGGCCTGCCTGCAATCGAGACCTGTCTGCCATTTCAAATATTTGGCGCATTATGAAGCACAAAATACGACAAAGGAGACCCCGAACTGTTGAGCAACTGAAATTGTATGTCAAGCAAGAATGGGACAACATTTCTCTTTCAAAACTACAGCAACTGGTCATCTCAGTTCCCAAATGTTTAGCGTGTTGTTAAAAGTAGAGGTGATGCAACGCGCCCCTGTCCCAACTTTTTTGAAGTGTTGCTGACATCAAATTCAAAATGAGCATGTATATAAAAATATATTAATATTATTGCTTTAAAAAAAGCAATAAAATTTCTGTTTCAATATTTGATATGTTGTCTTTATCCTATTTCCAATGAAATATAGTTTTTCCATAGCCTGGGCCCGTCCATCCTAAGCGTGACGCAACACGAGGGCCTGTTGCGAGCTTAGTCTGGCCAGGCAAGCTATCTACAGCTCTTCCAAGCTCCCGAAAAATCGGGAACCAATCAACTTTGAGCATCTCCAACGGCCCTGGGTAGAGGCGTGTTCAAGGCACTGACATAGTAGAACTGTGACCAGAAGCCATAGATTGTTTACAGAATCTATGCCGGAAGCGCTTCATTCACGCTTCCGCATCTATTACGCATAGATGCTGTATTGAAAGCATTCAACGGGAAGTTCTCATTGAAAACGGAGCAAAGAGCAGCCCTGGAGGTATTTATTGAAAGGAAGGACGTTTTCGCCTTGCTCCCGACCGGCTTCGGTAAGAGTTTAATCTGCCAGTTAGCCCCATCGCGTCGCATGCGTCAGAGGAAAGAGTGATGCGATTGGTTTAAGCTTCGTCACAGCCTTTTCTGGCTTCGACCAGTAGCAAACTGAGGCATTTCAGGGAGGCGGGTCAACCACGGGCTCTGGGAAACGGTTGGGCTTAATATCTTGGCCAGACCAATAGCTTGTAGAGCTTTGTCGCGTTAGCCAGACTAGTTTTTCCATGATTTGCAAATCTTCACATTCTGTTTTTATTCATGTTTTACAGAGTGTCCCAGCTTTTTTGGAATTGGGGTTGTATGTCGCCAAGAACAACTAGATTAGCCAGATTTGACACAGCATGAGTTTGGGTTTTTTTAATAAACGGTGGTTAAAGTGTGTCTTTTTGGTCTTGATAATTCTGTCTCCATCCCCTAACATAATCAGTACTTGGTTCTAGACCAGCAACGTGTTGGTGCCACTCTCGAACTGTTTTAAATTTTATTTTTGGGCTGCCGAAACCTGAAGAATTGGTTTGAGATTAGGCAAACCGGCCTTCAAACTGCCTTAGTGGAAAAGGAGTATCCAAATGTTATCTGAAGAAAAGGTACAGGTAATGGAAGGCTGCCGTTAATTATCAGGGTATGACCGCTGAGGAGAAGTTAGCTCAATCAATAACCTTTTCAGAACATTTTGCTCTTTCGGTATTTGTTTTATCTATCCATCAACAATATTTAAACAGGCAGTCCAATTTTAGACTCTTCTTGAATTTCTGGAAAGATGCTTCCTTTCTCAAACTACTCGGAAGTGTGTTCCATATTTCAGCCCCATTTAAGTGAAAAGAACTGTGATACTTGGCAGTATCGGGGTTTTGTTTGTTTGTTTTTTTAATCGCAGTCTGTTCTAGAATTCAGACCAGGCTTTTTTTTTTTTTTTTAATTTGTTGACTCAAACTAACTTGTTTCCCCACCCCACAAGCGTCGTCCTCGTGACCTTCGACGAGAACCGAAGTGCCTCTGTGAGGGTCATCTTGGGTCATGCCGTGAGAGACGTGCAGCTCGTCAGGGAAGGAGATGAAGACACAGAGAGGAAGATGAGGTCTCTCTTTATTCCTGCTGCCAGTCTGGAATTCAGCACAGAGGAGCTCGAGGAACGCAAGAAGGACCTGAGAGCATGGCTGGAGAAGAACCTCATTCCTGTTACTGACGAGGGCGACATCTTGCGCGTAGCCAACGTGCTCACCATCGGCGCCCCGTACGGCCCCGAGCAGTGCAGCAGCAGTAACGAGATCATTCTGGCGAGAGTGCAGAGTCTTGTGGAAAGCAAGCCGGGACGAGAGAGCCAGCAGTGAGAGTTCAGCTCGTCACATAATGTCCTCTCTGTGAGAGTTCAGGAAGTCCACATGCTCCTCTTTCTACTGAGGGAGATTGTGAATCCATTGGACTTTGATTAAAGTACTGGCTGCACTCACAGGCTGTTACTTTTTTTTTTTTCTTTCCCCCGAGTACTACGTACGTACATCTGTCCATCATGCTGATTACTGGGCCTTATTTATCAATCTGGATATGAACAAAATCACTCACAGGAGCATTTACGCAAGATATTTGGTGTTCATGAAAACAGGACAGAAAAATGTTTCTCCTTTGACAGGCGTATAACGAGACTCGTAAGGTGAACCGCAATTGATCAGCTTCAAATCGTAGAATTTTTTGGAGTTCCTGTAATATTATATTGAAAATGCTTATTTCAATTACACACTTTCTGAAACTTTCATATTCCTGATTTGAAAGAAAGCAATCCAGAACAATTCCAAAACCTAAATCAAGACACAAGACTAGCTGTTCAGTGAGAACAAAAGTAATGACCCCCTATAAAAGGATGCATGAGTGTGTCTGATAGCCAACGTGCTGCAGTGGCTGAGCTGCATTACTGGAAGCTTTATGACCTGCTCTTTCACCATTTAGTCATCATTTTCATCAGCTCTTAACCTTTTATGGAGTTTTGTGGGCATTGCTGAATGCAAGTGGTCTGGGAACATGCTTTGTACTTTTACAGGAGGGTGAAGATTAAAAGACTGGTAAACGAGGCCTAAATGTGGACATCGGGAACATTGTGTGGGTGTGTATGTATATATTTTGCTGTGCTAAGCCGAGCCGAGTCAAACTTGGCATCATCATCTTTTTTTGGAAAAGAGACACTGGTCAGGTAAATAAAGAAACCAAACACATCGTAGCTTATGAGTGCATGGAAAAATATGGGTTTTCTTTCCTGGACTTAAGAACAGGAACTAATTCTGAAGTAATCATGCAGTTTGTAGTTTTGTATTAATAAACTCTTTTTTTTTTTTTTGTTCTGGAGAGTATTTGGTTGGTGGTGATAAAAACATAGATCACAATTCTGTAATAAATGTCATGACAATGATTTAATACTGTCAGTAATGATTTCTTTGGTCCATCCACCCATCTGAGTGTTTCGATGATGATGGTGGTGTTGAAGAGTAGTGTTGAATACGTCGCTCCAAAAGCTCTCACAAGTGTAAACTGGGGTGAACGTGAAGGTTTGCGCATAGGATTTGTATTTAATTTACATCCTGATCAAGCGTTTCAGTAATATCTGAATGGGGTGGGTCGTCCTGGGAGAGACCATGCCGACGAGTTCATGGTCAGTTTCAGAGCGGTGTTCTAATAACGTATAAACTTGCATTACACTCATGACATTTAGCAGACGCTGTTATCCCGAGCAGCTTGAGGGATAGGTGCCTTGCTTTAGGGCACTTCAGCCATTCCTACTGATCCAGGGAATCAAACCGGTGACCTTTTGGTCCCAAAGCTGCTTCTCTAACCAGTAGGCCATGGCTTCTGCTGTTTTGCACATAAAGGTGTTACAAGAATCTCAATATAGAAGTGGGAGTTTTGGTCTGTGTTATCTATGAGTGGTGGTGTTAAGACCAGAGTGTATCGAGACAAGACCAAGACGTTGAGATCAAGTCAAGAGCAGAACCAGACTAGTTGAGGGGGAGGGGATGACTGCTATTAACAAGAAGAAAACTTGAAAATTATTAATGAGTCATGTTATTGGTTGCATTTGAAGCAGGAAATTTTACATCCCATCACAGTAATGATTCAACTTAGCGAAATCCCTGTACTTGTGGTCTTGAAATAAAATCCCGAGTCTTTATGTCCGAGACAAGACAGAGTAAAAATGCAGTCGATTCCAAGACTGAGACCATCAAAAAGTGGTCTTGAGTATGACACTTATCTATTGTAGGGGGTGACAGCTTACATGGGTGTGTACGCTCGTGTTCTTCAGCGTCAAACCTCCTGCCGTTCCACTCCTACAGAGCCTCATCTATGATCACTTTCTCAATGCTTTCTCCTCAACAGTTGCGTCGTGAGACTGTTTCTACTTGAAACATCATTTATCACTTCCTGACACATGGCTCTAGCACCCATCCCTAAACGCATCACATAGATACACGGAATAAAACAAATCAGAACGTTACTCCACATGTACACTACCGTTCAAAAGTTTGGGGTCACTTTGAAATGTCCTTATTTTTGAAAGAAAAGCACTGTTCTTTTCAATGAAGATCACTTTAAACTAATCAGAAATGCACTCTATACATTGCTAATGTGGTAAATGACTATTCTAGCTGCAAATGTCTGGTTTTTGGTGCAATATCTCCATAGGTGTATAGAGGCCCATTTCCAGCAACTCTCACTCCAGTGTTCTAATGGTACAATGTGTTTGCTCATTGCCTCAGAAGGCTAATGGATGATCAGAAAACCCTTGTACAATCATGTTAGCACAGCTGAAAACAGTTGAGCTCTTTAGAGAAGCTATAAAACTGACCTTCCTTTGAGCAGATTGAGTTTCTGGAGCATCACATCACATTTGTGGGGTCGATTAAATGCTCAAAATGGCCAGAAAAATGTCTCAACTATATTTTCTATTCATTTTACAACTTATGGTGGTAAATAAAAGTGGGACTTTTCACGGAAAACACAAAATTGTCTGGGTGACCCCAAACTTTTGAACGGTAGTGTACATCGCAGTCTTGCACATGATTCTCTCATCATGAACAGATTACACATATGGATGTGTTTTAAGGAAATGCAAGCACTTTTTATTTCACTTCTCTCATTTTCTCTGCAATTTAGTCACCTGATATTTTTCCAGCCAGCTGTACAGCTGTCACACGACCACTACTGCACAACCCGAGGAGGGCGGGGCTAATACATGCTGCTCGAGGGTGGGGTGGGGTCTCAGGGTAGCATAAAACACTTGCAGGAAGGGGTCATCTGCCCTCTTATGTATACTAATGCATCTCAAAAAATTTGAATATCGTAGGAAAAGGTTTTTTTTTTCATAATTCCAAAAGGTAAACTTTGATACACTATTACATGTAAAGTTAAATACTTCAAGCCATTTTTTGCTTTCGGCTTGATGGCTTATAGCTCATGAAAATCAGAAATCCAGTATCTCAAAGTATTAGAATATTTCCTAAGATCAGTCAGAAAGGTATTTACAATACAGAAATGTCCAACATCTGAAACGTACGTTCATTTACACACACAGTGCTTGGTTATGGCTTCTTTACCATGAATTACTGCGTCAACGCGGTGTGGCATGGAAGCGATCAGCCTGTGGCACTGCTGAGGTGTTACTGAAGCCCAGGTTGCTTTGATAGCAGCCTTCAGCTCGTCTGTATTTTTAGGTCAGGTGTTTCTCATCTTCATCTTGACAATACATCATAGATTCTCTCTGGGGTTCAGGTCAGGCGAGTTGGCTGACCAATCAAGCACAGTAATATGTTCAGTAAATCATTCAGCAGTAGTTTTGGCACTGTGAGCAGGTGCTAAGTCTTGCTGGAAAAGGAAATCGGCATCTCCATAAAGCTTGTCAGCAGACGGAAGCATGAAGTGCTCTAAAATCTCTGGGAAGACGGCTGTGTTGACTCTGGACTTGAAACACAGTGGACCAACACCAGCACATGACATGGCACCCCAAATCATTACAAACTGCAGAAACTTCACACTGGACTTCAAACACCTTAGATTCTTTGCCTCTCCACTCTTTCTCTAGATTCAAGGACCTTGATTTCCAAATGAAATGCAAAATTTACTTTGATCTGAAAAGAGGACTTCGGGCCACTGAGCAACAATCCAGTACTTTCTCTCCTTCGCCCAGATAAGACGCTTCTGACGTTGTGTCTGGTTCAGGAGTGGCTTGATATTAGGACCGTGACAGTTGTAGCCCCTTTCCTGAAGACATCTGTGCGTGGTGGCTGTTGATGCATTGACACCAGCCTCAGTCCACTCCTTGTGAAGTTCTCCCAAGTTCTTGAATCGACTTTTCTTGACAATCCTCTCAAGGCTGCAGCCAGCCCTGTTGCTTGTGCACCTTTTCCAGCCAGCCTTTTCAGCAACGACCTTACCCTCTTTATGGAGGGTGTTGATGATTGTCTTCTAGACAACTGTCAAGTCAGCAGTCTTCCCCATGAAGTGTCTGAACTAGACTGAGAGATACAGTGGTGCTTGAAAGTTTGTAAATCCTTTAGAACTTTCTATATTTCTGCATAAATATGACCTAAAACGTCATCAGATTTTCACACAAGTCCAAAAAGTAGATAAAGAGAACCCAGTAAAACAAATGAGACAAAAATATTATACTTGGTCATTTATTTATTGAGGAAAATGATCTAACATTACATATCTATGAGTGGCAAAAATATGTGAACCTCTAGGATTAGCAGTTAATTTGAAGGTGAAATTAGAGTCAGGTGTTTTCAATCAATGGGATGACAATCAGGTGTGAGTGGGCACCCTGTTTTATTTAAAGAACAGGGATCTATCAAAGTCTGATCTTCACAACACGTTTGTGGACGTGTATCATGGCACGAACAAAGGAGATTTCTGAGGACCTCAGAAAAAGCGTTGTTGATACTCATCAGGCTGGAAAAGGTTACAAAACCATCTCTCAAGAGTTTGGACTCCACCAATCCACAGTCAGACAGATTGTGTACAAATGGGGAAATTCACGACAATTGTTACCCTCTCCAGGAGGGGTCAACCAATAAAGATCACTCCAAGAGCAAGGTGTGTAATAGTCAGCGAGGTCACAAAGGACCCCAGGGTAACTTCTAAGCAACTGAAGGCCTCTCTCACATTGGCTAATGTTAATGTTCATGAGTCCACCATCAGGAGAACACTGAACAACAAATGGTGTGCATGGCAGGGTTGCAAGGGGAAAGCCACTGCTCTCCAAAAAGAACATTGCTGCTCATCTGCAGTTTGCTAAAGATCACATGGGCAAGCCAGAAGGCTAGTGGAAAAATGTTTTGTGGACGGATGAGCCCAAAATAGAACTTTTTGGTTAAAATGAGAAGCGTTATGTGTAGAGAAAGGAAAACACTGCATTTCAGTAGAACCACCTTATCCCATCTGTGAAACATGGTGGTGGTAGTATCATGGTTTGGGCCTGTTCTGCTGCATCTGGGCCAGGACGGCTTGCCATCATTGATGGAACAATGAATTCTGAATTATACCAGCGAATTCTAAAGGAAAATGTCAGGACATCTGTCCATGAACTGAATCTCAAGAGAAGGTGGGTCATGCAGCAAGACAACAACCCTAAGCACACAAGTCGTTCTACCAAAGAATGGTTAAGGAAGAATAAAGTGAATGTTTTGGAATGGCCAAGTCAAAGTCCTGACCTTAATCCAATGGAAATGTTGTGGAAGGACCTGAAGCGAGCAGTTCATGTGAGGAAACCCACCAACATCCCAGAGTTGAAGCTGTTCTGTACGGAGGAACGGGCTAAAATTCCTCCAAGCCGGTGTGCAGGACTGATCAACAGTTACCGCAAACGTTTAGTTGCAGTTATTGCTGCACAAGGGGGTCACACCAGATACTGAAAGCAAAGGTTCACATACTTTTGCCATTCACAGATATGTAATATTGGATCATTTTCCTCAATAAATAAATGACCAAGGATAATAATTTTGTCTAATTTGTTTAACTGGGCTCTCTTTATCTACTTTTAGGACTCGTGTGAAAATCTGATGTCGTTTTAGGTCATATTTATGCAGAAATATAGAAAATTCTAAAGGGTTCACAAACGTTCAAGCACCACTGTACATAGTATTTATACTGAATACAGTATATTACAATTTTCAGTTTCTTAAATAACTGATGGAAAATACTGAACAACTTCACGATATTCTAATTTGTTTGAGATGCACTCGTACATGAGCTCACAGGTGCCGCTGTTATTGACAGAGGAGAGCGAGTGAGAAGACACCATGGCTGTGGCGTGATCGGGATTTGATCTCCTGACACTACGAAAGCCCTTTAACTGATTTTCTTCCAGTGGTTGCACTGTACCTACTGCTTTTTTTTAAATTGAATAATTATTAGGTCATGACTCAATTGAATTTTAGCATGATATTCTCAGCACACAGTGGTAGAAACACTTTTATTCCCTTGTTTTAAGAAGGCAATCGTTTTGTTTTTTTCTTCTTTACATACTTATTGGCAAAAACAGAAATGATTCAGAAAATAAAAGTTCTAAGACAAAGGACAATCACTTTTTTTCGTGTTTCTTGAATGCATGAAAGTACCTCTTTGGTTGTGGGAGGGTACCTTTGACTCGTGGTACTCTTGAGACTACTGGCACACAGATCTCTCCCTGTGGGGGTTAAATACGGTACGAACGCAGCTCACATCTCCCAGTCCCTTTTTTTTTTTTCTTTAAACATAATGAGGTGTGGTTAAGCCAAAGGCTGAGGCAGAAGGAGGAGTCTTATCGGTCGAGTCCTACCTGTCGTCCAGCATCACGCTGGAAGGGCCAAGACAGTCCTCGGCGTCGACAAGGCAGGCACATACAGTCTGTGAAGAGAAACCGTGCTTTGTGGATTTGCTTTATTTAGGAGGTGGTTCAAACTGCTTTGAAGTCTTTTGCTGTCCAGCATTAATGTTAATGATTTGCGGGGGTTTTTTGTTTGTTTTTTTAAATATCTGGTCCTGGCTGCAGCTGTGCAGGGGGAGGAGAAGAGAGGGAAAGGCTGACAAGCTCATGGCTGAAAATAAGCAACGTACAAAAAGAAAAGGGGGAAAAAAGAAGCCACAAACAGCAAAAAGAACGTGAGCAAACATCAGACAAAGACAAGGACAAAAAAAACCCCCACAGATTTAAAAAAAAAAAAAAAAAAAAAATATACAAAGAGACAACCTGCAGGAGGGCTGGCTAATCTCAGACGAAGTTTGCACTTCATGAAAACACAATCTGAACGGTTTAAGGGCACATTTTTCATTTCGTGTTTGTTTTTTTTTCCCCTCGTCCAAAGTCCAACACTGGCATTTCATCCAACGGGCGTTTTTTTTTTTTCCTTTTTTGAAAACGTCATTACTCTGTATACATATCACATGTCTCATGTGCAGTCTTTAGTGTTTCCTCTTTAAGAAGGGTTGGCGTTCTCGAGAAGCGGAGGACCTTCCCGCTCCCTTTTATATGTTTTTGGAGGCAGTTTTGGGATGGCCGTGCTGTGGCGGGGGGGCAGCGGGGGTCCGGCGGCGCCGTGGGGAGTATCGCACTCGAGCAGATGCGGCGCCGGAGCCGAGGCCGGGAGTTTTCGGGGTCCCAGCGGCGACGGGGATGAGGGGAAAAAATGACTGGGCTCAGTACGGCGGCCCTGAGGAGGAGGCTGGAGGAGCAGAGGCGAGCTGGAGAACACGTCAGGAGTGCGCAAGGGCTCGCGAGGAGGCAGCGAGGGTGGGCTGGAGGGAGCGTCCGGTACGGAGTAGCGCATTGGGTACAGCTTACCGGTGGGCTGCCTCGGGGGGATGGCTGGGGGACTGTCCACGTGTTTCGACATCATCTGAAAAGAGAGAGAGAAAAGACAGAATATGAATCGAATAATGACGTCTGAAGAAAACGCAACAAGGAAAATATTAGGACAAAAATATCAAGTTGATCAGGATGAACTGATTTTACTGTCTTCAATTTTCCAAAGACTTTATACACGACAAAAATCTATTTGAAAGTACGAGACTCCATGCTCCAGCTCTTTAGTCTCTTAAGCATGTGTCTTGTTGCATGGCGGAAATGGGTTCAAAACTTACAAAGTGTAAGTGCGGGACAAATGTGTTGCAGTAATGCACATTATGCAGGTGTTTCGTGGCAAGTCAAATGTTAGCCTTCGCTCCACTACCCAATATAATAGCTGTCTTGCTAACGTTAAACACGCCTGCATAATGTGCACTACTGCAACACATTTGTCCCGCACTTACACTTTGTTGAATTAATTCAATATCATAGTCGCCACTGAAGTCCACTCGATCCTTGTTTACCGTCAATGGATCGGTCACTCGTCAAACAGTCCGCCAGAATCCGAGTAGGGAATGGCTGAGCGTAGCTGTCAGTCAAACACAAGTTAGCCAATGGGAATGCATTCCTGGACAGCCCACCCACACGTGAAGTTTGTGCCAAAACTGCAAGCAAAAAGTCAGGGAGCGCAAACGAGAAAGCTGGAATCGCAACCAAAATAAATTACGTCAAACAAAACTGAGAAAGACGCGGAACAAAAATACAAGGTTTCTGAAGAGTAATAGACTGATATTTTGCACGATTACACGAATAATTTGTTTGCCAGTCTAAAAAAAAAAAATTGACCTTTTTTTTTTTTTTTGTATTTTGATTTGTCGTTTTTGTTTGATATTTCAAAAGTATTGTATGAACATTTTGGCACAAAATTGATTCCATACTGATTCAGCCTGTAATTTTCCCAGAGGAGGACGGAGAAAACCACCAACACAGGACAGACTTATTAAGCGAAACGTAATGATGGCTGACGTCTGTGATGTCATTTTACCTTAGAAGGTGAGGACTCGGCAGGAGCGGATTCAGGACGCCGTCTTGGCGGGACAGGAGGAGGGACAGGTGGGTCGTCTGTACTCCTGTGGAAACTCACCATTGAGGACACAGACGAGGACCCTGAAAGAGAAAAGAGATGATCGAGTGAAACCGTAAATCGTACTTTACTTCAGGCGTCTGCTATGACTGATGAGGTACCAAAGCATGAAATCAAAGGTGAGACATGAATCCCCTGACGCCGAACCCCAAACCTCCCCCCCCTTACCCAGATTTATTTTCAAAATCATATGAACAACGACTGGAGGGGGTCTGTGATCACCGTGATCAAAAACCAGTGATCATTTGGTTCACGACAGCACACCGTGAAACATTTTCCAGCTCTGGTGATGGAGAAACAAAACGAATGTAATGGAAGCGTGAATGACTGAGTGAATGGAGAGGAGGTGGTGAGAGAGCGAGAAAGGTCAAGGAGGGCTAATACTAACGTGGGCCATGAGGCAGCACAACCGGGGCAAAAATGGTGTCGTTGTCTGGCAGCAAAAAGAAAACAGAGAAAGAGAGAGAGACATGCTGAGAGAGGAATAACAGAGACAAGGTCTTGGAACGCGAAGAAATCTGGCAGACATCATCATCATCAAGTCAATCAAAGAAGAAATGGGGGGAAAAAAAATATTCAAGACCATCTGTTAGTGTTATGCTGGTTAAATTTTAAATATAACGTAAAAGCCATTATCATCAATCAAAGAAGAACTGCAAGTCAAAAAAGGCTGAGAGAGAGACAGAATGGAAAGAAACAAGCAGAAAGCCACAGAGAGAGAGAATGAATCAGTTAGAGTTGGGTGTGAGACACAAAAGTACAAAGACAGACAGAATGAGACGCACACTATATCTATTATACACACACACGATCAGATTTTCACACAAGTCCTAAAAGTAGATAAAGAGAACCCAGTTAAACAAACGAGACAAAAATATTATTCTTGGTCATTTATTTCTTGAGGAAAATGATCTAATATTACATATCTGTGAGTGGCAAAAGTATATGAACCTTCGCTTTCAGTATCTGGTGTGACCCCCTTGTGCAGCAATAACTGCAACTAAACGTTTGCGGTAACTGTTGATCAGTCCTGCACACCGGCTTGGAGGAATTTTAGCCCATTCCTCTGTACAGAACAGCTTCAACTCTGGGATGTTGGTGGATTTCCTCACATGAACTGCTCGCTTCAGGTCCTTCCACAACATTTCGATTGGATTAAGGTCAGGACTTTGACTTGGCCATTCCAAAACATTAACTTTATTCTTCTTTAACCATTCTTTGGTAGAACAACTTGTGTGCTTAGGGTTGTTGTCTTGCTGCATGACTCACCTTCTCTTGAGATTCGGTTCATGGACAGATGTCCTGACATTTTCCTTTAGAATTTGCTGGTATAATTCAGAATTCATTGTTCCATCAATGATGGCAAGCCGTCCTGGCCCAGATGCAGCAAAACAGGCCCAAACCATGATACTACCACCACCATGTTTCACAGACGGGATAAGGTTCTTATGCTGGAATGCAGTGTTTTCCTTTCCCCAACCATAACGCTTCTCATTTAAACCACAAAGTTCTATTTTGGTCTCATCCGTCCACAAAACATTTTTCCAATAGCCTTCTGGCTTCTCCATATGATCTTTAGCAAACTGCAGACGAGCAGCAATGTTCTTTTTGGAGAGCAGTGGCTTTCTCCTTGCAACCCTGCCATGCACACCATTGTTATTCAGTGTTCTCCTGATGGTGGACTCATGAACATTGGCTAATGTTAATGTGAGAGGGGCCTTCAGTTGCTCAGAAGTTACCCTGGGGTCCTCTGTGACCTTGCCGACTATTACACGCCTTGCTCTTGGAGTGACCTTTGCTGGTCGACCACTTCTAGGGAGGGTAACAATGGTCTTGAATTTCCTCCATTTGTACACAATCTGTCTGACTGTGGATTGGTGGAGTCCAAACTCTTTAGAGATGGTTTTGTAACCTTTTCCAGCCTGATGAGCATCAACAACGCTTTGAGGTCCTCAGAAATCTCCTTTGTTGGTGCCATGATACACTTCCACAAACGTGCTGTGAAGATCAGACTTTAATAGCTCCCTGTTCTTTAAATAAAACAGGGTGCCCACTCACACCTGATTGTCATCCCATTGATTGAAAACACCTGACTCTAATTTCACCTTCAAATTAACTGCTAAACCTAGAGGTTCACATAGTTTTGCCACTCACTGATATGTAATATTGGATCATTTTCCTCGATAAATAAATGACCAAGTATAATATTTGTCTCATTTGTTTAACTGGGTTCTCTTTATCTACTTTTAGGACTTGTGTGAAAATCTGATCTTGTTTTAGGTCCTACTTATGTAGAAATGTAGAAAATTCTAAAGGGTTCACAAACTTTCAAGCACCACTGTGCGTGTGTGCGCACACGCATGTGGAGAGTGAGAGAGACACCAAGACACACACCAGAGAGAGGGAGAGAGACACACAATCAGTTAGAGTTGGGCGTGAGACAGAAAATGAGAGAGGGGGAAACGTCAAGAGAAAGACACAGTGAGAACTAAAGAGGGGAGGGAGCGGGAGCGAGAAAGGAGGTGGAGAGAGAGAGATGGGTGGGTCAGACGAAGGTGCTGAGGTGAGTGCTCTCTGTCCTGCTGTCTGAAAAGCAGCTCTTACTATTCATCCTTGGCATCATCGCTGTGTGGGCAGCTTCCACACACATTCCTAAAAACTGCACCCAGATCAGTGGCTGTATAAAGCTGAATAAAAGCTGAATGAAATGTAGGTTAGTTGGTGTCAGTAAAATTCACTCATCACTGAAACAATCCATGAGGTGTTTTACATGCAGCAGGAGTGTTGAGTAAACATACTGCATACAAGATCTTTTGACAACAGCAAAAACGTCCTGCGTGTGCACGCGTGCGCAATACATACTTGAGTGAAAGGGGCTGGAGGGACCCTGCGGAGAGTCGAACACACTGCAGATGTCTGTGGAGCTGGAGGCTGCCGAGGCGGGCGGGGGCGTGAGGGGCGTTCGGGGCGAGTTGGGCGCCGACGCCGCACAGCTCTCTGTCTCGCTGTCCGGAATACGACTGTAGCTGATCTTTCTCGGCTCGTTCTGCAGCGGCGTCGGGTGGCGCATGGTGCCGGGTCGACTCGAGGACGGCCGTACGCCCGGAGATTTCAGCGGGCAGCTGTACTTCTTAGGCTGCATGTGGGTGGGGAGTAGAAGCAGATTTAACATGGAGAAATAAACACACACTATCCGACATCTTCATCTGTGCATTAATACAGCAGGACGAGCTTACGAATCGAGGCAGGGAACGTGCGTTGCGAGGCTCGATCTCTAAAGACTTGTTGAAAAGATGGTCTGTAAACTCCTTCTCCGTCATGTGCTCCATGGGGTTCAGGTTCTCGAAGAATTTCTGTCAGTGTAAGAATCAAAGAGGGGGAAAAAAGAAAGCGGAGAGCTGATGTTTTGTTCTTTTTATATTAAAAGCATTAATTAAAAGTCTTTATTACAATTCTAAGTGTCACAAAAAAATATAGAATTCAGTTTCTGATTCTCAGCCAATAAAATAGGCCTCATTTTTTAAAAGCAGACTAGGAACCTTCAGACTGACGACAAATCATTTGGAGTCATGTTACTGAACCACTGATTCGATTCAAAAGCAAGTCAGTTCATTCACAGCCATTTGATTCTCTGATTCAAATCTTATAATGCATTGAAAGTATTCTTGAAAAAAATTTCACGAATGTTTCTCAGCCATATTTCTGCAGTTCTTATGTCAGTCTCTGCAGCCATACATATCTTACGACTGACTCATTCACAGACTCTGTACGTAGCGAAGGACACACAAGGCATTTGTTTCAACTCGCTGATTCAATTGCTGATAAGGAATAAATAATATGAATATGCAATGATGTACCGTGCAGCGATAAATCCCGATACGAATTTATGACGATTCGAATCGACTACAAATGAATTGTGATTATAATCAGGCTGCATAATGTCAGGTTTTTCCCATCTGTAATTGCATTGCTGACAGCAGAGGGCGCAAGACTATGACAGCCAGAAAGCACGCAACTTCGCTGGAGGTGGAAGTAACACAGCTCGAATGCCACAAAAACACAACTAAAATGGGAAAGAGCTGTTGTGTAATTGACTGTATGAATAGATTTAACAAGACATCAGTGCACTCTTTTTACAGACTGCTGAAAAAAGCCAAGAGAAGAAAATGGAGGTCGTACAAATGTTCATAAATGGTTATGAAGAAAAGGCTCATTTGTGATTTACTTTTTTCATTTCGAATAAAAGGAATATTTTTGTTAATAGGCTAATATAAATTTACTCCATCCTTGACACAGGTGGGCAAATCATATTTTTAAGCTGAATATTTAAGTTGATGAACAGGAAAATAAGTCAACAAAAACATGTCTTCCACAAAAATTGAAGCTTTATTCCGAGCTTTCGGTCCGACGGTCCATCATCAGGGACAGAATGGAACGTCAACAAACTAACAACGGTCACTTGTGTTATGATGGGTCATGTGCTTGTAAAACAAAATCTACAAGAAATATTGAATTGAAGGAGAAAAAAAAAGGACATAAATAAATAAATGCTACGAGATAAACTAACGAGTGCTCTGAGAGCACAATATCCCCCACTGGCAACAATGCCATAACTGGTAAAATGTGACTGAATTGAACGAAATTGCAATATGCATATTACCGACATATAACAAAAAAATCCTGCCAAGTTTGGTGAAATTCCTCCCAAAACTGTGAGAGGAGTTGATTTCAGAAGGTCAGTACCCTTACTGGGACGGACGGACATCGCCACAACATAATCCTCCTTCGGGCCTTTCAGCCAGCGGGGGATAAAAATTGCGAGGGAAGTTGATTTCAGAAAGCAAGCACACCTTGATGAAATTGCCAAAGTACAAGTTTGTTAATAATCAAGGGCATAACTCTGGGGAAAATTTGCCTAAATTAAACGAAATTTCAACATGCATATAACTGTCATATAACAAAGCCTTCTGCCAAGTTTGGTGAAATTCCTCCACAAGTTGTAAGAGGAGCTGATTTCAGAAGAACGTACACCCTCATGAAATTGTCAAAGTACAAGTTATTTAATCAAGGGTCAAAACTCTGGGAAAATTTTCACAAATGAAATTAAATCGCAATCTGCATATTACCGTCATTTAACAAGGCCTCTTGCCAAGTTGCGAGAAATTCATGCAAAAATTGTGAGAGGAGTTGATGTCAGAAGGCGAGCACACCTTCATGAAATTGTCAAAGTACAAGGTTGTTAATCAAGGGCCACGACTCTGGTAAAATGTGACCGAATTGAACAAAATAACAATATGCGTATTACCGACATATAACAAGGCCTTTTGCCAAGTTTGGCGAAATTCCTCCAAGAATTGTGAGAGGAGTTGATTTCAGAAGAAAAAAAAAAAACACTCATGAAATTGTCCAAGTATAATTTTGTTAATCAAGGGCTGCAAGTCTGGTAAAATGTGACCGAACTGAACGAAGTTACAGTATGCATATTACCGACATATAACAAAGAATCCTGCCAAGTTTCATGAAATTTCTCCAAAAATTGTGAGGGGAGTTGATTTCAGAAAGTGAGCACCCTTCCCCGGACGGACAGACCGCCACGTCAGTTAGTTAGTGCACTGCTATCATTCGCAATCATCCATGCTTTAGCAATTTCTCTCTTGAACCAATGCTCTTGAGAAATGAGTACACTGCTGCTATCCCACGCTCCATCACGGGCCAGGCTGTTGGCATGGTCAGCGAAAGCCGAGGTCTCACGTTTAACCAACCTAACACTTGCCTTATGTTCTTTTATCCTTCTGTCAGTGAACGCCCGGTCTCACCAATATACTCAACCTGACAGTCTTTACAAGGACTCTGGTACCCGACGCCCGTGTTTTCTCTTTTGGAACGCGGTCTTTTGGTTTTGATAAGATCTGCTTCAGTGTTTAGACTGGCTTGATATTGGATCTGATGAAATGCTGACTTAACATGCATTGGATTCTCTCAAGGGGTGTTCACACGGCACATATTTGCATCGATGCATTTTGTTGCGATATATCTTACACCGGTGTAAATTTTGTGGAGCGTTCACACGTCACAAACCTGCTTACTAGAGAGAAGCGTGTTAGCACCGGTGCAGCCCCACTTGCGTTCACATGGCAGTTTTTGCGACCGTGCTATACGATAGTAATAATGCGGAAATGAAATATGCGCATGCGTGAAAATGTATTTCCTTTACCCGGTTGTCATGGCATCACCAAGCGCCGGGAAAACAACGTGGATGAAGACACCAGTGTTGCCAGATACTGCTGACGTTTTCCAGCCCAAAATATGTTCAAATCCTCCAAAATGCACTTAAAACCACCCAATCTGGCAACACTGGAAGACACGCAGTTCTGTTGTTGTTGATATTCGCCATTTCGGAAGCGCAAAATACCAGGATGCAAATTATGCAATGCCTGTATGTAATCAACTCTCCTCACGCGTAGCGAGTCTACCCCTGTAGCGTTCAGACGTCCCATTTTATATCGGTGCTGCCCCGCAAACTAGCATTTACTCCGGAGTAAATTTCTTAAACCACCTCCCGAGCAGGGTTAGATTTGCACCGGTTTAAGCAGCTTTCAGGGGCTACACCGGGATAACTTTGTACCGTGTGAACGCTCTACCGGGGCAGCCCCGGTGCTACACCGGAGTAAAAGTTGTCGTGTGAACACCCCTTCAGTCACGTCAACGTCGGGTGGCAAATCCTTTCCACGCTTGTGCCGGTGGTACTTTCATGTTATACTTGTGGCTAAAATTCTTAGGGTATCCATTCATGTCCTTTAACGTGATAAAAAGATGTTTCTCTTCTTTTCTCCGGTCTTCATCCATTGTAGAAATGTTACAGGCTTGAGGAGATCAAGTCCTTCCAACACATGCCTTCCGGTGTGCTGGGTGATGGCTGTTAAAATCTAAATATCTATTATTTGTATGTGTATTCCCACATACAAACAAACTTAGGAAAAATAAATGCTGCATTTCACTGGTAATAAAATTCATTTTATATTTTATTCTCAAAAACATCGAACCGTGAACCCAATATTGTGAACTGAATCTTGGGTAAATCGTTACAGCCCGAAAAAGAAGCAATTTAAAATCCATTGTTTCATGTAAGACCAAAATGAAACCTGATTTTAATTACATGTCCAGAAAAGAGGAAAAAAGGTTTATACCGGAGCTTTTTTATTTTATTTTATATCTTTTTCAATTGGGCGGCACGGTGGTGTAGTGGTTAGCGCTGTCGCCTCACAGCAAGAAGGTCCTGGGTTCGAGCCCCGGGGCCGGCGAGGGCCTTTCTGTGCGGAGTTTGCATGTTCTCCCCGTGTCCGCGTGGGTTTCCTCCGGGTGCTCCGGTTTCCCCCACAGTCCAAAGACATGCAGGTTAGGTTAACTGGTGACTCTAAATTGACCGTAGGTGTGAATGTGAGTGTGAATGGTTGTCTGTGTCTATGTGTCAGCCCTGTGATGACCTGGCGACTTGTCCAGGGTGTACCCCGCCTTTCACCCGTAGTCAGCTGGGATAGGCTCCAGCTTGCCTGCGACCCTGTAGAAGGATAAAGCGGCTAGAGATAATGAGATGAGATCTTTTTCAATTTTTTTTTTCCTGTGTGTTTGTGTAGTTTGATGTTTGAGTATTTTTGTCCGCCGGTTGTGGTGTAGCTCCAGACCTAGTTTGGGCGTCGGTTCCCTCCAGGCCTTGGTTCGCCGTGGGCGATGCCGGCGCTCCCAGCTATGGACTGCAGTGAGCTCGTTGCTCATTTTACATCGTGGTTGTCCAGCGCTCTGCGCTTTAACGCTCGGCGTGATGTTCCGAGCAATGTTGCTCGGTGGTGTCGCAGCGGCTGTGCAGGCGGTTTGGGACACACCAGCGCTCTGCGTGGCGGAGCTTCTCTGCTCGCTTTCTGGATCCATGGCGTGATGTTCTGAGCGATGTTGCTGACGGCATCGTGGCGGCAGTGCTGGAGATGTGGGACTTGTTTCGTGCGCCTTTTGGTGGGACTGTGGCTGCTACACCACGGGAATTACATCCTGACCCCTACTTGGCGGACTTTTTACTTTTTATTTATTTATCCTTTGTTTATAATTGTAAAGCGTCCTTGGGTTTTTTGAAAGGCGCTATATAAATTTAACTTATTATTATTATAGTTTATTTTTCATTTTTGCAAGCAGACTAACCCGTATGTCGCTCTCCACCCGTAGGCAGTACGGCTGGTTCTGGTACTGCTGGATCTCTCCGGTGATCTCTGCTACTTTCCGTCGCTTACTGAAGTTAATCAGCTCTTTACCGTGTCTCTTCAGGAAGTCAGGGTTGCCTTCCTCCGTTTTCAGAATATTTGTTAAATATATACCTGAACACAGACAAATCAGATGCAATTAAATTGACCTGAAGGGGGGGGAAAAAAGAGGCCTATTCTGTTCAACTGGGGCACAAAGGAAAAGCGTACCAAAGAAGGGCACACATGGTGGGTTAATGGACCTGAGTTTGGCCAAATACTTCTTATAATGGTCCTCACTGAGTTCATGGGCCTCTTCTAGAATCTTCTTCTGTCGGCTCGGGATTTGCTGGAAGAACAGGCGAAATTCTTTCATTAGATACTCATTACATCTCCTTGGTAATCATCAGACGCGAAATTCACATTACCGGTCCTACCAAACGTACCTCGAAGGTGTGGTCGAGCCGGTACACAGGAGAAGAGTTCATGGCACTGACCACCTCGAGGACTCCGTTAAAGTTATTGAGCTCCTGAAAGACCTGCAGGATCTCGATGATGCGCGACACCACGGCTGCACGCTCCTCCAGGTTCTCTGTTTCCACAATGCACCTGAGCGGAACACAATATTATCTGTCGGTGCTAATGTTACACAATATCAGGAAAATGGATGAACGGCTCATGGAATTTTAGCTTTCTCTCAGCCTCCCCCCCCATTTCATACTTGAGCAAGAGTCAGCCATCTGGGGCACCTGCTTGCCCTTGGTGTGGAGATTTATCGTTGTATGTTTTAGCTATACGACTCCTGCCTCGTGTTTCAGTTACGCTGCAGAACCCAACACACAGACTAGATACTGATCGGGTCACGAAAACGCACACGTCAAAGGCGATGGTTCGGACCCGGCGCCGTGGGGGGGGCGAAAGGGGGCGTCGCCCCCTCGTGGCTACAGCCCCGTCCCCTCAACGGAGACTCAGATCACTTAATTGTTTTCTTATGAAAATATAACGTATTATAGACGTATTAATAATTTGCATTTTCAAATACGAAATATTAAGTGGTTGCGCATTGCACAAAAACACATTTCACATAAATCACTACTAAAACTGGCACTGACTCGGTGCGAGTCAGGAAGGCTATTACTGGTGCAGCCGCGGGGTCTGTTGATTTTTTTAAATTATGATTTTGGCCGCCGAGCCAAGTACCTTAGACTTGCATTGACGTTTTGTTTTCATGCCGCGGAGCTATTTGTATGTATTTTAAATGTAAAGGACTTGCCTGTAGGTTTGTGTGTGTTGTTTTATGTCTGGCATCTTTCCGGTTGTAACACGCGTCTGTGAGAAAATTGGAGGGGAGGGTTAACAGGTGGGCACGGGTGTTGATAAAATGCAACTGCCCTGGTAATGTGTCACATGATTTTCCCGTACTAAAGCAACCTTCGGGGCCGTGGTTTTGTAGTCTGGTTAACACCAGACCATATCACAAGTGAAATATGGTCTGGAATCCGCCTATTGAATTTCTCGTAGGGGAGGTGTGGTTTACGATTGTCAACGGCCGTTTATTGGACGTTGCGAATGTCTATCATTTGGCGTATACGTAGCCCATGACCAATCATGGCAGTTGTACCCGGTGACGTAGTTAGAGCGACGAAGAGGCGAAGAAGAGAAGGAAAGAGAAAGAGAAAGCAAAACAAAAATAGGAAAACAATGGCACCGAACGATTACTGCCGTTTGTGCAAGACAAAGCTTGATCGAAAGTTTGGTTCGTATCGCTCGCCGCCATGTTAAACGTGATCCGTAAACAGTCCCAAATAAACTACAAGCTTCCGTTTGTCGAGTAGTACGCGTCACCGTCTTTCCACCCCTCCCCACTCTCTGATTGGCTCCCTAACTCAGGCGAGCCTTTAGACCATAGTTTCCATGCTGTCTTTTCAGATCGGAACGATTGTGCAAAGCAGCATGGGATTTCCCAGGCTAGTGGTTTTGTGGTTGGCGCAGTTAACTGTTTGAAACACGTTGTCAGACCGCCATCACTACTACACACTATATGAAAAATATTTGCCCCCTTAGTAAACTGTTCCCGGCGCCGGGCCTGCGATGGTTTTCTCCGAATGCGGTTTTTAATTAGAGCGCGCAGTGGATTACAGTGAAGTAGTTGAGAGGTTACACTATTTCAGTCGCGCTATCGAATTTCCTTTCACCTCGTGATACTGATGAAAGAGCAGCGGATCATTCTCAGAGTTAAGAATACTTGCCGAGTGTCCCAAAATACCAAATAATTTATCAGTCCACCACTGGCGTCGTGATTATTTCAGCACGCTACTCGGGATGCATTTTATGGTTTGGGACGCAGCCGTGCATTCTCTCTGAATAAATCCAGTTCGATCTGAGAGATTAATCTGCGCAAGATGCTACGAGAAGGGGTGAAATTCAGCAGTCGCTTTAACCCTGAAGCTTTATGTTGATACTGAGTTCCTTATGTCAGTCAACTTTTAGACAGAAGCCATTGACTTACTTCTCGAACCAGCGGGTGAGATTGGTGGTGTGGCGGATCATACGCAGAAGGTTGGGCGAGTTCAGTTCTTTGTCATCTTTCGTCCACACGCTGCCCACCAGCTCTGACGGCTGAACCGACCTGAGAGAGAGAGAGAGAGAGAGAATAAAATATTTTAGCCTGCTTTCTTTCATCTTTCTACTCCACTGAGAAAAACTGACCAGAGCATGGCGCAACACAAGATCATCAGACTGTGATGATTTTTCTGGGGACTTGTTTCCTCGTTTCAAGGTATAAACCAAAACATACAGCAGACCTGGGCATTTTCCGGCCCGCGGGCCGCATCCGGCCCTTTGGTTCATTCTGACCGGCCTGCGTAAGGTTAATTAGAAATTACAAAATAAACGTATTTCCTAATTTTACCTCATGCATGGACTGAATGTGCATTGCTTTTATTTTGAAGTTGTGTTAAACAAAAACGCAACGCGCGCGACATGAACATGACATGAAATCCCACGAAACCTAATCCCGTGATAACTACTTCCGTAATTTGTCCAGACCAACCACAAACTTGTACGTCATCCTTCAAACGGTCCAGCCAATCACATAGTGTGACGTCACCAGCAGGCGCCGGAGCCCGAGCTGATCTGTAGATCTGATTCCTACACCGAATCGACTGATGATCATCTGTCAGCTGTGCTTCGCATCTCCGCCTCAGACATTCAACCTGACTCTGATGCACTCGTTAAAGACCAACAGAGACTAGATTTCTCTCACTGAACAAATAAAAAACTGAAAAACACCAGATGAGGTGATTAGACTACAAATGTGGGCATCATTATTATAATATGATGTATCTTGCTTGATATTTGGAGTAGAAAGACAATACTGTGATGTCTTTATTGTGTTTTGTGGTGAATGTGACTGAAAAAAAAAAAAAAGGTACAAACGTTCACATTTTGTTAACCATTGTTTTGGGAAATTTGATTGAATAAATGACATTTTTGTAAGGCAACCTCGTTTTTTTCCATACTCTTACCAGTCTTAGCAGCTTGTAAAAACAATGTTATTTACTGCTTTATATAAAGAAATACAATTAATATTGGGGCGGCATGGTGGTGTAGTGGTTAGCGCTGTCGCCTCACAGCAAGAAGGTCCGGGTTCGAGCCCCGTGGCCGGCGAGGGCCTTTCTGTGCGGAGTTTGCATGTTCTCCCCGTGTCCGCGTGGGTTTCCTCCGGGTGCTCCGGTTTCCCCCACAGCCCAAAGACATGCAGGTTAGGTTAACTGGTGACTCTAAATTGACCGTAGGTGTGAATGTGAGTGTGAATGGTTGTCTGTGTCTATGTGTCAGCCCTGTGATGACCTGGCGACTTGTCCAGGGTGTACCCCGCCTTTCGCCCGTAGTCAGCTGGGATAGGCTCCAGCTTGCCTGCGACCCTGTAGAAGGATAAAGCGGCTAGAGATAATGAGATGAGATGAGATGAGACAATTAATATTATGCAGAATTTAGTTCAGCCTTATGGTCTGGCCCTCCACAAAATTTTCTGTTTCTAATGTGGCTCTATGGAAAAAATAATTGCCCACCCCTGACATACAGTATGATCACCAGTGCACCACAGTACGGCATTAAAATAGGTCGAGAGATATCAGCCAATTCAATTTAATGCTATTCAAGGCATCTGAATGCCACTTTCTCATACTGTAATTCGACACCAATAGGCCATTTTCAGGAATTGGTCACGTGTCAGTTTTCCCCATAGCAACAAGCCCGTGGTGGGTAAGCTAACTTGACATTCCTTGACAGCCATAAGAGTTTGACTGGCGATGCGAAGCAATCCATTTCTATAATAGCTGTTTTTACCTTTTCTACTGTTTTTTTTTTTTTTACCCGAATTTTCATGTGTACTTGGAAAAAGTTTGTGGTTTTAACTTCTGTCATAAGTTAAAGTGAATCATTGGCCGTCAAAGAGAGGTTTTTGGACTCGAGTTGGTCGCCGCCGAAAGAAATTCACATGCAAGATGGCGGATATATCTGTATTTATTTTCAAGAATCTTCACACATTAAAATGCATATCCTGGACCAGTGTTGTGGGTTTTTTTTAATATGAAAGAATGTCCCTTTACACACTCCTCCTCCAGAAGGGTAATTTTGCACAAGGCCATCTGTCTACAGCAAAGAAAAAAAAAAAAGTCTGGAAAAATCCCAAGGGAGTCTGGAGCCAGATTCGTGACGTCACCTGCAGAAGCGCCAGCAGGCTGCGCGAGCTTTGCACGGTTTCAGTGCACAGCCTGTGTAGACCAAGCGCTCCCGTTTCTCTCTCATTGTCCGGTCTTTTGGGAAACGATGAGTACTAATCCCATCAAGATTGGTGTTGCTACACCCTCCTACGATACATCTGTTAGCCATTTTAATAATTACGCGATAACGTAGAAGAAATTTGCAGAAAACCACCAGGTCGTTTTCTCACGAACAAACCAGCGCTGACGTAGGATTCAGAAGGAGGCGTCCCGCACGCGACGTCACAAAAATCAATGTTTGCCGGGAAATCCAAACGCCAAGTTTTTTCAGAGGCGGACCAAATCAACTCAAATGGCTTGATTTCAACTGAATTTTTCTGGTATTGCGCAAGGTAAAATAAATTGCACAAAATGCAAAAATGTGACAGATATTTGACCAAAGTTTAATATAAAATAGAGAATTACATTGATCTTGCTCCTGAATTTACCCGTGATATGCACTTTAAGCGAATGATAAAGGTAGAAAAGGAGAAATTATAAGTTATAAACATACCTGAGAAATCCACCATTTTGCACGTGAATTTCTTTCGGCGGCGACCAACTCGAGTCCAAAAAACTCTCGTTGATGGCCAATGATTCGCTTTAACTTACGACAGAAGTTAAAACCACAAACTTTCCAAGTACAGACGAAAATTCGGGTCAAAAAAAGACAGTAGAAAAGGTAAAAACAGCTATTATAGAAATGGATTGCTTCGCATCGCCAGTCAAACTCTTATGGTTGTCAAGGAACGTCAAGTTAGCTTACCCACCACGGGCTTGTTGCTATGGGGAAAACTGACACGTGACCAATTCCTGCAAATGGCCTATTACACCATCAGGCAAAACACAAGCTACGTACCAAAGCAAACACTTCATTATTCATCGAAGGCGAAGTGAATAATAACTGAGATGAAGTCGACACGAGCGACTTCTGGGAAAATCATGTGCTCTGATCGGTTCCTTGTCAGGCAGGATTTTCCTGTAATGCCCGTAGGTGATTACAGACTTTGTTTCTGAGGTGCCGGCTTTCAATGTTGCAAAAAGCAAACAAACAAAACGACCAAAAAAAATTTAATTGGAAATCTAAACGGAATGAAAAATGTCTGAAAAACACACACACAAAAAAAAAACCCCAAGAATCACCAAATTATTCAAGAAATGAGCAAAGAAGAGTGTTCAGAAACTGCTAACCGCGAACAGAAATTCAGTTTTGAAACCGCTAGCCGTTTATTCTGCGTGTGTGACTCAGATACATTACAAATATGACGTGACTGAAAGCAGCATCGTGCCTCATTATAACGAGCGTCTATTTTAATCTTAGAAATAATAAAAAAGAAACTCCTTATTAACGTCGCTTGCTCAGTCTTTACGGGAAAAGATCAGACCGAGCTCTTTTTACCCCCCTACGGACCGAGCCACAGGCTGGGTTTGTACTGTCAAGACCTCGATCTGATATTTTCCCGTAGAGACCGAGCAAGCGACGTGAATAAGAAGTTAATATTCACTGAGCCTGCGACAGATAATTGTTTTAGTATAAAAACACAGGTGATTGATTAAAAAAAATTGTATTTTTAAAAATCATTTATTTCAATCTTCAAAAGCGGCAGACAAACGTAATGCGCGCAGACTCATGTTGCTCATCTACGCCGAGTCACATGAAATATGTTGTTTTGAAATCGAGAAAATAAACCACAATCCCACCTTCCATTAGACCAAACTTTGTCGCATCTTTCGTGCTTTTCGGAACAGCATTTTCGTTCATCATTTGTAATTCTTCCTCACTTACGGAGATGAAGCGATCGGCCGCCATTTTGTCGGGTCACTCGAGGTGATTATCGAGAAATAGCCTGAATTTCTTGACCAATCAGTACAAGCGATTTCCTATAAAATTACCTCCGTACGCAATAAAATGAATACGATACTACTAAAATTAATTGATACCTTTATACATTAAAAAAAAAGCATACAAATATACAGATTTAGTTTACACGATACAATTTTTTAAACTGTGAAGCAGACGACCCAGCTAGTCTTCAAACACAGCACGATCAGACCCTTGATGTTTCGCAGAATTTTGCAACAGAAGCCATAAACTGGCAGATTCGCAGTGGGTGAATTGTCAACATTTGTTGGTTTAACTGCTTAAAAACCCACACAAAAGCATTTAACTAACATACACCGATCGGTCATAACAATCAAACCACCTGCCTCATATTTTATTTGGTGTAGAATTGTGGAGTGCCACTAAGAGAGCTCCGACCCATCGAGGCTCCATAAGACCTTTGAAGGTGTGGTTTGGTATCTGGCACCAAGACATGAACAGCAGATCATTTCAGCCCTGTAAATTGCGAGGGCGGGGCCTCCGTGGATTCGACTCGTTTCTCCATCATAGCCAGAATTAGCTTTTTCAGCAGTTTGTGCTATAGCATTGCTTCTGTAGGATTGGACCATACGGGCTAGCATTCTTTCCCCACGCGCACAGGGCTCGACATTAACTTTTAAACCCACCTACCCTGGGGGGCAAGTGGGGGTTAATTTTCACTTGACCCCCAATATTATCACCTGCCCCCTATTTTACAAAGAGTATTTTTAATTATTATTTTTTTTTTTGGAAAACCATAGAATAGTTGTGAATTGCAACATACAATGAAGATCACACATTGAATTGAAGTTTGGTTATTAATTACATTTATTCTCAATCGGGTTACTTTTTACTTTTACTCGTAATGGACAATTTTATCCAAAATAGATTTTCCTGCCTTCGTCGATTTATTTCCATTTCACATGCATGCAGCTGTTGTAAAGTTCAGTGTGTTTGTGTAGAACTCTCTCGAACTGTTGGTTCATTACTCGATAATGTGGAAATCATAAAATAGAAATCTATACCAAAGTTTGTATGAAGAAAAAAAAAGGGTGCCAAGACTTTTGAATAGTCCTGTGTTTGAGAAAGATTATATCTATCTCTCTCTCTCTGGGGGGGGGGGGGGGGGGGGGGGGGGGGGGTTGTTTGTTTTTTTTTGTTATATCATCCACCTCTAGGTTTATTTAAAAAAAAAAAAAAAACCACGCTGCGTCATGACAGACAGGATAATGTTTGAGTTTAAAAGTATCGTTTAGTGTGTAGGTTGTGGGTGTTTTCTACAGACCTGGCAACCTGTAACCGAATCAGTGCAGCCAGTCTGTCATGACACAGTGTGGGGTCATTCCAACTTGCCTGGTCAGGCATGTCGGGGACATATCCCACTCGCCCAAATGCATGTTTCACTTTCCCCGGGCAATCGGGCAGTCCTTAATGTCGAGCCCTGGCACATCAGTGAGTCTTGGATGCCCCTGATCCTGTCACCAGTTCACCAGTTCTCCTTCCCTGGACCACTCTGGTAGGTACAAACCACTGCATACCAGGCACACTCCAGAAGACCTGCTATTTTGAAGATGCTCTGACCCAGACGTCTAGCCATCACAGTTTGGCCCTTGTCAAAGTCGCTCAGATCCTTACACTTGCCCATTTTTCCTGCTTCCAACACAACTTCGAGAACTCATCATTAACACATGCTGCCTCAGATGCCCCACCTCTTGACCGGTGCCACGGGTGTAAGGACAACGTTATTCACTTCACTTGCCAGTGGTTTTAATGTAAATGTACAGCTAATAGAATAGCCTAATTAATAATTAATTGGACTGTTCATCCTCTCCACGATAATGCTAGTTAAAATATACTCAGCAAAAATAAAAACTTGACACTCATTATTTTTCAAATAGTGTTTAGGAACTTTTCTTGAAAGAGTTCTTGTGATTATGGTTAAATGCATTGTCAAAGGCATTACGTCACACATTCATTCTACTGGTCGGGCCTACGTAGCACGTGCAAGAGCACTGCACGCTAAAATCACGTTTCCACGTGACACGACCTATTGTTACACGTGCAATTGATCTCACGGTAGCAGAGTAGAGTGTCGTCTCAGAAAAACAAGGTTTTATGGTTAATTATTCGTGAATTTGCAATGCCACGACTGTCAAACATTCAGCGTGAACGTGCCATTGGCATGCTGAATACGGGAACATCCGTCACTGACGTTGCGAGGGTAATGGGATGCAGTCGACAGACCATCCATAATCTCCAGACACGTCTCCATCAAACTGGCACCACAGGAACCCTCCACAGAACTTGCAGGAGCTTGGTGCCATGTTGGTACAAATATGGCGGCGCATTCCCCAAGCTGTGTTCAGACGCATCATCCAATCCATGAGGAGACGTCGTATCGCAGTTGTGAACGCCCATGGAGGACACACCCGATATTGACATGATTTCATTAAGTTGTGACTCACAGTTTTTGATCATGGACATTGTCGTCGCATTTCCGGTGGAACCGATTCCATGACGAACATGATCTGTATGCTATAGCTAGGGCTGCACAATATATCGAAAAAGTATCGATATCGCGATATCATAGTTTGCGATACACATACCGCAAAAATTACTTAAATTTCGATAAAAGGCACATTTTTCTGTGCCGTCCAATCACATTTGAATGTCAACAGGCGCCACGGGATAACTCCGCCCCTATTGCAAAACAAGTAAAAGCCTCGTGGTGATGGCGGAAGGCGGGAGCAAGTGTGGTGAGACAAACTTGTGTGAGGAGGAACTGGTTTCCAAAAAAAATAAAAAATGCACGTCTGCTATTCGGAAGTACTTTGGATTCAGGAGGGGTGATGTACTGCAAACTCGGGTACTTTGCAAGACATGTACCTGTAAAACAGTGGTGGGGCAGCTCACTGGGACAAACACTGCTGTACAGAAGCATTAAAACATAAAACCGCGCTCTCTCTCACTCTCTCTCTCACACACACTACCTCTCACTCTCACACACACACACTACCTCTCACTCTCACACACACACACTACCGCTCTCACTCTCTCTCTCTCACACACACACTACCGCTCGCTCATTCACACACGCTACCGCTCTCACACTCTCTCTCTCACACACACACCCACCACTGCTCTCTCACCCGCATGTGTTATTAACAGATTGTGTTTGAGTTTATGGTGAATCTGTGTCGCTCACCTTCATCTCCCAGGAGCCGCTGAAATTGCCATTTTGAATGCTTTATGTCAGGGGTTTTCAAAGTGTGGGAGAGTCAGCCCCCCCTCGGAGAGCAAATAAACAACAGCTCCCCCCCCTTACAATTTTTGTTGTTGCTATACTTAATGTTCCATTCGTATTTTTAAAAAATGGTTGTTGTACACATTATTTTTTTCTTTTTCACATTTTAAACATCTGTGCTTTTTAAAACATCTTGTTTTACACATTTTAAACATCCCATAGCATCGTTAGCTAGCACCTCTTGGCAGACAACACACTGTGGCAGTGGAGCATCTTCAGATCCAGTCCATGAAAATCCAAACTTTAAATAATCGTGGTCAAACTTCCTTCTTTTTCCAGTCCCCCCAGGATTCCGCGGGCCTTTTTTGTGATTGTTGCGGGCTAAAATGTCTGATGTTGCGGGGGGTTTTCCAAAAAAATTGCGATGAAAGTTGCGGTGTTTTTTAGGTTTTTGTTGCGATTACATTGCGGGAGGAAGTGAAAGTTGCGAGAAATTGTTGCGATTTTCTCTTTTTGTGATTAAAACTGAGTGATATGTTAAATATTAAGTTATTACTGAAAAACTATTGATTAAAAAAACAAAGAGAAATGGTCCTATAAACAACTTTACCAATATAAAAGATTACCAGGACGACAAAAATGCAGAAAAATAGGCTTTACTTATCTAAATGCTCCTGTTGGTTCAAAAGTTAAAGTGCAAAGAACCTCACAGCACAACATGAAGTTACCTTAAAATATAATATAAATGCCTCAGCTTTTATGTAAGAAAAAAAAAAAACTATTAATACTAGTGCTGTGTGCAGGCAGTTTCTCCTGAAGATTAAATTAAACAATAATTATAAACTAATAAAATAAATGGCTCAGGCTTCATAGAAGAAAAAAAAAATTGAACAGAATCTCACAGTATGATGCTGAAGCTGCCTAAACAATGGAAAATAAAATACCATTTTGGCAAAAATGTTGGCATCTATTAACTTCTCGTATTAAGTAAAAAAAAATAAAGTGCACACAGTCCTTCACTGTAAACACAACACACTTTCAGTGTTGCCAGATACTGCTGACGTTTTCCAGTCCAAAATATGTTCAAAACCCGCCAAAATGCACTTGAAATCGCTCACTCTGGCAACACGACGCGCTGCTGCTTCTCTTGAACACACGGAAGTAAGGCGGAAGGTAGTTTGTCGACGTCACCTCAAGACGACGCCAACGATTGGTCAAATTTGCGGGAAAGTTGCGGTGATTGGATATAATTGCAACACCGCCCTGAATTCGCGGGGATTGGTTGAATTTGCGCTGAAGTTGCAAATCGCAACATCCTGGAGGCTCTGTTTTTTTGCTTGGCCCAGACTTTGTCTCCTCACTCACTGTAGCTTTAGGTACTAAAAACCGATCCATTTTGTCTCTCACGTTGCGCCCCCCCCGAAGAACTCTGGCGCCCCCCAGGGGGGGCGCGCCCCACACTTTGAAAAGCCCTGCTTTATGTTAATGTAATGTAGTTTTCAGTTTTTTGTTTACTTCAACTTAAGACATTTTCGGCTGCGCTCACAAAAATTAAGAGATTTAAAGATGATTGATGGACACCATTGCAGGTGTAGCCATGTTTTTCCAATAAAAAATAATGTTGGAATGGAAGCGATGCATTGGGTGTTTTTTTTTTTAAATGCTAGATACAGGGCAGAACGGCGAGTAGAGGTAAGAAAAACATTATATATTTAATTATCGTGATACATATCGATATCGAGATATTCAGTCATGTTATCGAATATCACATTTTTCTGATATCGTGCAGCCCTAGCTATAGCATCTTTAATGACGAGATAATTGAATACAATCGTTATTTCAAACCTATTTTCCAAAATGTTCAAATTATTGACTTTGAAACGAGTGTAAAGTTTTTATTTTTGTTGAGTTTACTTGTTTATTTTTTTTTCCTTTTACATCATTAAACACTTCATTGCATTCATGTTTAGAAGCACAAACATCAATATGGGTTGCCAGATTGTAATGCCACTCGGAAAAATCTATAACCCTACAAATCTGGGAATATACATCCTATAGAAATAATTTTGGGGGGGGTTTGACCACAGGGGACAGGACGTGCTTTGGCTGGTTTAGGTGTGAAGAAACTGCAATTTTCTACCACAAGCTATGCATCTCAGTTTTAACCCAAAACAGATGCACACAGTTTGAAAAGAGGTTTTTTTCCCCCCAATGGTGAAGTCATCCAGCCTGACATTAAGGCGATCAGTTATCCATCATGAGCTTAAACATACAGCAAGTTAAAAGGACTTCACACCATGATATCGACTAATGCATTCAAAGTTGCAGTGTTTTTAAAGTTGAAGTACACAGAACACTCACTATGAAAGCTCTTTTAAGGAGATGAAATACAGCCTCGAGGGAAAACGAGAACCCTGGGTACGATGGTCATCCCCTGTTCCCACAGGCGCACACAGCAAAGGGAAGTGTGTCCCCTTGTTCCCTTTTGTGCATGCGTGTGCGCGCATACAAGATGTGGACACAATAAGTAATACTCCCATGTCCTGCATTGTGTTAAAAGTGCCCCATTTTCTTGGCCGATGGTTGGCGGGTGATCAAAAAAATAAAAATACAAACAGGAAACGGCCTTGTTCCCTAATGTTCAATAAACCTATTAAATCACATCACTACAGTTAATCTAAAATAAACGGCGTGTGTGTGTGTGTGTACCTGTAGAAGTCAGACTCGAGTAGCGTGAGCTGGCGAGCGATCTCGATGGGGTGAAGGGTCATCAGGTCAAACTGCTCGATCTGGCCCGGTTTGCTGATGTGCCACTCGATGGGTGGAGGTAAACTCTCAAAGGTGATGTTGTGGCTCGGGCCGTTCGCCTGCACCTGCTTCTTCCTCTGGATGATCTTGGTGATGGACTCGACCCACTTCCTCATGGCCTTGCCTGAGGGGAGACGAGAAATCTTTCAAAACTGATCCGACAACAGCTGAGGAAAACAGCCGATTAAATTAAAACTCTCTAACGACGCGCTTTCGCTCCAATCTACTCCTTAAAATCTAATTTAATAGGACAAGTTGGTTAAGAGTTCAGAGAAATCCCAGTGCACCTCTGCTGGGCTCCTCAACAAGAGCTTTCACGTTCACCGCAAGATCGATTGCACCGGATGGAAAAACGTCTCAATCCATGAAAAAGAGCAGAGTGTGAGGTTTCCAGGTAGAGTTATTATTTTATTTCTTTAACTACTACTGGTTGTTGTATTCAATTTTGCCCATGTTTCTCTCTCTCTCTTTTTTTTTTTAAGTGGAAAGTACCTCAACAGTAACAAAATTAATATATTAATATTGACTTTGTATAGTTATTCAGCTGAATAAGTTTTAATCCAAACCTCAATAAATCAAACAAGCGGGTCAACAAATAACATCGACCTGAAATTAAATCATAAAGCATTTTCTCATCTCATTATCTGTAGCCGCTTTATCCTGTTCTACAGGGTCGCAGGCAAGCTGGAGCCTATCCCAGCTGACTACGGGCGAAAGGCGGGGTACACCCTGGCCTGGACAAGTCGCCAGGTCATCACAGGGCTGACACATAGACACAGACAACCATTCACACTCACATTCACACCTACGCTCAATTTAGAGTCACCAGTTAACCTAACCTGCATGTCTTTGGACTGTGGGGGAAACCGGAGCACCCGGAGGAAACCCACGCGGACACGGGGAGAACATGCAAACTCCGCACAGAAAGGTCCTCGCCGGCCACGGGGCTCGAACCCGGACCTTCTTGCTGTGAGGCGACAGCGCTAACCACTACACCACCGTGCCACCCGGTTGTAAGTATATACATATTTAAATAAACGATACTACAATAATTATTCGTCTATTCATAGTGGACCATGAAAGCGCAAAAAAAAAAAAGTTTGCACACCCGTGAATGACATGCGTCATGACCCATGTCTGTGCAAAAATGTAAAGAGGCAGACAGACAGAGGGAGAGAGAAAAAGAGACAGACAGACAAGAGGGAGAGAGACACACAGAAAGACAGCCAGACACAGAGAGAGAGAGAGAGAGAGAGAGAGAGAGAGAGACACAGAGAGAGTGACAGCCAGACACAGAGACACACATACACACAGCCAGAGAGAGAGACAGAAAGACAGACACAGACACACAGACAGCCAGAAAAAAAGAGAGACACTCAGAGAGACAGACAGATACACAGAGACAGCCAGAGAAAGAGATAGACAGACACACACAAGAGACACAGAGGGAAAGACAGATACAGACACACACACACACACACACACACAGCCAGAGAGAAAGAGACAGACACACACACACAGACAGCCAGAGAGAGAGAGAGAGAGAGAGAGAGAGAGAGAGACACACACAAAGACAGACAGACAGACACACACAAGAGAGACAGAGGGAGAGACAGACACACACACAGACAGCCAGAGAGAGAGAGACACACACACAGACAGCCAGAGAGAGAGACACACACACAAAGACAGACAGACACACACAAGAGAGACAGAGGGAAAGACAGACACACACATACACACACAGAGACACACACATACACACACAGAGACAGACACACACACAGACAGCCAGAGAGAGAAAGACACACACACAAAGACAGACAGACACACACAAGAGAGACAGAGGGAGAGACACACACACACAGCCAGAGAGAGAGAGAGAGAGAGAGAGAGAGAGATTACCTCGGACTGTTCCGATGAACTCCTCCAGCCGACAGAGTAGCTGAGCGTCCCTCTCAAAGTCGTAGAAGTGGTGCTCCACCCAGTGCCTGCACACATTCAGCACCCTGCAGACACAAAATTCAAACTTAGCCTTGCTTCGAAACACATCGATCAAGGTTTTCATTCCTCCACAGCATTCTGAACTTATAGTAAATCAACCATATAGATCAAGAAAGCAGAACTCTCACTCAATTATGAGTGCTGAAGCTTCTTTCATAAATCCAGTCACCTGGACCTTTCGTTATTAGACACCATTTCTGAACTTTGTGCTCCCCCCCACCACCAAACTGTCCCATTTAGGAAGTTAAAGTATTCTGCTTCGTGCACCTGAGTTGCACTGGCTGGACGTATTCTTTGCGGAAGCGTTTGAGCTCGGCGCTGAGCGGCTGATCTCCGTTCTCCATGGCCATCTGATCCGCTTCTGTGGGTTTGGGCTCTGGAATGTCAAACCTGGACATTACGCACACAAAGATAAAAAGTCAAGCAGGTTATTTATACAAAGCTGCTGCAACACTTCAGTCTTTATTCTAAAATCCAGCAAACTAAGAATGCTTCCGATAGACTAACTTGGTCCCTGTTAAAAGTTGAAATGAAATGTGATTATCCTCACAAAATGCTAGTATCATCTCACCTCTCAATGAGCAGGTCCAGCAGCTCTTGCGGTTTACAGAACGACCTGTAGGTGGTGAGGAACGTCCGCACAAAATTGGGATCTAGGGAGGGGGGGGAAAAACAGCCGCTTAATGGTCACTTTAAAAAAAAAAAACTTCATTGTTCCAATTTCAGTGTTGACTCCAGGGTTTTGTTTTGTCCTGCTGGGCTTCATATTGTTTTACTCAGTGGTGGGAAACATGAAGTGGCCTTGAGCTGCACCTGTTTTCATGACTGCTTGATGAAAGAAGGGATAACAAAAACACTCTTCTAATTTTAATGTATGTTAATTTTTGGAAATTATAAGTATGAGAATTCTGATATGCAAAAAATACAGGATATGGCGTGAAATGGTGGATCTTAAAAGCACAATACAAAGAACTGGGATAAGAAATCTGAGACGCTTCAGGTCATCAGGTGATGTGGTGATGTAATCACATCTCACACACTCCACATTTGTTTCCTAAACAGCTTACGTGCAGGAGTTTACACACTTAAAGGGGGATACGGGTCCGTCTCAGAAACCGGTCTCTCATTTGGGACATTATGGTCAAAAAATAAATTTTCAAATTTTACTTTTTTTTTTTTTTTTTGCATTTACCGAACACTCAATGTTTCTTTTGTCATGTTTAATAAGAATAAAGATAGCATCTTGCTTTATCTGGCCTCCACTGTGGAACATTTTTTTGATTACAATTCAAATGCTTTTGTAAAATTGATTTCCATATAAAATAACTCCATCATGAAGAATTAAAGCCCCTCCTTCACAGAGGAGTGAAAATATTGAATACATTTCCTCTTTTTGATTGCTTGGGTTCAAAATGCCAAGTTATGATGACTGAATTGATTATTCACTTAAATATGAATGAGATACCTTGTGTATTTGATATGGCGAAATAGGACACAATGGAAAAATCAAGAACACGCCGGAAAGATGAGAATAACGGCGGTGGTAAAAGAACAGCGACTGTACCGGCTGAAGGCCGCGCGGGTCTCTGCTGCGGCGCGCGAGCAACGCGACATCACTACCGCACCGGACGGAGCGCGAGGTGGGGGCGGGGCAAAATGACTGGCCGTAGATTCTATCAAAAGTTCGATCTAAATTGACCATGGTTGCAAAATATTGGCCAAAAATACGCAAACACTACGAAATATGAAAGTAAGATGAAAAAGAAACATTCTATTGCCTTCTACTGCAAGACTAAAACAAAATAAAACTCTCAAAACTCACCTTTTCAGTGATAACGCCCGAACAGATCACCCGCGTAACAGAAAGACCGCAAATGGCAGCACGATCAACTTCTAACTGTTGGAGTGGAAAATTCCATTCTACACATGCAAATTGTTAACGTGTGTCCTTCCCCGCACACAAATAACACGCTACGGTAAAAAATAGACCACGACTCATTTTATAGCTCAGAAATTCATACAAGACCAGCTACCATCCTAACATGTTCTGTAAGAAACATATTCTATACCTAACTTTCAGCTTTCGTTTTAAAAAACAAAATCGCAGATTTATAACTCAATTTTTATATGAGTGATTACACGCTTATGGGTACTGAAATGGTGACATGAACTTATTTTTAAAAATTCACCTAAAACCGTTTCTTTTTTTACCATCAGGTCACAAAACATGTAATCTTTAATGAATGATATGTTAAAAGATAACTTTAATTTTCTGAGATGTAATAAAAACATTTATATGCCAAAGTCAAGCCTATGAGTTCCAAAATGATGTCTGTTACATTACTTCTGTTACGATTGTCCATCTCGCGTCTGTTGCAAATTAATTACAATCTAGCTCTATACCATGTTAATCTTATTGAAAGAATGTGTATGTTTATTCTACTACACATGTTTATTAATTATATTTGCTAAAACATCACCTTCCTATGTT
Source organism: Neoarius graeffei (assembly GCF_027579695.1). Classification (NCBI taxonomy): domain Eukaryota; kingdom Metazoa; phylum Chordata; class Actinopteri; order Siluriformes; family Ariidae; genus Neoarius; species Neoarius graeffei. The sequence goes on along the minus strand of NC_083583.1, from coordinate 12,743,041 downwards.
TCAAAAAGTAATTCTACATTGTTAAAATTGAGAATCTATATGTCCACAACACTTCTGTTACGTTCTGACTTTGGCATATAAATATGTTTTTATTACATCTCAGAAAATTAAAGTCATCTTTTAACATATCATTCATTAAAGATTACATGTTTTGTGACCTGATGGTAAAAAAAGAAATGGTTTTAGGTGAATTTTTAAAAATAAGTTCATGTCCCCATTTCAGTACCCATAAGCGTGGAATCACTCATATGGCGTAGTGATTTTAAGTTCCTACTTTTGGTGAGGTAGTGACATCGACCCTGAGGCTTTCCCTTTAGATCAAAACACACGGTTTCGGGTTTGCGGAAAATGGAGTTACGACGGTGATCAAATATTTTGCATGATGTTTTATTACGGTTGTGATTATTCTGTGAGCGCACCGATCCTTAGGTGGATAAAGTTACAACTTAAAATACAATTAGTGATAACTGTAGACTTTTCAGTGGACTGCAACCTTTTTAACGGAACGCGATGGAGTCAACCATTTATCATGTCCCCGATCAAGCCGCCATTTTCCCACAAATTTGCAGAATTTTTGCCAAATTCTGAATATTCACATCAAAGATTTAGTTTTATCTGTATTATTTCTTTCATCATTTTATTTCAAATTAAAACCAACATCACCATTCAAAACCGTATGGTTTATTGACAGAGACAGACCCATAGATTAGGGATAAAATTAGCTCATGTTTTAAGTCATTCAAATTCTGTAAAGCTGCTTTGCGACAATGTTTACCGTTCAAAGCGCTATAGAAATAAACTTGAACTGACTTAAAGTGGGACTCTAAGCATCGCAAGGGGTTTCTGATTCCCCCCCTCGCCAGTGCTAATAGTGTTCTTGGGTACAAAAAAAGCTCAAGAAGCTGCTAACTTTGCAAGTAAATGGTTAAAATAATATTGCACATGGTCACAAGGACTTGATTAGGCTATTCTAGTTGAATTATTAGTGACAAATGTCAAGCTACATGTAAAGCCTATTACACGCTAGAGATTGCTGTATATCTGAACGAAGTGCTTTATCCAGGTATTAAAGCTACATTTAATCTACATTTTGAATGGGGCAAGCGCAGTTCCACACAAGGCCTATAGATGGCACAATGCTACATTCAGATTAAACCGTGCCTGTGAACAGCATTATATTCCACTCTAAAAAGAATCACAAGCCCGAATGATTCAACAAATGCAAGTAATTACAGTCAAGAGAAACTCGGCCTACCTCACAGGTCGTGGTTCTTAAATAATAAAAGAACCATCACAAAAACAATACTTTAAAATGAAACAGCAATGGCATACACTACTCGTATGGACAACCCAAATTCCAAAAAAAGTGGGGACGCTGTGTAAAATGTGAATAAAATCAATCACAATGACAACATGGTTTTAATTTTATTGTTTTTTGAAAAATATATGCTGAAGTTGGGACGGGGCATGTTTACCACTGTGTTGAATCACCTCTACTTTTAACACTACTCTGTAAACGTTTGGGAACTGAAGAGCCAAGTTGCTGTAGTTTTGAAAGAGAAATGCTGTCCCATTTTTGCCTGATATACAGTGGTGCTTGAAAGTTTGTGAACCCTTTAGAATTTTCTATATTTCTGCATAAATATGATCTAAAACATCATCAGATTTTCACACAAGTCCTAAAAGTAGATAAAAAGAACCCAGTTGAACAAACAAGACAAAGATCTTATATTCTCGTTGGTCATTTATTTATTGAGGAAAATAATCCAAATATTACATCTCTGTGAGTGGCAAAAGTATGTGAACCTCTAGGATTAGCAGTTAATTTGAAGGTGAAATTAGAGTCAGGTGTTTTCAATCAATGGGATGACAATCAGGTGTGAGTGGGCACCCTGTTTTATTTAAAGAACAGGGATCTATCAAAGTCTGATCTTCACAACACGTTTGTGGAACTGCATCATGGCACGAACAAAGGAGATTTCTGAGGACCTCAGAAAAAGCGTTGCTGATGCTCATCAGGCTGGAAAAGGTTACAAAACCATCTCTAAAGAGTTTGGACTCCACCAATCCACAGTCAGACAGATTGTGTACAAATGGAGGAAATTCAAGACCATTGTTACCCTCCCCAGGAGTGGTCGACCAACAAAGATCACTCCAAGAGCAAGGCGTGTAATAATCGGCGAGGTCACAAAGGACCCCAGGGTAACTTCTAAGCAACTGAAGGCCTCTCTCACATTGGCTAATGTTAATGTTCATGAGTCCACCATCAGGAGAACACTGAGCAACAGTGGTGTGCATGGCAGGGTTGCAAGGAGAAAGCCACTGCTCTCCAAAAAGAACATTGCTGCTCATCTGCAGTTTGCTAAAGATCATGTGGATAAGCCAGAAGGCTATTAAAAAAATGTTTTGTGGATGGATGAGACCAAAATATAACTTTTTGATTTGAATGAGAAGTGTTATGTTTGGAGAAAGAAAAACACTGCATTCCAGCATAAGAACTTTATCTCATCTGTGAAACATGGTGGTGGTAGTATCATGGTTTGGGCCTGTTTTGCTGCATCTGGGCCAGGACGGCTTGCCATCATTGATGGAACAGCGAATTCTGAATTATACCAGCGAATTCTAAAGGAAAATGTCAGGACATCTGTCCATGAACTGAATCTCAAGAGAAGGTGAGTCATGCAGCAAGACAACGACCCTAAGCACACAAATCGTTCTACCAAAGAATGGTTAAAGAAGAATAAAGTTAATGTTTTGGAATGGCCAAGTCAAAGTCCTGACCTTAATCCAATCGGAATGTTGTGGAAGGACCTGAAGCGAGCAGTTCATGTGAGGAAACCCACCAACATCCCAGAGTTGAAGCTGTTCTGTACGGAGGAACGGGCTAAAATTCCTCCAAGCCGGTGTGCAGGACTGATCAACAGTTACCGGAAACGTTTAGTTGCAGTTATTGCTGCACAAGGGGGTCACACCAGATACTGAAAGCAAAGGTTCACATACTTTTGCCACTCACAGATATGTAATATTAGATCATTTTCCTCAAGAAATAAATGACCAACGATAATATTTTTGTCTCATTTGTTTAACTGGGTTCTCTTTATCTACTTTTAAGACTTGTGTGAAAACTGATGTTGTTTTAGGTCATATTTATGCAGAAGTATAGAAAATTCTAAAAGGTTCACAAACTTTCAAGCACCACTGTACAATTTCATTTGCTGAACAGTTCGGGGTCTCCTTTGTCATATTTTACGCTTCATAATGCGCCAAATGTTTTAAATGGGAGACAGGTCTGGACTGCAGGCAGGCCAGTTTAGCACCCGGACTCTCTTACTACAGAGCCATGCAGTTTTATTATGTGCAGAAAGTGTTTGGCATCGTCTTGCTGAAAGGAAGGTCTTCCCTGAAAAAGATTTTGTCTGGATGGCAGCATATTGCTCTGAAACGTGTAGATATCATTCAGCATTAAGGATGCCTTCCCAGATGTACAAGCTACCCATGTCATGTGCACTAATGCCCCGTCATACCATCACAGACGCTGGTTTTCGAACTGTGCACTGATAAGCTGGATGGTCCCTCTCCTCTTTAGCCTGGAGGACGTGGTGTCCATGATTTCTAAAAATAATTTCTACTTTTGATTCGTCAGACCTCGGGACAATTTTCCACTTCACCTCAGTCCATCGTAAAAGAGCTCGGGCCCAGAGAAGGTGGCGGTGTTTCTGGTTATTGTTTATATCTGGTTTTAACTTGCATTTGCGGATGCAGTAATGAACTGTTTTCACAGACGATGGTTTTCTGAAGTGTTCCTCGGCCCATACAGTGATTTCCACTACAGACACGTGTCTGCTTTTAATGCAGTGTCTCCTGAAGGCCTGAAGATCACAGGCATCTAATGTCAGTTTTCAGCCTTGTCTCTTGCATACAGAGATTTCTCCAGATTCTCTGAATATTTTAATGATATTATGGACCACAGATGATGTGATTCCCAAATTCTTTGCAGTTTTACATTGAGGAATGTTATTCTTAAAATTGTTGCACTGTTTGCCCACGCAGTCTTTCACAGAGCGGTGAACCTCGCCCCATCTTTACTGCTGAGAGACTCCACCTCTCTGGGATGCTCTTTTTATACCCAAATCATCTTACTGACCTGTTGCCAATTCACCAAATTAGGGTTTTTTTTTTGGTTTTTTAACATTACACAACTTTTCCAGTCTTTTGTTGCCCCGTTCCAACTTTTTTTGAAACATGTTGCTGGTACAGAGTTAAAAATGAGCATAGTTTAAAAAAAAATAATAATTTTTTTTTAATTCTGTTTCAACATTTGATATGTTGTCTTTGGACTATTTTCAGTGAGATACAGTACAGGGTTTCCATGATTTGTAAAGCTTCACATCTTGTTTTTATTTACGTTCTAAACAGCATCCCAACTTTTTTTTGGAATTGTGGTAAACATATGCAAATATATGTAGTCTCCTGTATCATTCCTGAACATTTCCATGTTATTACTTATCATGCACGGAATAAAACACTGATAGGAAAATAATGAACAATAAGCCACAAATTCCTTTTAATCCACTTATATTTAAAGGAGATACGCAAAACCTTTATTTTTAAGTACATTTCTGAGTGGATAGTATCTCCATCCTTGACTCTTGTATGCTGCATAAATGGGAATTTAAAATATTTATATTTTTGAGACTTAAAATCGACTGCAAAGTTGGCGTTCGAGTTGCCCCGCTGAGCCAGCCAGCCCTGAGTGCGTGACGTCACAGCGGGAACCGGTTTTAAGGCCGATGCCTTTGACAGCTATAGACCAAAGTCATATAAATAAAAATTTATGGTGAAAGTAAGAAATATCGTGATTGACTTGCTCAACGAAGACTGATTTGACTTCATTGATTGCGGGTTGACCCTCATTAAAACAGGATGGGTGTTATAACTTAAGCAACATACATGTACATGCATGCATTTTCACTGATTAAACGTAAAAGGCTAATTAAATAATCAGATGAACTGAGACGATCACATTCTGAATCAAATTACATAATCTTATACCGCTAACTTAAACACACAATACAAGTTACATGGATTAATCTAAATGCAGGCAAATGACGTTTTTTTTTTTTTTTTTTTATCCAAATGAGAGTCGCATCTTACCCGTTGGTGTTCTCGCTTCTTGAAGGCCGATCTTGTGGCCAATTGTTTTGAAACAATCTGACTTTCAATTGTTTGTTCAGTTCTCCGTTCATTCGCTTCTTCCACGTAAGCACGAAATGGCAGCAATATCCAGTTTAAAAATTAGACGGCTGCTCCACTCATTCTCCATTTTATCCATACTGAGTACTCCGCCATTACTGCTGGGCTCAGACAATTACTAAAACCTGGGACGCAACGGGATGTCACTGGTTTTGGCAACAACTGTGGCGAGGTCACTGCCCGAGCGATATGTCCCGTTCCGTCTCGTGTTTTACCTCACTCCAAGAGGACTGGCGCAACTGAGCTTACGTTCCTTTACTTGTTTTTTTTTTCTTTTAATTGTTGGTCCTGCACCCTTTTTCAATACGGGCTTATAGCCAACGCTCCTCAACAGATCAGAGGTCTCGTACGAGTCTTCAGTAAAACGTGTAGAGCAGAAGAGAGACCACTTCGTAGGCGCCCAATGTGCCCGTGAATTTCTCGCAAAACACGTCCAAATCTTTGCAGTTTGAACATTCCTGGGCCATGAATGCAACATAAATCCACCTCCTGTCGTGTTGCTGCACCCGCCAGCAACACATCTACGTCGCATGGTGATAAATTAGCTCAAAATGGAGGATCGGAGTTGCAGTCAGCTCTGTGTTTTAGTATAGTGGAAATGGCGATGAGACCGATAGACTTCCTGCTGTGACGTTACGGACGTCAAGGTTATTCACTCAGACCGCTACCTATATGAATCATTTTAATCGTAAAAATGACTATATTAGATTTATTGTTCACGCTTAAAACTATTCCTGTGCCATTCTTGAGGTCTCAAGGCATTTATAAACGAAAGTGAGGCCATGGTTCTGCGTACATGCTTTAAGGTTGTGGAACATCCATGAAACAAGTCAGTTCCTGTTATTTGTTAGAGCAGCTATAAAAAGTTGTTCTCTTTTCTCTCTCTTGGAATGAATAAGTCTGGTTACTAGCCAAGGAGCGATTCACCCAATTCATGATTTGAATCAATCAGTGCACGATACTGGGTTCTCGATTTGATTTTCACATATTTTTGAAAAAAAAAATTTTTTTTTGCCTATACACAGAACCATGGCCTCACTTCCGTTTATAAACGCCTTGAGACCTCAAGAATGGCACAGGAATAGTTTTAAGCGTTAACAATGAATCTAATATAGTAATTTTTATGATTCAAGTGATTCATATAGGTAGCGGTCTGAGTGAATGACCTTGACGTCCGTAACGTCACAGCAGTTAGTCTATTGGTCTCATCGCCATTTCCGCTATACTAAAACACAGAGCTGACTGCAACTCCGATCCTCCATTTTGAGCTAATTTACCGCCATGCCACGTAGATGGGTTACTGGCGGGTGCAGCAACACGACAGAAGCTAGATTTACGTTGCATTCATGGCCCAAGAATGTTCAAACTGCAAAGATTTGGACGCGTTTTGCGAGAAGTTCACGGGTAGAGGTCTGCGCGGGTCGGATTTTTCAGTCCCGCTCCCGCCCGCATTGTGCAGTCCCGCTCCCGCCCGCGCCCGCAAAGAATTATGATTTTCAGTCCCGCTCCCGCCTGCTCCCGCCCGCAAATCCCGCATGATGCAGACGTTCGCGTTATTTCTCAGGAAAGTTCTTGTCTTGACACAGCGTGATGGTGCCCCGCCCCCTACTTTGAGTGGATTTGAGCATAAATATCTACAGCTCACGTTCACGTTTGTTATTATTTACCTTGTTTCTGAATTCAGCATGTAGTGTCTCTAATAATAATAATAATAATAATAATTAGTGCTGTCAAGCGATTAAAATATTTAATCGCGAATCGCACATTTTTATCACATGAGAAACCATTGTAATTCTCTGATCAGCATAAAAAAGTGAATGGGCTTGCTTTTTACCAATGTTTTTTTTTTTTTATTGCAAAGCAGAGCTAGTAAGAGAAGTGAATTGATTTACTGCTTGAGTTAGTCTACAACTCCTAATCAGAGAGACAGGTTACACAGTGACGGTAGGCTTGACTCAATGCTATCCCAGAAATCCTTCCTGTAATATGCAAATTTGGCCGCCTCTGATTGGACAGCCAAATTTGCATATTACAGGAAGGATTTCTGGGATAGCATTGAGTCAAGCCTACCGCCACTGTGTAACCTGTCTCTCTGTTTAGGAGTTGTAGACTAATGCAAGCAGTAAATCACTTCACTCATGGTTCTCTTGCTAGCTGGGTGTGAACTGCGAGTCATTAGAGTGATCAAAGGATTTCCCGTTAGGGTGATCAATGGCAAATTTAAGATGCCATTCCTCACTCAATCTGGCAATCTGACTCTCTCTAGAGTGCAGGGCTCTATTCACGGGCACATTGGGCACCTACGAAGTGGTCTCTCTTTTGCTCTGCACATTTTACTGAAGACTCGTACGAGACCTCTGATCTGTTGAGGAGCGTTGGCTATAAGCCCGTATTGAAAGAGGGTGCAGTACCAACGATTAAACGAAAAGAAAACTACAAGAAAAGGAAAGTATTTATTTCTTTTATTTTTTTAAAAAGGAAAGTAAGTTGAGTTGCACCAGTTCTCCTCAAGCGTGAGCCAAGGGTTGTTGCTAAAATCTGGGACGTGACAGGACACGTCACTCGGGCAGTGACCTCCCTGTGGTTGCTGCTAAAACCGGTACTCAATATGAAGAAAATGGAGAATGAGTGGAGCAGCCGTCTAATTTCTCCGCTAAATATGCTCGCCTCAGCAGCAATATCTCGCCCTTACGTGGAAGAAGCGAATGAACGGAGAACTGAATGAACAACTGAAAGTCAGATTGTTTCAAAACAATCGGCCACAAGATCGGCCTTCAAGAAGCGAGAACACAGACGGGTAAGATGCGACTCTCATTTGGATACAAAACAAAAACGACATTTGTTTGCCTGCATTTAGATTAATCCATGTAACTTGTATTGTGTGTTTAAGTTAGCGGTATAAGATTATTTAATTTGCTTCAGAATGTGATTGTCTCAGTTCATCTGATTATTTAATGAGCCTTTTACGTTTTATCAGTGAAAATGCATGCATGTACATGTCTGTTGCACAAGTTATAACACCCATCCTGTTTTAATGAGAGTCAACCCGCAATCAATGAAGTCAAATCAGTCTTAGTTGAGCAAGTCAGTAACACTATTTCTTACTTTCACCTTAAATTTTTATTTATATGACTTTGGTCTACAGCTGTCAAAGGCCTCGGCCTTAAAAACTGTTACCGCTGTGACGTCACGCACTCAGGGCTGGCTGGCTCAGCGGGGCAACTCGAACGCCAACTTTGTGGTTGATTTTAAGTCTCAAAAATATATATTTTTTATTCCCATTTATGCACCATACAAGAGTCAAGGATGGAGATACCATCCACTCGGAAATGTATTTAAAAATAAAGGTTCTGCGTATCTGCTTTAAACATTCATTCTGTAAAAAAAAAAAAGTTTTATTTCCATAATAACCACCAATAATAATAATAATAATAATAATAATAATAATTTCACCCACATTTGTGTTGGTTGGCGTGAAATTTACTGACATTCACTAAAATGTTCCTTTTCTGAAAAATGAAAAGTTAATAAGTTTTTTTTAAATAAACCTTTGTACTACCTCCATTCGCTTCTCTTTTCTTTATATTTCTGCAGTCCGTAAAAAGAGAGCTCTGATTTCACAGTGCATTCCCGCTATGTTATTCTGCCCTCTGCTGTCCAAGCAGTGCAATTACAACGAGGAAACAACTCCGCTATTTCGCAACTTGATAATAACTACGATTCATACTTTAATCGTTTCGAATCATAAAAAATTTCTATCGTGAGTCATCATTGCACGAGACATTACAGATGTACTTATTCCTGAGAAACCGCAAAGCCGTCTGTCCTGAAGACTTTCCTGTTTCAGTTTTATATCTGACTCGTATAAAGTGCTGACGATGGAGACTCTTTCCAAAAATGCTACGTAAACAACTCCTGACAGAAAGAGTCAGCAATGAGACTTCTTGAAACGTGCAGGTGCAGCGCCCGTCAATGAGTTCGTATAGAAACAATAAAATTAGAAAGAGCGCATAAATATAAAGGAGCTGGAACCACTCTCAGAGCTGCCGTTATGGAAAAGTAAATCAAATCAACGCCACCTGACCAGTGAGAATGGGGAGTTTGACAGCGCTGTGCTACAAAAGCGACTGGATTTGTAGCTTTACTGTCTCGACTAGATTTTGCATATGAAAAAATGGGGGGAAATATCCCAAGGACCTTAACAATAAAACCAAACTGTGGATGCAGGAGCTTCCAGAATAAGGCGGAGTTAAAAATCCACAGACTGACGCTCCATCCACAAACCAAACGGCGATTTAAAGTGCAGCTCTGGCTTCCTGACATCACTTTATCAGTTATATAAGCTGTAATGTAAAACTTTGATGCCCCTGTGATTTCAAAATGATCCCTCACCCAGACAGAACCTTCTAACACAAAGGTCATGAAACGATTTCAATGCTTTAAGCTGTCACAAACATTTACACTTGGGAGTTTATATTTATCTTGAGGGTTTTTTTTCCCCCTGATGCTCCTATTGTGTGTGCGCTTGTGCGCGCTCGTGTGTGTGTGTGTGTGTGTGTGGAGAGCTGTTTGTTCATATGATGGATCTGCTGAGTTCTGGGTTCCTTGGCGAGGCCAGTAAGGAACAATAGCTGCCTCAGTTTGCATTTACAAACAATCAGCCTGGAATTATTCTGGCCAGGAAACAGACGCCGCTCTGACGCACGAGGCTGCCCTCACACCGACTAACTAACACACACTGCATACACACTGCACTTAAAATAGATTTAGAATTATCAGCTCTTAGGAGTCACAGACAGGACAAACAGATCCAGAAATAAAATAAAATAAATAAATAAATCCTATGTATGTCTCTCTCTTGCATTTGCACTAGCACTCACTTTGGGTTATGAAAGAAGAAAAAAAAAAACCCACCCATCCCATCAACAGCCATCCATGGCCAAGAGACAAAGGATTAAAACTGGCTGTAGGTGTTATGGGTAGGAAACACGGCATATGCAGTCTCCTGTCAATCACAGTGACACGAGCCAATCATGGGTGTCTAAGAGCTCATGTATGTGGAAGAGGGTGGTTTGCATTTTAAAAGTGCATATCCTTGGATAGGGATGTTAACCGATGACCGTTTGACCGATGGTTGACCGAATCAACGTTAACCGGTTAATTTTTTTTGGTTGTCGGTGAAAAAAAAATCCATCGTTTTGAAGCGGAGAACCTGGAATTCTGCGTTGTAAACGCTTGGGGCATGCCATGCGGTGTAAGGACGACAACTGACAAATCAGAAACACCCATTCAGTCATGTCCCGCCCTCCCGCCCCAGTTAAAGACAGCTGACAAACCAGAAGCACCCATTCAGTCATGTCCCGCCCCAGTTGAACACAGCTGCCACCAGTGTTGCCAGATTGGGCGGTTTCCCACCCATTTGGGCGGTTTTAAGTGGATTTTGGCGGGTTTTGAACATATTTTGGGCTGGAAAACGTCAGCAAGATCTGGCAACACTGGCTGCCACTCGGCGAAAGAAAAAAAGTGTAGACACAGGGTTTTTAGCTTCCAAATTACTATTCTGTTTTTTTTTTTAATTATTATTATTAGAAGGTACATCGAGTTTAGTCCTGCCTTGGCCAGTGCATTCTGAAAGTATGTTTTGGTCTGTAGCCAACAATGCATGTTATTGCAGATCATATCTCTCCACACAAACTAAAGGCGCAGATGCCGACTTTTTCATGGACTGTAACGGCATTTGCTTATGTACTAATTTTAATACAGAATTTACCCTGATGAAATTATTCAGACACTCCAACGCCTCCCCTGCCAAAAAAAAAAATCGGATCTGCACGAGCCATGAAAAAGGCGCGCCATTTGCATCCCTGTTTAAACTCGTAGGTTAACCGACTTTAACCGGCTAATGAGGCTCGGTGGTCGGTCAAGATTTTTTTTTTTTTTTAGTTTTCGCCATCCCTAATCCTGGACCAAATTCTTTTTTTTTCTTATATGAAAGTATGTCCCTTTACACACTCATCCAGAAGGCTAATTTTCCACAAGGCCATCTGTCTACAGCAGAAAAAAATAAAACGCGTCTGGAAAAATCCCAAGCCAGATTCGTGACGTCACCTGCGGAAGCGCCAGCAGGCTGCGCAAGCTTTGCACGGTTTCAGTGCACAGCCTGTGTAGACCAAGCTTAGATTTTGCATTGAAATATGGAATTGTCGCCTGAGCGCAATGTGGGAAACGATGAGTACTAATCCCATCATGATTGGTGTTGCTACACCCTCCTACGATACATCTGTTAACCATTTTAATAATTACGCGATAACGTTGAAGAAATCTGCAGAAAACCACCAGGTCATTTTCTCAAACAAACCAGCGCTGACGTAGGATTCAGAAGGAGGCGTCCCGCACGCGACATCACGAAAATCAAATGTTTGCTGGGAAATCCAAACGCCAGGTTTTTTCAGAGGCGGACCAATTCCCCTCAAATGGCTCGATTTCAACTGAATTTTTCTGGTATTGCGCAAGGTAAAATAAAATGCACAAAATGCAGAATGTGACAGATATTTGACCAAAGTTTAATATAAAATAGGAGAATTACATTGAGCTTGCTCCTGAATTTACCCGTGATATGCACTTTAAGCTGCCCTGTGAGGCAGCATGAGCAACCGTTCAAAATTGGAACTGCAATTCTCGGCTCGGCTTTCTGTAGAGATCATGGTGGGTCAGGAGCCTGTTTAACAAAGATGGTATGTGGCTATATGGCTACAGCTCCAGGAAAAAAAAAATTACAAGAACACTGCAAAATTATCAGTTTCTCTGGTTTCACTATTCTCTGGTATGTGTGTTTGAGGAACATGAATATTTTTATACCAGAAGCTACAGACATAATTTCCCCCAAATTCCACATGAAAATATAGTCACTGAGCATTTAATTGCAGAAAATGACAACTGGTCCATCCATCCATCATCTGTAGCCGCTTATCCTGTCCTACAGGGTCGCAGGCGAGCTGGAGCCTATCCCAGCTGACTACGGGCGAAAGGCGGGGTACACCCTGGACAAGTCGCCAGGTCATCACAGGGCTGACACATAGACACAGACAACCATTCACACTCACATTCACACCTACGCTCAATTTAGAGTCACCAGTCAACCTAACCTGCATGTCTTTGGACTGTGGGGGAAACCAGAGCACCCGGAGGAAACCCACGCGGACACGGGGAGAACATGCAAACTCCGCACAGAAAGGCCCTCGCCGGCCACGGGGCTCGAACCCAGGACCTTCTTGCTGTGAGGCGACAGTACTAACCACTACGCCCATGACAACTGGTCAAAATAACAAAAAAGGACCAAGTGTTTTCAGACCTCGAATAACGCAAAGAAATCAAGAATACAATTTTAAACACCACAATACTCATGTTTGAACTGAGGATGAGTTCAGAAATCAATATTTGGTGGAATAACCAAATTTAATATGACAGCTTTCCATGCGTCTTTGCAGGCTCTCCATCTGTCTTTCACATCGCTCTTGGGTGACTTCATGCCCCTCCTGGCACAACAATTCAATCAGCTCAGGTTTGTTTCATGGCTTGTGACCATCCATCTTCCTCTTGATCACATTCCAGAGGTTTTCAGTGGAGTTCAGGTCTGGAGATTCAGCTGGCCATGACAGGGTCTTGATCTTGTGGTCCTCCATCCACACCTTGACTGACCTGGCTGTGTGGCATGGAGCATTGTCCTGCTGGAAAACCCAATCCTCAGAGTTAGGGAACATTGTCAGAACAGAAGAAAGCATGTTTTCTTCCAGGATAACCTTGTACATGGCTTGATTGAGGTGTCCTTCACAAACAAAAATCTGCCCTGTTCAAGCCTCGCTGAAGCACCCCCAGATCTCCACCAAATTTCACAAATGGGTGCAAGATACTATGGCTTGTTGTCCTCTCCTGGTCTCTGTCTGACCATTAGACAACCAGGTGATGGGAAAAGCTGAAAATTGGACTCAGAGATGATGACCTTACTCCAGTCCTTTACGGTCCAATCCTTATGGTCTTTAGCAAACCTCAGCCTGACTCTTCTTTGCTTCTCATTGATGAAAGGCTATTTTCTTGCTTTGCATGACTTCAATCCCGCCTGGAGGAGCCTGTATCGAACCGTCCTTGCCGTGCACTTAAGCCCAGCTGCCATTTGCCATTCTTTTTGTAGGTCACTTGATGTCATCCTACAGTTGCTGAGTGACATTCCAAAGAGTTGACAATCATCCTGGTCAGTGGAGAGTCGTTTTTGCCCTCTGCCAGTCTGCAACTTTGTCGTCCCTAACGTCTGCTGCTTGACCTTGTTCTTATGAACTGCTGTCTTTGAAATTCTGAGGATGGAAGCAACCCGATACTGACTGTTCCCCTCTGCCAGTTGAGCCAGAATTTAACCTTTTTCCCACTCAAAACTTTTTTGGCATGATGAATAGGTAATTTTTGTATTCCTATTCAATTTAAGGTACAACTAGCACCGTTTTTGCCATCCAAACTGGTCTTATTGCAAGAGGATAGTGATGACCACAGCAGTGTTTTTTATACTTTTCCTCGTTAAATAAGATTTGGTTCGGGTGATTACCTAATCAGTACCTCATCAAGTAAAATGAGGTGTGGTTGTATTGGAATTTCAGCACAGCCACTGGAATGAAATGGCTGCCATACATAGGGATGCTGATTTAAGAAAAAAAAAAAAATTTCACGAAGTGATCTCAATTTTTACCAGAGCTGTATGTGAACCCCTGACAATCGCATCCATGGGCTTGTTGGACATCCCATTCCAAAGCTGGTCACCCCTTTGCTGTTACAAGTTTCGAGAAAGGCTTCCCACTAGGATTTTGGAGCATAGTTTTGGGGATTCGGCAACGAGAGCATTCATGAGGTCAGGCACTGATGTTGGACGAAGACGTCTGGGATGTCGTCGGTGTTCCAGTTCATCCCAAAGGTGTTCAAGTGGGTTTGAGGTCAGGACTCCATGCAAGATACTCGAGTTTTTAAACTCCAACTTGAGCAAACCATGTCTTCACGGAACTCATGTTGTGCACAGGGCCACTGCCATGCTGGAACAGGTTTGGCCCTCTTAGCTCCAACGAAAGGAAATTGTAAAACTACAGGTAGGTGTGTACGGCATGTCAGGGCTGATATGATGGAATCAAGCAAACAGCATCCATCAATCCTCCACCCAGCTGTGTCCAGTTGTGGGCTCCATCCCTGAGGTGAATCGGACAGGATGCACCTTTTTCCCGCCAGTTCGTGCCGAAAGAGAAAAAAAAAAAAACCAGGTGCATCTATCTGCGTGCACTGTTTTCCTCAAAATGCCTGCTTCCCTTGAGTTATTAGAAATGAGCGAGATGTACGCTGCTGGAGTCTCTGGAGGAAAGCGGGGACCTGTACTTACACGCACACTTTTTGGAGAGGAAGTTTATTTTAGGGTGTGAACAGCCAGGACCACCCATGAGAGGAATCCTTACTCGGCTCACACACACACACACACACACACACACACGAGTTCAGCTCTGAATAGTGTAGCGTGTCTGACTGCATGTGGAATATTATATTAATACAACTTAAAAGTAACCTGCTTGATGTTGGATGTGTTTCTGGGCTCGGGGGAAATTTCAGGCTGTTCTCTAAAGCCGCGTGATGAATCGTATTTATATTGTTATCGCAGTGCGAGTTACTATGATAAACACAAAGTAACTATGCTGCAATAACAAAATGGCTTAAAAGCTGGGAAGAACAATGAAACTGAAAGTGGTTTACCAGAAAACGAGCCAAAGTTTGGTGTAAAATAAGTTGAGCAAGGGTGCATTTTAAACTAATTTGTACTTGGAACAGGAGTTGTTACTATAGAAACAGTAACATTACATCATCTACTGGTTTTCTGCCACTTTTTTTTTTAAATTGTGGCTTTGTTTCAAATCAAGAGCCCATGCCGTGCACTATGTAGGGTGCACCCTTTGTAACGAGAAAGTCACTTGGACTTTTATTTTGTGCTTAACTGTTTCCATAAACAGTGCAAACAGTTAAGCAGAATACTGAGCACGGATGGAAATATATGGGTCCGTCTCAGAAACTGGTCAAAAAATACATTTTCTAATTTTACGATTTTTTTTTTTTTTTCATTTACCGAACACTCAATGTTTGTCATGTTTAATAAGAATAAAGATAGCATCTTGCTTTATCTGGCCTCCACTGTGGAACATTTTTTTTTATTACAATTCAAATGCTTTGTAAAATTGATTTCCATATAAAATAACTCCATCATGAAGAATTAAAGCCGATCCTTCACAGATGAGTGAAAATATTGAATACATTTCCTCTTTTTGATTGCTTGGGTTAAAAATGCCAAGTTATGATGGCGGAATTGATTATTCACTTAAATATGAATAATATGATGCATTGTGGGTATTTGATATGGCGAAATAGGACACAATGGAAAAATCAAGAACACACCGGAAAGATGAGAATAACGGTGGTGGTAAAAGAACAGCGACTGTACCGGCTGAAGGTCGCACGGGTCTCTGCTGCGGCGCGCGAGCAACGGGACATCAATACCGCACCACACGGAGCGCGAGGCGGGGGCGGGGCAAAATGACTGGCTGTAGATTCTATCAAAAGTTCGATCTACAGTGCTGAGCGTAAATGAGTGCACCCCCTTTGAAAAGTAACATTTTAAACAATATCTCAATGAACACAAACAATTTCCAAAATGTTGACAAGACAAAGTTTAATATAACATCTGTTTAACTTATACCGTGAAAGTAAGGTTAATAATATAACTTAGATTACACATTTTTCAGTTTTACTCAAATTAGGGTGATGCAAAAATGAGTACACCCCACAACAAAAACTACTACATCTAGTACTTTGTATGGCCTCCATGATTTTTAATGACCGCACCAAGTCTTCTAGGCATGGAATGAACAAGTTGGCGACATTTTGCAACATCAATCTTTTTCCATTCTTCAACAACGACCTCTTTTAGTGACTGGATGCTGGATGGAGAATGATGCTCAACTTGTCTCTTCAGAATTCCCCATAGGTGTTCGATTGGGTTCAGATCAGGAGACGTACTTGGCCACTGAATCACTTTCACCCTGTTCTTCTTCAGAAATCCAACAGTGGCCTTAGATGCGTGTTTAGTCATGTTGAAAAAGTGCACGATGACCAAGGGCACGGAGTGATGGTAGCATCTTCTCTTTCAGTATAGAGCAATACATCTGTGAATTCATGATGCCATCAATGAAATGCAGCTCCCCGACACCAGCAGCACTCATGCAGCCCCACATAAGGACACTGCCACCACCATGTTTCACTGTAGGCTTTGCTGATCTTCTTGTAGCCTTCACCTTTGTGGTGTAAAGAAATTATTTTCTTTGGGGAATTCTGAAGAGACGAGTTGAGCATCGCTCTCCATCCAGCATCCAGTCACTAAAAGAGGTCGTTGTTGAAGAATGGAAAAAGATTGATGTTGCAAAATGTCGCCAACTTCTTCATTCCATGCCTAGAAGACTTGGTGCTGTCATTAAAAATCATGGAGGCCATACAAAGTACTAGATGTAGTAGTTTTTGTTGTGGGGTGTACTCATTTTTGCACCACCCTAATTTGAGTAAAACTGAAAAAATGTGTAATCGAAGTTATATTATTAACCTTACTTTCCCGTTATAAGTTAAACAGATGTTATATTAAACTTTGTCTTGTCAACATTTTGGAAATTGTTTGTGTTCATTGAGATATTGTTTAAGATGTTACTTTTCAAAGGAGGTGCACTCATTTACGCTGAGCACTGTAAATTGACCGTGGTTGCAAAATATTGGCCAAAAATACGCAAACACTACGAAATATGAAACTAAGATGAAAAAGAAACATTCTATTGCCTTCTACTGCAATGCCTAAAACAAAATAAAACTCTCAAAACTCACCTTTTCAGCGATAACGTCCGAACAGATCACTCGTGTAACACAAAGACCGCAAATGGAAGCACGATCAACTTCTAACTGTTGGAGTGGAAAATTCCATTCTACACATGCAAATTGTTAACGTGTGTCCTTCCCCGCACACAAATAACACGCTACGGTAAAAAATAGACCACGACTCATTTTATAGCTCAGAAATTCATACAAGACCAGCTACCATCGTAACATATTCTGTAAGAAACATATTCTATACCTAACTTTCAGCTTTCATTTTAAAAAACAAAATCGCAGATTTATAACTCAATTTTTATACGGCGTAGTGATTTTAAGTTCCTACTTTTGGTGAGGTAGTGACCTCGACCCTGAGGCTTTCCGTTTAGATCAAAACACACGGTTTTGGGTGTGCGGAAAATGGAGTTACGACGGTGATCAAATATTCTGCATGATGTTTTATTACGGTTATGATTATTCTGTGAGCGCACCAATCCTTAGGTGGATAAAGTTACAACTGAAAATACAATTAGTGATAACTGCAGACTTTTCAGTGGACTACAACCTTTTTAACGGAACACGACATAGTCAACCATTTATCAGGTCCCAGATCAAGCCGCCATTTTTCCACAAATTTGCAGAATTTTTGCCAAATTCTGTATAGAGTGTTCACATCAAAGATTTAGTTTTATCTGTATTATTTCTATCATTTTATTTCAAATTAAAACCAACATCACCATTCAAAACTGTATAGTTTACTGACTGAGTATATTTAGTGGGGTTCCCCCACAGCACCCAGTTTCTGAGACAGACCCATTATATATTTATTTCTGTATTAAGTTGTATTGATGATGGGGTTTTAGTCCAAACTTAAAAAGTTTACATTATTATTTTTATTATTAAAAAATATCAAGTGATTTCTTAGCCTAGTAAACTAGACCCACCCGCCTAGCGGCCAAAAATATTTTTGCCGAGCGAGTGGGTCTAGCCTCGCACCATATAAACAAAAACACCCCGGGCATCAAATCGTGCCCGCCAATCACAACGCAAGGTTTTTGTTTGGATTCTTTGGGCGGGCTTTTGCAGGAGTGACGACAAAGCTGCGCGACGCTGGAGAAAGCACAACAGGAAAGATGGCTACCGCTAGTGAACAGCGCGCGTTTGACTCTGCTTTGGAATCAGTTTTAGAAGAATTAGACTTGGAGTTTTCGTTGAAACATGAGCAGGAAGAGGCTCTCCGCTCATTCCTTTTCAAGAAGGACGTTTTCGCTGTTTTGCCGACCGGCTATGGCAAAAGTCTGATCTACCAGCTGGCTCCGCTCGTAGCCAAAAGGATGGGGCTAGTTTGTGCAGTACGAAGAATTAATAAACAGCTTTGAAACATTACTTTTTGATTGTTTCTTATTTTCCCGTTATTTTAAATTTAAGGGAAATTATTTCACCAAACACCACTAAATAAAAACTCAAAAACAGTTTAAGCAAACCCTTGAAAAACACTTGGAAAAAATAAGAGTGTATGTGGTACAGACTCCAAACTTGTGGTCATTATCTCCAAACTTCTTAATATCTAGAACCTGTTTATTAATTAATACGCATTTTGAAAAATTATTTATTTCAAGGCCTCCCCCACTGCGCGCTAGGGCTGGGTATCACCAGATACCTCACGATACGATGGCGATATTTTGCCCATGATAACGATATTATCACGGTACAGCGATTCTGCGATAATCGATATATTGCAAGAAATTTCAACCACATCACAATATCTGCATCACTGAAGAAAATCAGAATTTATTGACCACTGTAAAATTGCATTTCACATACATAACTACACACTCTTACCAGACATATATTTGTCTCTATTCTACTGCTGGCAAAACCAAGAGTTGCTTCACTACAACATACAGAAAATTCCCATTTCTGTGCTAGTATTCTCAACTTTTCTGTAAGCACGGACACATCAGTGCTGCTTAACAAGCAGAATCAAATTGTTTTATGAAAACTTAAAACTGGCACTGCAGACTGCACATACATTTCAGTGCTAACACTAATATCAGTTTGTTCTTTGTAAACTTGAGAACCTATACCTGAGAACATTTAACTTGTGCTTATTTTGCAGGAACAACACACTGTCTGAAACACATTGAAAAGTGCAGTGGGCATCTTAATTGGAGCATCTTAATTTAACTGGAGCGAAACAGGTTTTGCAGAGTGCATTCTCTTTGTCCGGCTCACTGTTTTTTTTTCTCCTTTCCTTTGGAATCCAAAGTGCCTCCAAACATCTGCCTTAAAGTTCGGCGGCGTCTCTAGGTTTATGTTAACAGCCATGCTTGCCTGTTTTTTTTTTTCCTCACTGCAACCGCCGGGGAAAAAAGAGAAGACGAAGAGTGCCTTGCAGTGAGGTAGCGGCACAGCGACACCTCGCGGAGCGGAGGTGCGGAAGTCGTACTGGATTTACAACCCGTCTGAAACATGATTTTATTATTTGAAAAAATATCGATATTCAAATTTCGAGTATCGATATTGAATCGGAAGACAAAGTATCGCGATATATTGCCGTATCGATATTTTTGCACACGAGCAATTCCAGCGTTATGGACGTGACACTTGAACTTAAAATGGCAACAAATGACCCAGTGCATGTTTTATTGTCTCCCAGTATTTAAACAGGTGTTGCATATTTTAAGGCTGTACCATACTGGAGAAGTGATAGAACAAGAACAATTCCCATAGTACATCTAGGGCATGCCAGAAAACGCCAATAAAAGATGCGTTATGGATGTGACAGAAAAAGTATCACTTTTCTTGGGTGACTGTACATTTTTATCAAACTCTGTGAAATTGTAAACCTAATGTCGAAATGGAGATATCCGTTTGATAGAGGGGTCCAAGGTGAATATTAAAAAAATCTTTAAAATATTTTGTATTTCATGCAGAGTTTCGGAAGGAAAAGTCAGCGTTATGGATGTGACGAAATTCCGTTATGGATGTGACGCGTCTGAAATAGACATGGCATATGTTTAGAAAATCAGCAATTTAACCACCATAACCCTTTGAAAAACTCTCTAAATATCAGCTAAAACTATCCAAGTTCTTAAATAATATTTAGAATGGCTATTGTTTTGCTGTTTTGTGGATTTTAGCATACATTTCTGTGGCTTGTGGCAATAATATAGAATTGTACATGATCAAAGTTGATTTTAGCTTGGGTTTTACATTATAAGAAAGAAAGACTGACATATTAAGGCGACGGGAACAATTCTTGTGACAAATTGGTTCAACTTATTCACATCTGTAAAATACAGGCCTAGGTGAGATCTCTGGGAGTGGTTTTGATGTATTACATGTTGCTTTATTTTTGCATGGTGAGGTTGACATTTACATGGAATTGCCCACACCCCTACTGCGCGCTCTGACTACGTCACAGTCACTGTTGCGCTGATTGGTCAGAGCGTTGGCCTATACGCACAGAGACAGTTTGAAAGACAGCGGGTTGTTCCTCCTACACCCGTCGGATATGTCTACGGATCGAGGCCAGACTAAATATTCACATTTAGTCTGGCTTGCCAGGCTAGTGATTTCTTCTTTTCTCAAAAAAAAAAAAAAACTCCTGACCAACCAGATCACAAGTTTGGGTGCCAGCAAATACTCGGTGCTTTTTCTGTATCTCAATCACAATATCATGCAGGCCCACTGATCAGAACACAACCAAAAGTTTGTACTTTCTTTCTTTCTCTCTCTCTCTCCTTCTTAAACCTATAATTAGGCTTGATTAGCCAAATGAGGTCTAAGCTGCCCAAAAGCCTGAGTGGATTTGGGTCAGGTTATCCTGCCTGTGTGTGAGAGAGAGAGAGAGAGAGAGATACCGTTCTGTTTTAGCCAACATTAACTTTTTTTCAGCGGTTTGTCCTACAGTAGCTCTTCTGTGGGACTGGATGATATGGCCTAGCCTTCATGTCCCATGCGACTCAGTGAGCCTTCGACACCCATGACCCTGTCGCCGGTTCACCGGTTGCCCTTCCTTGAACCACTTTTGTTCGGTCCTAACCACTGCATACCAGGAACACCCCACAAGATGTGCCATTTTGGAGACGCTCAGACCCAGTCATCTATCTATCCATCACAATTTGTCAGAGTGGCTCAGATCCTTATTACGGTACGCTCGCCCATTTTTCCTGCTTCCAACACATCAACTTCTGTTCTCTTTCTTGCTTCCGAATATATCCCACCCCTCGACAGGTGCCACTGTCATGAGATAATCAACGTTATTCATCTTTCACCTCTCAGTGGTCATAATACGGTATTATGGCTGATCAGTGTATATATATATATATGCGCGTGTACTTTAGACACACTTTCCGAAAGCTAATTAAGTAACAACCTTTTGCGGAGGAAAAACAATTGCTGACGTCTTTTTTTTTTAATTATCTGCTTATCAGTTTTTAAAAGAACGCTATCCGCACCACACCGTGACGCTAAAACAAAGCGGGTCGTCACACAGTGTTCTATGACGTAAAACGCCGTCCAAATATTTAGAAGCGTGAGAAAACAGCCAGGAATAGGAACAATGTGACAAACAACCCACACAAACGCAGTGACCTTTGAGCTTTTGCTTCCCCCCACCCCCACACGTGGCGTGGCATGGCGCATGGGTCTTTAATTTGTGTAATCGGGGTGTAATTACGCTACAGTGCTCGAAGGCAAACACACGGTGCTGCTGGGCAAATAGAACAGCAAACAAGAGTAAAAACCCTGCGAGGACGTGATGACACACCACTGCTGAAAATCTCAGGCAACGTAACTGACTGCACGCTTTCTCGACCGTGATGGAGAACACGCCTAGAGGAGCAGAAATCGTTGGGGCATTTTTGTTTAACGTGCTCATTCGAATAGACTGGTACCAAAATCCAGAATTGTGACACCCAAAGGCATTTTTGAGACAAAGGCCCAATCCCAATTCTAATTTCTACCCCTTCCCCTCCGCCTTCCCCTCGGCCCTTCCCCTTGAAACTGAGCTACAAGGGATAGGGCTTGAAATTCAACCCTTACGTATTGGGATAGCCCTTCAACGATCGCATACGTCATCGCGTACCTCCGTCAGCGTTTACGTTAGCAAAACGCGACCAAATGCGTTATTGGCTGCGACCAGCCGCTACAGTCAGAGCCAGAACCAGAAATCTCTGCTGGCAGGGTGTGATTTGTTAACTAACACCACTGAATGGGATATCTTTGGCGCTTCGTGCACCACATCCGACAGAATGAGGTGTCAGAACACTCATGTAAACAATAAAAGCGAGAACAACAGAACAAAACGTACGCAGTAAAGCAACCGAAAACAATACTCACTCCCAAAGCTTTTTAGCAGCAGCTTGGATTTCAGAAATCGCTGCTCATTCTCAGCTCGAAAGCGAATCAAGCGGCGTGTTTCCTCTGGATAACAACTTAAAACACGTAAATAATGGAGAAAATACATTTATGACAATCTTTCGCCGCGGGAGCCGCCATCTTTATGAAATCCGCATGAACTCTCACTGAAATCCACATAGCATTGTGGGAAATCACTCAAACCCCTTCGTTCGGAGTCAGCTCCTGGAAAATCTCCGTTTGGAGGGGTACAGAAGCCCTCCCCCTTCCCCTCCCCCTCCGCGTTAACTGGGATTGGGATACCCCTACCCCTTCACGTGAACGCGCAAAATGGAGGGGAAGGGCCAAGGGGTTGGTCCAAGGGGTGAAATGGGATTCGGCCAAAGTCGGCAAACAGTCTTATTTCGTCAATTTGGTTGTGCCGAATTCAAATCTGCGATATGCCGAGCTCTATCTGACCTCTGTTGACCACCAGAGGTCATTAAACTTTGGGCTTCTAAACGTCTCAGCTGAACCCAGTTTCTCAGCTTTCTAAGGAATGAAATGTACTAAAATGATTAATGAAGTTAGCACATGGCCTCGTTTGTTAAATGTTTGGGTGCTGAATTCATTTTTCATTTGTAAAACGACACATACAGGTTAATCAGGGTTAGTATATATGAGAGTTTTTTTCTTTGTTTTAAACTGGGTAAAGCCTTTACAAAAAACAACAAAGAAAAAAACTCTCATATATACTAACCCTGATTAACCTGTATACCCCCACATTTTGTATGCTGCTGAATCTGTCCTTTTTTCAGTAGCTTTGTATAAACAATAACCGCTAAATGTAATGCAATGTTATGTAAGGTGATCGCCTAGGCATTCTCATTGTGAAAAGTAAGTCACATGTACATGGACTGGCATTTAATGTTGTATTTGTTCCTTTCTATTTGTTTTTTGTCTGTTCATATTCTTTTTGGGGGAGTAAAGTCAGTTTAAAAATGCCGTTAAACGCATAGGCCTATAGGCCAAGTTTAATGACCTTGAGGTTATCAGAGGTCATATGTCGTTTTACAAATGAAAAATGAATTCAGCACCCAAACATTTAACAAACGAGGCCATTTGCTAACTTCATTAATCATTTTAGTACATTTCATTCCTTAGAAAGCTGAGAAACTGGGTTCAGCTGAGACGTTTACAGGCCCAAAGTTTCATGACCTCTAGAGGTCAACAGAGGTCAGATAGAGCTCGGCATATTGCAGATTTGAATTCGGCACACCCAAATTGACAAAATAAGACTGTTTGCCGACTCAAAGATGCCTTTAACTCCTTAAATAAGCACTTTTTTGAATTTTGGTACCAGTCTAGAATACGTTCACAGCCCGTCCACAGAAATTGTTTAGCGGATACTCGACAAACTAAGACTACTCATGCACAAATAGTAAAACGTATTATTCAGCAAAGGAAAACACAAAATCACTGATATGGTGAGGTTCGGAATTGGTAGACGGTGAAGGAGACGTTTAACATTTTAAAGGAGAACTGAAGAAGTCATTTTTAAACTTGCTTTATTTCTTAATTAACGTGTTATTCGATTACGTTTTCGGTTTTAGTAACCTTATATCGTGACTCGTATTGGCAACTCATCGCGATTAAATATTATACTTATCGGCCTGTTCGGTTTTTAGCCGTGTTGAATTTGGTCCGTTTGGTCCGCGGCAGGCGTCGCTTATCCGCGCGATCTTCACGAGGCTTGTGCGAGACTTCGAAACGTCAAGTCTCAGCGCCGCCATTTTGAAAACTGTTTTCCAAACGAAATGCTGCACAAAAACGAGTTTAAATGATGATTACTGCCGATGTTTTTCAAACTTTCCTGATTGCTGTTAAAACAAACAAAACTTCCGGCTTGATTACGTCAGCATTCGAAAGAGGGCGCGCGCGTCTTTTGACAGCGCTGGCAGATGTCGGTCGCTTTGATTTCCGCCGTACGTTTTACTTCCGTCCTACGATGTCTCGCACAGGTCTCAACGAATCTCGTTTACAGACGTCGCTTTGACATACGGACTGATATATTACAGAGCGCATTTCAAACACTCAGAACTTGCTATAGCAGCGACAAAACAGCAATCAAAAATCTCATCTCATTATCTGTAGCCGCTTTATCCTGTTCTACAGGGTCGCAGGCAAGCTGGAGCCTATCCCAGCTGACTACAGGCGAAAGGCGGGGTACACCCTGGACAAGTCGCCAGGTCATCACAGGGCTGACACACAGACACAGACAACCATTCACACTCACATTCACACCTACGCTCAATTTAGAGTCACCAGTTAACCTAACCTGCATGTCTTTGGACTGTGGGGGAAACCGGAGCACCCGGAGGAAACCCACGCGGACACGGGGAGAACATGCAAACTCCGCACAGAAAGGCCCTCGCTGGCCACAGGGCTCGAACCCGGATCTTCTTGCTGTGAGGCGACAGCGCTAACCACTACACCACCATGCCACCCCGATCAAAAATGCATTCCGATATTTAATAAAATGAGATAAATAGAATTTTGATGAGAAAAAAATTTGTCTTCAGTTCTCTTTTAAGAAGCGTCTCATGATAGAAGGTGAACGACCTATAGCCATTATGAGTAATAACATCTTGCTTCGCTGATGTTCCACATCATTAATACGCTGAAAAATTCTCACTGGTGGCACAGACGCATTGTATAAAAGGAAAAAAAAAAAAAACACTTAAAGATGTGCTGTTATTGGAAAATAATCAACTTCTAGATGGAAACGGTGACTTCACATCCGTTGAGATGCATCACACCTCCCTGCCTTTGATTATTACATCATCATGTGTTGTCCGTCATCCGTCCGGCAGCGTCCACATTTCATAAAAATCGCTTCTTCTCTCTCAATTCTTCACCGATTTTTATCCTTTTTGGCAGGAAGGTAAGTCTTCCAAGGGTGCATATAGCTTCTACCCAAATTTGCATAATTGCAATTAATAATATGGTGTAATTAAGCCCCACATAAATCGCTTCTTCTCCCTCAGTTCTTCACCGATTTTGATTCTTTCTCACATGACGGTAGGAGTACCGAGGGTGCATATACAGTGCCTTGAAAAAAGTATTCATACCCCTTGAACTTTTTCACATTTTTCCACCTTACAACCACGAACTTAAAAGGTTTTTATTGAGATTTTACGTGACAGACCAACACAGAGTAGCACATAATTGTGAAGCGAAACGAAAATAAATGGTCTTCAAAATTTTAAACAAATAAAAATCTGAAAAATGTGGTGTGCATTAGTATTCAGCCCCCCTGCGTCAATACTTTGTAGAGCCACCTTTTGCTACAATTACAGCTGCAAGTCTTTCGTGGTGTGTCTCTACCAGCTTTGCACATCTAGACACTGAAATTTTTGCCCATTCTTCTTTGCAAAATAGCTCAAGCTCGGCCAGATTGGATGGAGAGCGTCTGTGAACAGCAATTTTCAAGTCTCGCCACAGACGCTCAATGGGATTTAGGTCTGGACTTTGACTGGGCCATTCTAACACACGAATATTCTTTGATCTAAACCATTCCATTGTAGCTCTGGCTGTATGTTTAGGGTCATTGTCTTGCTGGAAGGTGAATCTCCTTCCCAGTCTCAAGTCTTTTGCAGCCTCCAACAGGTTTTCTTCCAGGATTGCCCTGTATTTAGCTCCATCCATCTTCCCATCAACTCTGACCAGCTTCCCTGTCCCTGCTGAAGAAAAGCATCCCCATAGCATGATGCTGCCACCACCATGTTTCACAGTGGGGATGGTGTGTGCAGGGTGATGAGCAGTGTTAGTTTTCCACCACACATAGCACTTTGCATTTAGGCCAAAAAGCTCAACTTTGGTCTCATCTGACCAAAGCACCTTCTTCCACATGTTTGCTGTGTCCCCTACATGGCTTCTTATGGCTGTCTTTCAACAATGGCGTTCTTCTTGCCACTCTTCCAAAACGGCCAGATTTGTGGAGTGTACGACTTATAGTTGTCCTGTGCACAGATTTTCCCACGTGAGCTGTGGATTTCTGCAGCTCCTCCAGAGTGATCATGGGCCTCTTGGCTGCTTCTCTGACCAGTGCTCTCCTTGCTCGCTCTGTCAGTTTAGGTGGACGGCCATGTCTTGGTAGGTTTGCAGTTGTGCCATACTTTTTCCATTTTTGAATGATGGATTGAACAGTGCTTCTTGAGATGTTCAGAGCTTGGGATATTTTTTTTTTCATAACCTGACCCTGCTTTAAACTTCTCCAGAACTTTATCCCTGACCTGTCTGGTGGGTTCTTTGGTCTTCGTGATGCTGTTTGTTCTTCAGTGTTCTCTAACAAACCACTGAGGCCTTCACAGAACAAGTGTATTTATGCCGAGAGTAAATTACACACAGTAGGACTCTATTAACTAATTAGATGACTTCTGAAGGCAACTGATTGCACTGGATTGTATTTAGAGATATCAGAGTACAGGGGGCTGAATACTAATGCACACCACATTTTTCAGATTTTTATTTGTTTATAATTCTGAAGACCATTTATCATTTTCGTTTCACTTCACAATTACGTGCTACTCTAAAAATAAAAAAAAAAAACTTAAGTTGGTGGTTGTAAGGTGGAAAAATGTGAAAAAGTTCAAGGGGTATGAATACTTTTTCAAGGCACTGTAACTTCTACCCAGATTTGCTTAATTACAATTATTAATGAAAAAGTTATGGACTAATTAAACCTTAACGAGCAGTTCAACAAAAATCGCTTCTTCTCGGTCAATTCCTCGCCATTTTGGTTCCTTTCTGGCAAATAGGTTGGTATTCCTAGGGTGGATATCGCTTCTATATATAGCTTGCAACATTTATTGCGCCCATAAGGTGGCCCACTTTAGATCGTTCTTTCCGGACTAGACGGGGCCGGAGCGAGCTACGCCCTCGTTGACTGTCTCGTTTTCCTCTAACAGCACACCCCAAGTGTTTGTTCTTCACTTCAAAGCTCGTCAGTGCTTGCCAGCTACGTTGCTGTTGATTTCCACACCTCACCTGGACATCAATAATCCATCACCGGTCCTCAAGTTCATCAGAAGATGCTGACTGGTCCAGGCAAAAATGCAAGACAACTATCATGCCAGTCAAAGATTATCCAAAGTATTTTACTGCAATGGTCTCGACTACCATGGAAACCAATAATCTGGCCTTCAAAATCATGCATGTATTGTACAAACCAGAGACACAGTCTTGCTCTGACCTGCATACATGTGGAAGGTGAGCCTCTCGATGAGTTTCAGCACCGTCCCTGCCTTGATTATTGGGATCCCAGACTGGGACTGCACGTTCTCTTCGAACACCACGTTCTCCTCCGAGTCGGGCTCTGCAAAGCGGTAGATCTCGGCACCGGGAAGCCTCATCTGCTCCTCTTTCTCCTCCTGCAGCATGGCCGTGTCAAGCATACGCTCCAGAGTAGAGCGGTACTGAAGTGAAATCAGCGCCGCCATCCAACCGTTCTTCTCTTCAGCAGACTTCGCTGCAAACACCACGCTGTTGCCGTCCTTCAGGATGAGCTCAAAGGCATGCCGGTACTCACCCTCCTTGTCGTCCTTGTCGTTGATTTGGACCTAGAGGAAGGGTGATAAAGGCGTTTTCTGTGCTGATCTGCAAGTTGGTTGATCGATTGTTTCTGCAAATACTGTAAAACAGACAAATGTCTACAGTAGAACTAACTGTTGAAGTTCTTTCCTTGAGTGGAAAATGACATGTCTATTCAGCTTGCCTTTCTCCAGGCCCTCGTTTACCTCTACCACCAGCATCTATCTTCTCTTTCCATCAACGGGTTCACCACCAACCCATCTGGAGTTCTACCCAACAACTTCCATCTACCGTCTCACAAACACCACTCGTCCTTTTCCAAATAATTTCATCAATCTGTCGTTTGTCAGCATTCTTCCCAACGGATGGATCCACCATCTGTCCCTAATATCCGTTTATCCTTCCTCCCACCAACGATCATCCTCCATTCACTCCTCATACTAACTGCTGTTTCTTCCCAATACCAACTACCCAACTTTTCCAACTAACACAATCCGAGCATCCCTCGAATTTCACCAATACTTTCTATTCATCTCTTCCAACACCATCCAAATGACATCTATCCATCTCTTACCATTATCACCTATCCACACTTCCCCATTTGCACGTCCACCATCTCCTCCCAGTGATATCGCTCACCTTCCCAGCATCATGTACCTACTCATCTATCCTTCTCCTGACATCCATCCATCAACTGACTTTTTTTAAATCAACAATACCCATCCATCAACTTTTCCCCCCTACCCCCACCAACTCTATCCATCATTCCTGTCAACTAAAACAATCCAACTATCCATGTTTACCCACCAACATCGTTCAACTGTCATTCCATCCCTTCGACCATCCACCAAACCCACATCTTTTCATATTTTCACGAGTCATCTTTTCCCAAATATATCCACTCATCCACCTCCCCCCAGACCATAGATTCACCTATCCAGCTCTTCTCACCAACATTGTCGAGCCGCCGCATTTTCCACCAACACAATCGGCTGATCAATCTCTTTTCAACACAAGCCCTCTTCCTTTTCTTCTCACACCTCATCCGACCAACACCAAAGGTCCATCAATCGCTCAACCATCAACGCTATCCATCATTCTTGTCAAACAATCCAACTCATCATTCCATTTCATCCCTTCAACCATCCACCAAACCCACATCTTTTCACATCACCGCTACTCCTCTCTTCCCAAATATATATCTGTTCATCCACCTCTCCAAGACCATGGATTCATCTATCGACCTCTTCTCATCAACAACATCCACCAACATTGTCTAGTTCAGGGGTTCTCAACCTTTTCTGCTTTAAGGCCGACCTATTCATACTTGTAACGAGTCGGGGCCCATTAAAAAAGATCCCCAATTATTTTGGCTCATCTATTCTAATAGCCTATTGTAACATGTTGCATTCCATTAATACATCACTCCCTGTTACAGATGGGAGCCCAGGACTTAAATAAACGCAATAAAAACAAACTGTTTTTAATTGTAGGTACACTACCGTTCAAAAGTTTGGGGTCACTTTGAAATGTCCTTATTTTTGAAAGAAAAGCACTGTTCTTTTCAATGAAGATCACTTTAAACTAATCAGAAATCCACTCTATACATTGCTAATGTGGTAAATGACTATTCTAGCTGCAAATGTCTGGTTTTTGGTGCAATATCTACATAGGTGTATAGAGGCCCATTTCCAGCAACTCTCACTCCAGTGTTCTAATGGTACAATGTGTTTGGTCACTGCCTCAGGCTACGTTTACATTAGACCGTATCTGTCTCATTTTCTTCGCGGATGCACTGTCCGTTTACATTAAACCGCCTGGAAACGCCAGGAAACGGGAATCCGCCAGCGTCCACGTATTCAATCTAGATCGTGTGTGGTCCGGTGCTGTGTAAACATTGAGAATACGCGGATACGCTGTGCTGAGCTCTAGCTGGCGTCTCATTGGACAATGTCACTGTGACATCCACCTTCCTGATTCGCTGGCGTTGGTCATGTGACACGACTGCTGAAAAACGGCGCGGACTTCCGCCTTGTATCACCTTTCATTAAAGAGTATAAAAGTATGAAAATACTGCAAATACTGATGCAAATACTGCCCATTGTGTAGTTATGATTGTCTTTAGGCTTGCCATCCTTCCACTTGCAGGTGGTAAGTGATATGCGCGGGGATCTCACACACAGCGGCTCAGTCCCGAATCGTGGCTCGTGCACTTCACTCGCGCGCTCTGTGAGCTGCGCAGGGCCGGAGTGCGCACCCTCCAGAGGGCACTCGCTGTTCAGGGCGGAGTGATTTGGAGCGCAGGATGTCTGCGGAGCCGAGCGTATCCGTGTATTGGCGTTGCTGTGTGCACGCAAATCGTGTATTGGTGTTGCTGTGTGCACACTAATCGTTTTAAAAACGTTAATCTGATGATCCGCTGATACGGTCTAATGTAAACATGGGCTCAGAAGGCTAATGGATGATTAGAAAACCCTTGTACAATCATGTTAGCACAGCTGAAAACAGTTGAGCTCTTTAGAGAAGCTATAAAACTGACCTTCCTTTGAGCAGATTGAGTTTCTGGAGCATCACATTTGTGGGGTCGATTAAATGCTCAAAATGGCCAGAAAAATGTCTCGACTATATTTTCTATTCATTTTACAACTTATGGTGGCAAATAAAAGTGCGACTTTTCATGGAAAACACAAAATTGTCTGGGTGACCCCAAACTTTTGAACGGTAGTGTATTGTATTTAAAACTGTATGGATGTGCCAGAAGCCAAACCCGGCATGCAGGGCATTCTCAGTCAAAAGGGATTAATGATCCAAAAGTGAAGTCTGGTCCATTAACACAAGAACTTATTGCCATGTTTGTGTTCAGCAAACAAGCAAGTTATTAAAACCAGGAAGTACACTCAAAAGAAGTGGATATAGAAACCCCTCAATGGGATTCGATCCTTACACGCTAACAAAGAAGGATTTTTCCTATGAAAAAGATTTACTTGCTAAATTTGACATTAGCAGAATAAATTTTGATCCTATTATAGCAGGAACTAAATACAAAGACAATAGTTATGCGTACTATTAATGAACTTAATGTGAAAATTAACGGATTCAAGTTTGGTTTTTTTTATAAAGACGATGTATATTTTTCGTCTTCTGTATTTGTAATTATTTGTATCTGTACATGCACGACCCCACCAGCTCTGCTGATCAACTTATTGTGTTTAAATAAAGTCGTTCATTCATTACGAGCTGGAAAATTATCCATCCATTGAGTTCCCCGACGTCTCAAACTACCTGGTGCTGCAGACATCGTCCTACACGGACACACAGATGAAAACCTGGACGAGTATGGAGGAGAACAACTTTTTATATATGGCTGGGTTAAAGAGCTGGGGATCAGGACACGACAAGATAAATCCTGTATCGTTTTTGCCCGGGTAAGGTGGAGTTTCTGGGCTTTTTGTACGCGTCTTTGAGAAGGTTGCAAGGATGCTATAAGTTTTAGGTCTTCCCTTCCAGAAGGCAGCACAGATCCATATAATTTACCACACATTTATTTATTCAGCCACCTGTGCACCCTCTCTCTCTCTCTGTGTGCGCGCGCACAAGTGGGTTAAATGTGACAAAATAAAAGGCTTGTTGTTCTTAATTTACCCACAAATGTATCTATTCCACTTGAAAAGCGTACGGCAATCCAGCTACCGGATTTGGGACACCACGACATCCTGAACTATTTAGTATTTGGCTTGAAACTTGAAAAAAAATTTGCGGCCCACTAAATGGCGCTTCGTGGCCCAGGCCGAGTGGTTGAGAAACACTGGTCTAGTTAACCCGTTTTCCACCAACACAATCATCTGATCAATCTCTCTTCAACACCAGCACTTATCCATTTCTTCCCATCAACGCCATCCATTTGTACACCTCATCCCATGAACACCAAAAGGTCCATCAACCGCTGAACCATCAACTGCTCAACCATGTCTTCCTACTTTCATCCATCATACTGCATCCCAACCTTTTTTTTTTAAATACCATCTCTTAGTCCATCAATCCCACTCAAGCATCAAGCCACCTGTTCCCACCATCATCCATTTTTCCATCTCAAATATTCAAGCCTCCATGATTCCATCCATTCCCACTTACCTTGCGCATGAAGAACTTTTCTTTCAACCTGTATTCGGCAGCACTGGCCCCCGGCAGGCGTGGCTGTCCGTGGTTGGACTTGCAGCAAATCATCAGGCCATCGAAGAGGAAGATGTGGCGCTCGTGCTTGGCACCTACCCGTGTCAACGTGCCCTCCATTATAAACTCGTTGCAGCACTGGCCGATGTCTTTGCCCTCCCAGCCATCGATGTTCCTCTGGATCTCGTTCATCTTCTTGATGGCCAGGTGCTTGCCCTTCATCTGCTGACTGTAGAAGCGGCAGGCCGACTCGCTAGAGAAGGAGAGCCGAGGGGGAAGGGAAAAAAAAAAAAAAGCAAAAACATTTGTGCAAAGCCAATACTGCCAAGGGAGGGGAGTGCAAACAGAAAGGGAGGGGGTGAGAACGAAAGCAGGGTTCTGTCACTCACAATACTTCTACACACAAGCATTGTTTTTCAACACTGAAAATAGAAACCTTGCGACTGAAAGGAAGACTGGCTTTGTCTACAGTAGCAGTGACTCAGCCACATGGAGGTTTCTCGTCAGCTTAAAACTGATTGCTCAACCTATCGAGATCTGAGAGTCTAATTCGACAATTAGGAGAACCTAAGAGATGGCTTGGCGAGGTCACTGATGGAGAAAAGATCTGCATCGCTCTCTCTCTCAAAATCAGATTGCAGTGATTTGCTTGTTTTTAATTCATTGTGGTTAAGATTTTCTGCTGTTATACAATCACTCAGGTTGGAAGGAAGGATGGGGACAATCAGGAGGGGATTTACAACAGCCAGTGGTAGCGCGGGACTAGTGGGGAAAAGGAGCTTACTGATGTTTTCTGGAGTGCAGCGTTTTCCAATCGCTGGCTCTTTCCTCATACCAGTGCCTGCATGTGGAACGTGTGTTTCAAACAGCCTGGTGCCTGCAAAGGGTGGCGCTGAGGGCATGACACACTACACTATAATGCCTTGATACTCAATAGCAAAATGGCAAAACAGCAACAAGTGGATGGAAAGAAAAGAGAGTCAGAGTTTTACTCTTTCCTCAGGTATACAAGACCAGTTGATTCATATTGCCTTGCTTTGGCAGGGATACATAACGAAATCTGGAATAACAGTAAAACAAGATAACAAAAAAAAAAAAGTTCAACAACCCCAGAAGACAGATTGTCAAAAGATTTCCTTCAAACTTGATCTGTCAAATGCTCTCAGGTGGAAAAATGACCAAAAGGAGCAGCACCGTCGATTGACCCTTTGTTCTTACCCTCATACAAAGAAGTCAAGAGAAACAGGAAGGCTGCTCAGAGCTACCAAAAAAAACAAAATGTGCATTTGGAAATGTGGGAAAAACAAAACTAAAAGCCACCTACCGTAAAATAAGCCATCCTTTCCCCATAAAAAAAGACTAGAACCAGGTAAAAATTTCAATCACCAAAAGAAAGAGGGGAAGATCTTTTAAATCCACTTCGTTGATGCCATTTTGGATGGTGAAGATGGGCCGTGGAATGATTCGGTGCAGAAATTCAAGATTTTGAAACCCAAACGAGAAGCAAAGCCCCAAGAGAAGAAGAGATGCTGAACTCTGCTTCCAAAAGATTTGAATTTCTGTCCCGCAAATGTGCACCTTCTCTCTCTCTCTCTCTCTCTCTCTTTTCCATCCTGAGAACAATAACAGCCGGGCTGGACGGCCCAAACCCTGACGCAACATCCCTGGGACAACATGCTGACCCCCCTCACTCGGTCATACACCACGGCTATTTTAGGGGCAAGGGGTGGTGAGGGAGCTCAGGACCGAGTCTGGGTGGAGCGGGGAGGATGGGAGGGGTACAGGAAAAGGTGTGTGTGTGTGTGTGTGTGTGTGTGTGTGTGTGTGTGTGTGTGTGTGTGTGTGAGATTGTTGTGTGTACAAGCTTTAAGTGAGGGTTTGAGTTTCATATCTAAATGCTTTTCAGGCTGAAGTGTGTGAGATGATCAGGTCGTCAGAGTTCCAGTTCAGCAGCTGAATCTGACCCTGATCTTCTCCTCATGCAGAGGTTTTTTTTTCGCGTGTGTGTGTGTGGACACGTATGTACCTGAGTCTTCTCTTGGCCAGGCTTTTGGAGCAGATCCTCTCCATGCTGCTCTGAAGGTTGAGGAGTGCAGTGATTGCCTGCTTCAGACGTTCCTTATCGTCCTCATCCTCACTTTTCTCCTCCAGTTGCTGTGATGCCAAAGAACAGGGAGATTAAGCACAACAGAAAGGGAAAGAATGGAGAAAACGAGTAAAAAAAAGGAATTTAGAAAAACACGGGGGATAGAGAGAGAGAAAGACTACAAAAAGTAAATACAGACAGACCTGTTGGGGGGGGGGGGAGGAAGAAAGAAAGAAAGAAAGAAAGAAAGAAAGAAAGAAAGAAAGAAAGAAAGAAAGAAAGAAAGAAAGAAAGAAAGAAAGAAAGAAAGAAAGAAAGAAAGAAAGAAAGAAAGAAAGAAAGAAAGAAAGAAAGAAAGAAAGAAAGAAAGAAAGAAAGAAAGAAAGAAAGAAAGAAAGAAAGAAAGAAAGAAAGAAAGAAAGAAAGAAAGAAAGAAAGAAAGAAAGAAAGAAAGAAAGAAAGAAAGAAAGAAAGAAAGAAAGAAAGAAAGAAAGAAAGAAAGAAAGAAAGAAAGAAAGAAAGAAAGAAAGAAAGAAAGAAAGAAAGAAAGAAAGAAAGAAAGAAAGAAAGAAAGAAAGAAAGAAAGAAAGAAAGAAAGAAAGAAAGAAAGAAAGAAAGAAAGAAAGAAAGAAAGACTACAAAAAGTAAATACAGACAGACCTGTTGGGGGGCAAGAAAGAAAGAAAAGAGAAAGAAAAAGACAAGACTACAAAAAGTAAATACAGACAGACCTGTTGTAGGGAGGGAAGAAAGAAAGAAAGAAAGAAAGAAAGAAAGAAAGAAAGAAAGAAAGAAAGAAAGAAAGAAAGAAAGAAAGAAAGACTACAAAAAGTAAATACAGACAGACCTGTTGGGGGGCAAGAAAGAAAGAAAAGAGAAAGAAAAAGACAAGACTACAAAAAGTAAATACATACAGACAGACCTGTTGGGGGCGGGAGGGAGGGAAGGAAGGAAGAAAGAAGAGACAAGACTACAAAAAGTAAATACAGACAGACCTGTTGTAGGGAGGGAAGAAAGAAAGAAAGAAAGAAAGAAAGAAAGAAAGAAAGAAAGAAAGAAAGAAAGAGGCGGGGGGAAGCAAGCAGGATTGAGAGAGAAAAAGACCAAGAAAAAAAAAGGAAGAAAGCCAGACAAGATCAAGAAAGAAAGACAGACCAAGGGGGAAAAAGCATGCAAGATCAAGAAAGAAAGACAGACCAAGGAAAAAAGACCAAGCAAGCAAGACAAGATCGAGTAAGAAAGAAGGAAAGACAGACAGACCAAGAAAAGAAGAAAGGCAGGCCAAGGGGAAAAAAAGCAAGCAAGCCAAGAAAGAAAGAAAGAAAGGCAGGAGGTCTCTCATTGTCTCTCCCTCACAAGTGCTGTTACTGATGACTCAATAAACTAAGGACAGAATAATCTCGAGCGCAGAGAGCTCCAGCCTGCAGGCCTCAGCCCAGCTCCATCGCTCTCTCGCTGCGTGCGCGCGTGTGTATTTAAGAAAGAGGATTTACTTTCAGCTACATTTACAATACCGACTAAAGCACATGAAATTGGTTCACCATGTACACACACTTTAAAAGCCCAAATATGCACAAAGCAGCAAAGAACTTCAAGGCATTTCAGACAGATTTACATCCCTTCTGCAACAGAATCCTGAAAAGAGGCTTAGTGCCTCAATTCCAACGCAAAAAACACAACAAAACAATGCTCTTCCAGACACGTGGTGTGGCCCTTGTGACTTCAGCTGAACCTTAAAGAAATTCAGGTAAAACCTTCGACCTGTTGATCCCATTCCAGAGAAGGTCAAACAAAATTACTGGAATATTTAACAAACGTTTCAGAACGCCACAGTTCTGTGTTCCACACCGACAGGACCCAAGGGTCAAGTTCCCCGTCAGTCTCAAAAGAAGGCGAGTAATCTTTTTGGAATTTTATCGAATACTTGCTTGTAGAGGAAGCTTCACCCATCTGCGAGGCACGTGTTTTTATTTTGGCAGAAGTGTCACTTTTATGGAATCGTAATAACTATTAACAACTAATTAACAATTATTCACTGAAGGTGAACTGATCATCAGCGAATAATAATTGAGACGAAGTCGGGGTCATTATTAATCAAATACACCATACACTGAGAGGCTCCGGTTGAAATTCGTGACCACGCCCCTCAGAAAATGGTCCTGCACCAGTCACCGAAGAGAATCCATAATTCCCGGAGCCTCTCAGTGCACAGTGTATTTCATTTATAGCCCTCATCAAAAAAATTACAAACTAGAAGTGTTATCGGCATCAACTCACTGGAGGCAGCCATGATTGTTGTTTACGTCAGCGCGACCTTTGACCTGCGCATGTGCAACGTACCATGCTCTCACTTTTTTTTTTAAACCTTTTATAAAATATTTATTCATTCATTCTTTTTTTGCCATGCTATCGCCTGCCTCGCTAGGCATGATCATGATGTGGAGATCTACACAAAGACTCGCAGAGCCACAGCTGAGACTCGAGTCAGTGACTAAACCATTATTTTTGGTAAAAATTTGGTAATTTTTGGTTGAAAATCCACCTGGCTGAAATGTTTGTTTTTTTTTTTAAATCTCGACTGTATGAATGATTTCCATTTTTGTCTGTCTTTACTGTTTAAAGAAAAAAAAAAACTCAAGTTGGCCATACAGCTTGAAATTGTGATGTCAGTTCATGGTATATCCAAAAATATACCATGACTGATTCACACCATATCCTTTTTTTTTTTTGACGTTACAAGATACATTGCTTAATCAATGGTGGAACTATTTTGTGTCACGTGAGCCATCCCTGCATGGGAATTTTTAGATGAGGGAAATAATCACCGATATTCACTGACCCTGAAGCAGATAATTTAGTATAAAAATACATTATTATTATTTCGTCTCGTCTTCTTCCACTTTATCCGGGACCGGGTCGCAGAGGCAGCAGTCTAAGCATGGAAGCCCAAATTTCCCTTTCCCCAGACACCTCGGCCAGCTACTCGGGAAGAACACCGAGGCGTTCCCAGGCCAGCCGAGACACATAGTCCCTCCAGCGTGTCCTGGGTCTTCCCCGGGGGGACATGCCTGGAACACTTCCCCAGGGAGGCGTCCAGGAGGCATCCGAAAAAGATGTGGAGGAGCAGCGGCTCTACTCCGAGCTCCTCCCGAGTGACTGTGCTTCTCACCCTATCTCTAAGGGAGCGCCCAGCCACCCTGCGAAGGAAACTCATTTCGGCCGCTTGTATCCACGATCTTGTTCTTTCGGTCATTACCCAAAGCTCATGACCATAGGTGAGTCTCGGAACGTAGATCGACCGGTAAATTGAGAGCTTCGCCTTTTGGCTCAGCTCCTTCTTCACCACGACGGACCGGTAAAGCGACCGCATCACTGCGGAGGCTGCACCGATCCGCCTGTCGAGCTCACGCTCCATCCCTCCCTCACTCGTGAACAAGATCCCGAGATACTTAAACTCCTCCACTTGAGGCAGGACTTCTCCACCAACCTGGAGAGGGCAAGCCACCCTTTTCCGGTCAAGAACCGTGGCCTCGGACTTGGAGGTGCTGATTCTCATCCCAGCCGCTTCGCACTCGACTGCAAACCGCCCCAGTGCATGCTGAAGGTCCTGGTTTGAAGAAGCCAACAGGACAACATCATCCGCAAAAAGCAGAGATGAAATCCTGTGGTTCCCAAACAGGATTCCTTCCGGCCCCTGGCTGCGCCTCAAAATTGTGATTATTGTGTGATTATTATTTATTTTCTTTAAAATCATATTAAACAGAAAAAAAGTAATTTACTTCAAACTTCAAAAAGTGGTATGCAAATGTAATAACGGCGGGGCGCAAACTTGTCACGTATCGACGCCGAGTTACATAAAATACTTTGTTTTGAAATCGATAAAACCAATCACAATCCCACCTTACCTTTGAAGATTTTAGACCAAACTTCGTAGCGTCTTTAGTCCTTTCAGGAAGAGCGTTTTCTTTCATCATTTCTAATTCTTCCTCGCTTACGGTGACGAAGCGATCGGCCGCCATTTTGCCGAGTCGCTCGAGGTGATTACTGAGAAATAGTCTGAATTTCTCGACCAATCGGCGAGCGTGATTTTCTATAATCACCTCCGCGTTGATACGAATACTAAGCATAAGATCATACTTCCTGATACCGAAACTCCGCCTCACAGTCAGTTTCATCGTCTGGCCTTCTTGTCATTCAATCTGTCCCCCCCCCGAACGCCACCTGGCAGTTCATCGCTCTCGCTGGTAGTCGGTCAGTTCTAGATGTCCGGGAGTCCATCACGCTGCCTTCCAACCTGTCTCACTCATGTCCGGCAATTTCTCATTGTATAAGCATGTCTGGCAGTTTATCATTCCATCTGGTCAACCAACCGTCTGTCTTGTCGTCCGTTACTCCGTCTGTCAGTCCATCGGACACCTTCAGAACCACCAAGACCCTCCCCTCCTCGTTTTTTTTTTACTCCTTACGGGAGTTTTAATGTGTATAAATGTGATTACTCGACAACACGCTCACCTTTAATATCTCAAAGTGGTGGAGGCAGTGGTAAACCGGGGTCAGGAGCAGCCGAGGTAATACGTACTGCACGGCCTCTTTGAAGCCTTCACATATCGACTGTGAAAGAAAGGGGGAGGGGGCAAATAAATAAATAAGTAAATAAAACCAAGATACTGAACATACGGAAGCCGCGAGAGGCCCTTCATATAATGCTTTTGTTTTAATCACTTCGTTATCCCGAGATAACGACATATTTAATTCAGGATCTCGAGAAAACAACACAACTAATTCGAGATCTCGAGAAAACAAAATTATTTCATGATCTCGAGTAAACAGCTGAGAAATGGTTCATTCAGGTGCGCCAAGAGACTTGTGATATGCTGACTTTTGGGCTATTTCTCATTCTGTATAGACGCATCCTCTGGGACCCCCCCCCCTCTCTCTCAAGGCATCGTAAAAAGCCATTTCTGCTCTGTTACATGTCCGCCAATTTCTAAGTCTTCGTTGTCTGACCCACAGGGGGGCGCAGCTCTGCTAGAAATCTCAGCTGTTTTCTCGAGATCATGAAATAATTGTTTTGTTTTCTCGAGATCTCGAATTAGTTGTGTTGTTTTCTCGACATCCTAAATTAATTATGTCGTTATCTCGGGATAACAAGGTAAATAAAAAAAAAAAAAAAAAGATTATATGAAGGGCCTCTCTCTTTCGGCTTCCGTCCGAACAGAACTAATAAGGCATCCTTATTTCCTCGTCTTGGACGATGGTTCATCAAAAATTCTACTTTAGCATGAAGGACCGCTTGTCTGAATGCGATTATCTGTTGAAGATGAGCCACGACCTCTGACCTGGAGGTAGAAGGCTGCGCCGGGTTTGGAGAGCTGGCTGAGGAAGTGGTCATGGAATCCGGGCCGCAGGATGTCCTGAGCGTACGTCTCGTAGGGGTCGAAGGCCAGCTCCTGTAAAAGGACCCACCCACCCATGAGTTAACAATGCAGGAACGAATCCCACACACACGACATTCCTGTAGCTCTAATTACAACAGCAGAACCCTGAAGCTAAAACACAATCACTGCTTTTTTTTTTTTTTTTTAAAGATATTTTTTTGGGCTTTTTGCACCTTTATTGGATAGGACAGTGTAGAGACAGGAAATGAGCGGGAGAGAGAGACGGGAAGGGATCGGGAAATGACCTCGGGCCGGAATCGAACCCGGGTCGCCCGCATTCATGGTATGGCGCCTTAACCACCTGAGCCACGACGCCCCCACAATCACTGCTTTAATCAAAGCAAATGAAAGGCGTGTGAGATTCAGCTCAATTTTTTTTTTTTTTTTTAAAACTCGGTGCGACAGACTCCCCCCAATACGATGTTGTGCGGAGTCAGACCTCGGCCAAGTCTTCAAAGCAGCGGCCCACCAGTGGGTGAGGGCTTCCCTCATCGGTCATCTCCACCGTGTCCTCAATGAGCCCCAGCAGCTTCAGAGTCACCTCGTGGATGTCCACGATACGACTGAAAATGTTCTCCACATCCTGCAGGGGGCAGCGCATAAGAGCAAGACCATGCAAGGGACATAAAAACAGTGTATTAAAGGCAATACGTAAATAAAAATTACAATAAAGCCTGTACAATATAAATAAAAACACTAATATGAATACAACACTATATTTAATTCACCTAGTTTTCACCTTTTTTTTTAAATAATTTTCCAGACACGATTTAGATTTTTTTTTTTAAATGATCATAAAATTGCCTTTGCTGCTCGTAACACATTGGAGTACTCCAATTTATTTAAATTAAGAATCAAAATATCAATAGAAATACCGTCATGACGACACAAAAGACAACAAACAGGTTTATTTCCATGTTTTAGCCATTTTTTTCCCCCACCTCTAAGTTTTGTTTGACCCGTTTCGTTTTTCAAGCAACACGTTTGGTTCTTCACCGGCCCACCTTTTATGCGATATTTAATTTCACTATTTTTAAAATACCTCGTCATTCTTATTTTAAATCGCAGACTAGAAAATAAGTTGGTGCTGGACTGGAACAAAGTTTTGCAGGCTGAGAAAACAGCTGGGTGACGAGACAATTGCTGGGTTTCAGGTCACGTGACTTTTCTTCGCTGTTTTACCAGAAGTGAAATAGCTGGTGGTCTAAACAACTGCTGTAGTGCAAACAACTAGCGATATGTTATCAGAGTACGCTTGTAATCTAGAAGCCACTGCTTGCTTTAGATATATTCAGAAGATCGCTATGTGCAATGGAATCGACCCCGACAGTCTGGGAAAGAAAGATTTGTCATACGATCTCGAAAACTACCCTTCAGTCGAGTTCCCCGACATCTCGAACTATCTGGTGTTGCAGACGTCCTTCTACACCGCAAAACAGACGAAAGCGTGGAAGAGTATGGAGGCGTACAACTTTTTTTTTGTACATGGCTGGGTAAAGGACCTCGCTATCAAGTCGCTGCTTTTCTTTAAGCTTCTCATTCACATCTTTACAACGAAGTGCTGCAAGTTGAAGTGTAAACAAACAGTTGGCTTGATTCTCTCTTGTGTTGGCTCTTATCTCTCAGGTAAATCATTCACAAAGATCATCAGAAACCCCTTTAAAGACCTGGATCTTAGTTAAACAAGACGGAGAAGTGATCACGGCGCATTGTAACTGTACGGCTGGGGAAGAATTTTGTCGCGACCTTCATGCGTATGGACTTTGTGAGGAGGAAACAAAGAAACAGCTGAGGACTTTAGTGCTTCATGACTAAAAAAAAAAAGTCCCATAAAATAATGACACATAGCAAGAAAAGTACTTGGAAAACACTAAGGACATAGCTGAAAGGGAAATACAAACCTTTCACCAAGTGAAACTCGAGCGTGCTTCGACTCGGCTCTCTTCGATTTCAGTGAGAGGTTCAAAAGCCACCTTTCTCCATGTCCTTTTGTGAAATCCTGTGTTTGTTCACCCTTTTTTATTAGTTCACGGTGAACCCTGAAGAAACTTATCAGTTTCACGGTTTGATCGATTCGAACAACCTAAAACAACGCAAGCGTAAGGCATTTTTCATGCGAGCAATACACCTTCTCCGTACAAAGACTATCAACTGAGCTTTGGTAGACCACCAGCTGAAGTTCTGAATAACTCATGAGGTGGATGTGACGGCACATGAAACCCAGCTATACAATGAGAGAGGAGATACAATTCTAGTGAGAGGCCTGGAAAATTCATTAATTTGGCCTAATCAGTAACTCTTCAGCAAAAAATTTGACAAAATGATGACCAAGTTTTGTGCGGCGTGATGAGTTCTTTCAAACAAAACAATCGGAACTGAAACCCGTGGAGAACTGACGGAGGAGATATGATTTAACTGAATGGACAACGGATGCCACACCATGGCAACAGCTCATCGGCCTTACAGCCAGATGAGCTAAAGAGAAGCAAATGAAGGTAGTACAAAAGTTAATAATAAATAAATTAATTAATAAATGGTTATTAAGAAATGGCCTATTTGTTATTAACTTTCATTTTTAATAAATGGAATATTAATTAAATTCAGTTTTATATTTTTTATTTATATATATATATATATATATATATATATATATATATATATATATATATATATATATATAGGTCCGTCTCAGAAACTGGTCTCTCATTTGGGACATTATGGTCAAAAAATACATTTTCTAATTTTACTTTTTTTTTTTTTGCATTTACCTAACACTCAACATTTCTTTTGTCATGTTTAATAAGAATAAAGATAGCATCTTGCTTTATCTGGCCTCCAATGTGGAACATTTTTTTTATTACAATTCAAATGCTTTTGGAAAATTGATTTCCATATAAAATAACTCCATCATGAAGAATTAAAGCCCCTCCTTCACAGATGAGTGAAAATATTGAATAAATTTCCTCTTTTTGATTGCTTGGGTTCAAAATGCCAAGTTATGATGACTGAATTGATTATTCACTTAAATATGAATAATATGATACATTGTGGGTATTTGATATGGCGAAATAGGACACAATGGAAAAATCAAGAACACACCGGAAAGATGAGAATAACGGCGGTGGTAAAAGAACAGCGACTGTACCGGCTGAAGGTCGCGCGGGTCTCTGCTGCGGCGCGCGAGCAACGGGACATCACGACCGCACCGGACGGAGCGCGGGGGGAGGGGGGCAGGGCAAAATGACTGGCCGTAGATTCTATCAAAAGTTCGATCTAAATTGACCGTGGTTGCAAAATATTGGCCAGAAATATGCAAAACACTATGAAATATGAAAGTAAGATGAAAAAGAAACAAACATTCTATTGCCTTATACTGCAAGACTAAAACAAAATAAAACTGTCAAAACTCACCTTTTCAGCGATAACGTCCGAACAGATCACCCGCGTAACAGAAAGACCACAAATGGAAGCACGATCAACTTCTAACTGTTGGAGTGGAAAATTCCATTCTACACATGCAAATTGTTAACGTGTGTCCTTCCCCGCACACAAATAACACGCTACGGTAAAAAATAGACCACAACTCATTTTATAGCTCAGAAATTCATACAAGACCAGCTACCATCGTAACATATTCTGTAAGAAACATATTCTATACCTAACTTTCAGCTTTCGTTTTAAAAAACAAAATCGCAGATTTATAACTCAATTTTTATACGGCGTAGTGATTTTAAGTTCCTACTTTTGGTGAGGTAGTGACCTCGACCCTGAGGCTTTCCGTTTAGATCAAAAAACACGGTTTT
This sequence comes from Neoarius graeffei, assembly GCF_027579695.1. NCBI lineage: Eukaryota > Metazoa > Chordata > Actinopteri > Siluriformes > Ariidae > Neoarius > Neoarius graeffei. The sequence goes on along the minus strand of NC_083583.1, from coordinate 12,699,434 downwards.
GGGTGTGCGGAAAATGGAGTTACGACGGTGATCAAATATTTTGCATGATGTTTTATTACGGTTATGATTATTCTGTGAGTGCACCAATCCTTAGGTGGATAAAGTTACAACTGAAAATACAATTAGTGATAACTGTAGACTTTTCAGTGGACTGCAACCTTTTTAAGGGAACGCGATGTAGCCAACCATTTATCATGTCCCAGATCAAGCCGCCATTTTTCCACAAATTTGCAGAATTTTTGCCAAATTCCGAAGAGTATTCACATCAAAGGTTTAGTTTTATCTGTATTAAAACCAACATCACCATTCTTAACTCAGTATATTTAGTGAGGTACCCCCACAGTACCCAGTTTCTGAGACAGACCCATATATATATATATTTTACTCCAACCTTTACAAGGTCATAGCTGCCAACATTCCGAAATTGTAAATAGTAATACAAGGCTGGGTACTGAGTCTTGGTAGGGGGTCGGGGGAAGCTTTCTAGCAAAACTACCCTGAAAAATCACACTAAAACAAAATAGTTTGACAAAATTTATTCGACAAACTAAACTATCATCTTACATTAATTTGCAAAGTTCTTTTCAACAATGTATGAAAATAGTCAGTGAATCAGGCAAAAACTTCAAACAATGCAATTGGCACATATAACTTTTGACAAAGTACACATTAGAGAAATAGACGAGAGCTTACTCAGTCAACAGTTGATGTTATTGCACCACATAAATGTCTCACCGACATGGAGCACAAAACGCGTAGTGATTGCCCTTACTTGACTTCGAAATGAAGGGAAACTCCTCTCGGTACGAGTCCTTGAATCACTGGCCCTTCCCCTTAGCCATGCTTTCTTTAGAGATTAGTACTACGCTACATCTTCATAACAAAAGCTTGAAACGCCATGCTTTGTTCAGCAACTTCGTGAACAAAGGCCAGACGATAGCGTGCCATGGATGATCTTACAGCATCATTGATTGGCTGAGAGAACAAGCAATAGCCAATGAAATTTGGCGTAGTATCTGCCGCTTGGAACGAAGCGGTGTTTTATCAAATACGGATCCCACCGGTGATAGACTTTGAAAATGACCCATGAAAATTGGCAAAATCGTATTTTATTGTAGTAAATTCGTATTTTCGTAATCAAAACGACAAATCGTAATAAATACGATTTATTCGTAGTAGTTGGCAGCTATGCAAGGTGTGGGCAAATAATTACCGTTACTCAAAAATGAAACAAAAGGGTTTTGTTTATTTAATGTTGATGAAGAAAAGTAAAGGAAATGTTGCATATTTTTGTGCTAAAAAATTTTCATTTAATATATTTTTTTTTTAAATATTGTGGAAAAATTTAATCATGAATGTACATATATATATCATACATCATATGACCCAGGATATGCCCCACCCCTAGCGCTGGCATCAAAAGTTGGACTTTGCTATAGCCAAAAGCAAAAAACAAAGAAAAAAAAAAAAAAAACGAGCGCATTAGCAATCGAGTGACTCACGTGGTGTGAGAAGAGCATGCTGTTGGTGGCGAATGGCTCGCGGAAGACCTTGATGATGAGGTTCAAGTCTCGCAGGTACTGACGCACCTCAGCCATGAACGCTTTCACCAGGTCGTAATAGGTCTGCGCCTCAGACGCTGACGGCTCCTCGTCCATGAGGGGGAAGCCGCTGATGTCCTCCTCGTCCTGATGGAACATGTCCATCAACACCTGCAAGCAGGAGCTCAAAGGTAAGCGTGACTGATATAACCGAGTTCTCGGTCTGATATACGATTCTTTATAATCGCTGCTGAATTCTCCATTCTGATTGGTCAGAAGGTGTCGACTAATTTTCCATCACAGCAGCAGCTCTGACAGGAGTTCAGCTTTAAATCACAAATACAAATATGCTTGGTCCAATACATTATTGTTTCACAACATACACAAGGACGTAACATGCACAGTGAATACATCAAAGAACAATTGACAACTGTGTTTAACCGCTGATATGGAGAAGTTGTTTTCTGGTGACGAGATGTTTATTTCAGATTAATGGAAAGGAATCTTCAACGTCAACGCTTTAGAATAGCTGGTCAAGTCTTACTGACGGACGGCTTTGCACGTTTCCTGTTGGCAAGCTGCATTTATTGTCCGTCAGCAGATTAACCCCTGCAAAGCCCTTGGACGAGTCACGTACGTCATGAAATCTTTGACCGCTGTGCCTGATGACGTACGCTACTAGTCACAAACCCCTCCTTTTATGTACCTTCCATGCCACATGACTTTTACTTCACAGTGGCACAGATGAATTACAGTCAATGCCTAAAACATTCTTCCGTCATAAGGCACAGCGGTAAAAGATTTCATGACGTACGTGACTTGTCCAAGGGCATTGCAGGGGTCAAAAATCTCCACCTAGTTCATTAACAAATGAAAAACAGACTCGTCAGTAAATCGCTGTGGTATCAGACACTTTCTGTGCCATGCTGTTATTAGGAAAAAAAATTTTAATCAAAAATACATTTCTCTCAGTTGGTTACAGTAAACTCCATCACACCAGCTCCTTGACGATTATTTTCCTCTAACAGCACACCCCAAGTGTTTTATCCTTATATATCTCTCCCAACATTCACTGGATATGACCAATCGTGCGCTCTGATTGGCTACTCTACTACTCGGATATCAGCTCATATACTGTGAGTCGAGAAAAATAAAATGGCAGCACGTGTTGCTGAACCAACCGACCCCCCCCCCAATTTTTTTTTTTTTTTAAATGGAATGAAGGGGGCGCCATGGCTCAGTCGACTAAGGCGCCATACCATAAATCCGGGGACCCGGGTTCGATTCCGACCCGAGGTCATTTCCCGATCCCTCCCCGTCTCTCTCTCCAGCTCATTTCCTGTCTCTCCACTGTCCTATCCAATAAAGGTGAAAAAAAGCCCCCCCAAAAAATGGAAAAAGTATTTGATGGTAAGAACATAGCTTTTTTTTTTCCCCCTTCAAGAATTACCATTACAGCATTTTTCACAAATTGCTCACATCATTGCGCTGGTTTGTTTCCATTCTTCATCTTTAAGCATTAAAATTTGTTGAATTTTTCTTAGACTGGTTCAAAAGCTCAAAGAAGTTTGAAGATTACAGAACTGAAACGTCCAAGGAAGAATTAAATAAATGTCTAAAGCTATTCTATACCTCGGCACGACAGTAAAACGGCACTTTCTACTAAATAAATAAATAACCAACACTAACACTACGTTCACACTGCAGGCTGAAGTGACTCAAATCCGATTTTTTCGCCCATATGTGACCTGTATCCGATCTTTTATTGACAATATGAACGACACAGATCCGATTTTTTCAAATCCGACCCAGGCCGTCTGGATATGTGGTCCTAATTCCGATTCCTATCCGATCTTTTCATATGCGACTTCAGTCTGAACCGCCAGGTCGCATTCATCCGACTTACACGTCATCAACAAGCCACAAACATCACTATTCTGCGCTGAAGTAGGCGGCGGGTCTCTCAAAAAAAAGTTACAACAACATGGCGCATGACATCAATGCGACTCCGCACCCACACATTCCTTTGAACGGAGGTTGCAGTCACTACCCCGCAGAACGCCTGAGCCAAAACCCTTGCCCTCTTCCTTCTCAACCTCCTCCTTAACATCAGGCTATTGTGCATGTTCTGGCTCCGTCGCAACAACAACTGCATCATCGCCAGGTACTCCATGCTGGCTACTGTCATACACAGGAAACTTTAGGTTACTTCCGTAAACACTGGCCATGCTCACTGCGTGTGACGTCGTCGTATCCTGCAATGCGCATGCGGAACACTTTTAGGTCGCTTTTCGTTCATACTGAGGATCACATACAAGTCGCATATATTTGTTAATGTGAACGACCTCACAAAAAAATCGGATTTCACAAAAAAATCGGAATTGAGCATTAAGCCTTGCAGTGTGAACGTAGCGTAAAGTCAATTCGTGCAGCCGTCGATAGACTTTTCTTAATTCTTGGGAGTAATTTTAGATCATAAATTCAGTTGGAAGCCACATATAGAAGATATAAAACTAATTATCTAAAACTATTGGTATTTACAAAACAAGCGATTTTTTGAACAAGAAATGTCTGCGTATATTGTATTTCTCACTTATAATGCCATATGTCATATTGTGCTGAGGTTTGGGGAAATGCATATAGAACATATATAGACCCTATAATTAAACTCCAGAAAAGAGTCATCAGAATAATAAATAAAGCTTCCTATCGTGAAACCACTAATAAACTATTTATAGAGTCTTGTACCTTCAAATTCTTAGACATTGTATACTTAAAAGTATGAGAAATACTATTTCGAGTAAAGAATAAAAAAGTCTTCCCACCTGTATTCAAAAAAATTTTTAAATTAAGAGAAAAAAATTATAATTTAAGAGAGTTGGGTGAGAACTAAAATGTTAAATATAGAAGTGTTTCATTTTTGGGAGTTCTATTGTGGAATGGACTTCGTGATGATTTGGAATTGTGTAGATCGCTGTTGAGTTTAAAAAAAAAAAAAAATTGAAAGGTAAAATAATTAAGGATTACTGGCGAGCGGGTCCGTATCCTACGATACGGACCCCGGTTACGGACCTCTGGCGACTCGCTCGTTCACAACAAACATACTCGAATTTTTTTTGTCAACATTTACCTTTTTTTTTTTTTTTTAATCAGATTTATTTCTAAGATTATCAAAAATCTTATAAATTTTTGCCAGCATTTCTCAGCATAATAGCATTAACAGCGATAACGACAGTGTTCACAGCGAAAGCGAGTTTTACTACCCTGAGGAAGATAAAATCAAAACACATTTCAGGAGAAAGCTAAAAGCCTCTAACTGTTGCTAACGCCGAGCAAAAACATGGCTGAATCCTGAATGACTCAATTTTGTATAAATAGGGGACTACATAGGCGGCAAAATCTAATTTTTTTCCTGCCATGGAAGTGCACTTGTATCCCGAGGAGGAAGCCATTTGCATTACAGCCGTGAATGAGGATTCAAAATGGCGGCTCGGCTCGGTTTTCCCTTTCGGGCGTTCTCGTTTTCTGTTAGAATTTGGGAAAGAAAAAATAAATATATTATTTACCAGCTTAAGGTCGGTCCATATGGTGAAATACCGTGACCTCGGCCTTGAATACTGACCTCGGCCCAGAGGGCCTCGCTCAGTACTTTCAAGACCTCGGTCACGGTATTTCACCATACGGACCTCCCAGCTGGTAAATAACATGTATGTAATTTTTTTTGTTTTTTTTCCCCCTTGTATTACTGATATTCTGGGTTATTTTATGGATTGTACAGGATAGGCAAAAATAAGCCTTGGCTTCAGCCTATTCCTTTTACAGAGTTTAAATTTTTTTGTGAGAAAATGTTTAGTGCAAGCATGTATAATAATTCTTCGTCAGCCGAGTGCACAAAATTTAAGTTTTGTACTGTGGATTGTGACCAAAATAAACCATTCATTCATTTTTAAGAAGTCCATCTAAGCGGAAATGATTTTCTTGGACATTTCGTACAGAGAGTTTGTATTTATTGAATTTGCAAAAAATAAAAATGCTCCATTTCTCAAAATCCAGTGAATGTGGATAGAATAAAACAGTTATTCTACTCAATCTCATCCTACACGGCTTAAAGCCGACTCGGTACTTCGCGCCTCGTCAGCTATCAGCTCGTGTACGACTCGATTTAGTGGAATAACCGTTAAATACGTATGTAGCACTGTGCAAAAGGCTTAGGCCCTCCCTCTTCTTTTTTTCAAGATTTTTTTTGGGCTTTTTGCACCTTTATTGGATAGGACAGTGTAGAGACAGGAAATGAGCAGGAGAGAGAGACGGGGAGGGATCGGGAAATGACCTCGGGTCGGAATCGAACCCGGGGTCCCCGGATTTATGGTATGGCGCCTTATCCACCTGAGCCACGACGCTCTGTACAAACACATTTTAGAGTTCCAAACGTTCGTAATTTTCCAGCACAAAATTAAATGTTAAAAAAAAAATGCACTTTTCAGATTAAAAAAGAAAACCGAATGAAGGCTGCTGGGTTTTGGTGCAAAATGAAGCAGCGAGTGGGACGGTCAAAGTGTCCAGAAGAACTGTGGCTGGTTCTGGAAGATGCTCAGTAAAACCTACAGCTACCGAGATTTCTTTATAAAACTGCACTCATTGGACCCGAGACTACTATTTTTTTTCTTTTTTTAAAGCAAAGGGTCGTCTCAGACCAAATACTGACCTTGTTATATTGATTCATTATGTCTTACTGCTGTTTATAGGTTAAAAAAAAAAAATTTACATTGAAACATTTCATTTCATTTCATTTAAGCCATGTTTGGTCGACAGCAGTTCTTTACACGTGCCTGAGACTTTTGCACAGGACTGTATGTCGATGCGTTTCGAAACACTTGCATACACGATCGACTGACACGGCTCTGACGCACAGGGGTTTCAGGTGCGTGTACCTTATCGGCGCACATGGCCACGCTGATGTCCTGCTGTGAGATCTCGTAGTGCCGTATATTTCGTACGTAGTTTCCAGCCAGCTTCAGGATGTCGGCGGAGATGTATTCCAACACCGCCACGATGTACACAGACACCTGGTGGTCTATTTTGTAGCCTAGTACCTCCTGCCATAGAGAACACAAACAGGGTCAGTGAGAGCACGCTCGTTATGCTATCAGCGTGTCACAGGGCATGATTACACATGAACATTTTTCCACACTGAGTTTCATAAATGGTAAAAACAACGATTGTTTCAGGCCAAAGCAGACCTCTCCACCCAGCTGCATTCTTTTCCTGGCGCGTAATTGGCAGTCAAACACCAGCAGCTTCAAAACACCAGCTTACAGACAGGATTTATGCTTAGTCACCAAAGGGAGCGCTCCGTCTCGGTCCCGGCTCCCTCTGGTGGACGATATGGGGGAACGCGGAGATGGAAAGTCCCACGCGAACCGTTTTTGAGGACGGACAGACAGCTGGGAGGCCAGATTCTCAAACACGCGGTCCTTTATGCATGTCCGAGCTCACAGTGCACCTCTTTAAATATCACTTGAATAATCATTGCCAGATATTTTCCAAGGACAGGACCTTGCAAGGTGACTAACCACAAACTCTGGACAATATTCATTAATCCAATGAAACGAATATGAAAAGTTGTGTCGTTACAATAGTCAAGAATGTCAACATGCTCCTGCCACTGGGAGTTTAAACGGTTAAAGCTAGACTGCCTTTCAGATTCTTCAAGTGGAGATCAGAAAAAGAATTTTCCCTGACACACTATTTTTCCTGAGTGGACCGAAAGCGACTAAATTTGAATCGCAGACTTCCAATTTTATTAGTTTTTTTTAAATAGAAGAATTTATGAATTTCACCATGACCCAATCCAAGACACTCCGTCATGCGTCATGTGGTGGGCTTTCCCCGTTCGTGCAAGGCATTGTGGGACACAAATTTGAAACAGGAGAGAAAAATGGAGGACGTGAGTGTGCGAATGAAGCGTCAAAGACCGACTACAGTAATGGAAAGAAAGCGAGAAGAAAAGACGTTATGTTATATACAGTACGAAGGAAAGGAAACGCAGGACCAAACTAATAAACATCGGAGCTCAGCGAGCACCTCGGTGTGATCGGCTGTTCGTTTAGCGACAGAATGATGTCACGGTCAGTGCACGGTCAAAGGGAAACCTGCGCATGCGCGCACACAGGCACTCACGGACTTCCTCTGTCTGCTTGACTGCGTGAAGTGAGCCATTTCATGCACGTTATTTGCTCGGGAAACCGCTCAAATTAAATAACTTCCCAGCCACGGAACGGCCTGAGATTTTGAGAGATATTACAGAAATAAACATGCATCGCAATGACTGAATTTCAGAGGGAACCAAATTTCACTGATTTTATGAAATCGAAAGGCCGTCTAGCTTTAAGGGTGGACGATATATGATCTCGTGATAAATCATGCAACAATACAATTTGACACCTTGGGTATCATGAGTACTTTTCTAACCCTGACCAACTGCATAGAGACTCAAATTTCATGCATCAAGGTTAAAAAAAAAAAAGTTTCCAAATCCAAATTTTTGTGCGCTACAAGAACAAATCCTGGTTCTGCATACTTGGTATCAGATCGGTAGCATCTCTATTTTCAGGTAAATGTTGCAGATCATGATTTTTTTAAAACAAACTTTAAATACATATATAAATAAAATGGATGGATGGATGGATGGATGGATGGATGGATGGATGGATGGATGGATGGATGGATGGATGGATGGATGGATGGATGGATGGATGGATGGATGGATGGATGGATGGATGGATGGATGGATGGATGGATGGATGGATGGATGGATGGATGGATGGATGGATGGATGGATGGATGGATGGATAAATAAATCTCTCACTCCTGTTAGATATCTTTGTATCATGGTTCGAACTTAAAGTGCATATCACGGGTAAATTCAGGAGCAAGATCAATGTAATTCTCCTATTTTATATTAAACTTTGGTCAAATATCTGTCACATTCTGCATTCTCTGCAATTTTTTTTTCCCCTTGCGCAATACCAGAAAAATTCAGTTGAAATCAAGCCATTTGAGGCGAATTGGTCCGCCTCTGAAAAAACTTGGCGTTTGGATTTCCCGGCAAACATTGATTTTCGTGATGTCGCGTGCGGGACGCCTCCTTCTGAATCCTATGTCAGCGCTGGTTTGTTTATGAGAAAACGACCTGGTGGTTTTCTGCAAATTTCTTCTACGTTATCGCGTAATTATTAAAATGGTTAACAGATGTATCGTAGGAGGGTGTAGCAACACCAATCTTGATGGGATTAGTACTCATCGTTTCCCAAAAGACCGGACAATGAGAGAGAAATGGGAGCGCTTGGTCTACACAGGCTGTGCACTGAAACCGTGCAAAGCTCGCGCAGCCTGCTGGCGCTTCCGCAGGTGACGTCACAAATCTGGCTCCAGACTCCCTTGGGATTTTTCCAGACACGTTTTTTTTTTTTTCTGCTGTAGACAGATGGCCTTGTGCAAAATTACCCTTCTGGATGAGTGTGTAAAGGGGCATACTTTCATATTAAAAAAAAAAAAAAAACAGAACCAGACGCAGGCTGTTTGTATGTATTCCTCGTTTCCAGAAAGTGTCCTGTAACTATACAGCATACTTGCCTTTTTTTTTTTTAATATATAAATCACCACCTGCTGCACTACACACATCACATATGAACCTCATATGCAAATTAGCTACACCTAGTCATTTCCTTCGTTTAAAGTCTTTCAAAGTTTTTTGTTCCTAATATGTACAAGCATTAGTTAATTAACGTTCTTGATACTGATCAGAATTGCTCGTGGAACCTCTGCAGTAACTAGTTGCCATTGGCAACAATGGATTTGACTTGTCTTTCTCTTTTGTCCAAATCCTTGGAGATTTTTTACGTTTTAGTAGGGACCCACCTTGCATGGGACCCGACGTCCCGTTCACGCCTTCCCTTTTGGACCGTCCTTTCTTGTTTTTTTTTCCCCCCATGCTTTTGTTTGATTTATAATCCTTGTAAATTTGTAGGTTTTGCTGTTTGAAGGCGAATAAAGCTGTTCAAAAAAATACATTATTACACTGGCTAGCACTTTGACGTTTCCAGGGCAACGAAGAAACATGACCTGGTAGAAGAACGGACGTTCTACGTGCCTGGTGTGCGAATGAATTTAATGACTTGTCCACCCTGACCTGATGTTTCTGCAGAAATATTAAGCAAAAAACGTTATAAAGGTTAATCCCAAAGTGCTGCACCTTCAAAAGTGGGTGAATCTTATCCACAGGCAGAGCGAGAGGGTTCCTCCGCTTCCTCTTCTCAATGGCTGCCTGGGCGTCCGCGATGGCCCATTTATCGATGGGGTGAGGGAAACTCTTCTGAACTCGCTCCTGTCAAAATCCCAGAGAGACAACGAGACAAAAAATTAAATCATGACTTTATACACTTTAGCCAAGGCCGGATTAACTATATGGGCCTGCGGCACAGTGCCCAGGGGCACCAACCACTCACAGCCAGTGGGGGGGCACCACATGACAGAAACTTTAAAAATATTTTTCGTGAATGTTTGTACACTTAAAATGGTTATACACTTGACATTGTTAAATAGTCATATATAATTCATTATGAACACTAATTTCATAAAGAACAACAACAATAATCATAATTCTGAGCAAGAGTGGCCTATGTGACCATTAACCCCCCTTTCCTCAACCTGTCAGTTGAACCAGTCCACCTACGGTGAAATGCATCAATTTTTTAAAAACCGCGGTAGAAATGAAAAATGGACAGGCATCAAGTGAGTGGTTGTGAGAAGAGAAAATTAAAAAAAGAGAAAGACTCCAGGTGTGTAGCTGCAATTAAAAATGTTCCAGTGTTAGATCGTTGTTTTTTTTTATAAAAACATCGACAACTGCTGTCACGACCAGCGCTGAAGCCGAAGCTAGTGAAATCAGCGATGCTAGTGAGGGAGATGGCCCTGCTAGCGCTAGCCGGGGAGATGCTACAACCACAGCCAGTGTTAGCCGAGGGGTCGGCGACGACGAGGATCCCCTTGAGACATACAAATATATGCTGCTCATCTTTGAATAAGACATTTCAATATGCCTACATGCATACTGTTGGTTGTTTTCAGTGAATTTGATGGGCTGATGTAGCCTACTTAATACATTTTCAATGAGGAAGAATGACGTGTACTATTGTTTATGTATATGCTACTATTTTTGACAGCAAAGGGCAAGCTTTGTGAGTGTGTGCAGGAGGTTACTGAACGCGTGTGTGTGTGTGTGTGTGTGGGGGGGGGGGGGGGGGGGGGGGGGGCACTTGAGGTATAGTGCCCAGGGGCACCGCATTGGCTTAATACGGCACTGACTTTAGCATCTCATTTAAAAAAAAAAGGGGTTAAGCAGTCATGACGACACAAATATTTATGCCTAAACCGGGTTTAAATCTCAGATTTATACATCTTTTATGTGAAGAGGTGAATGAAGCTGACTCATCTCATGAGAGAGAAAAAGAAGAGAAGCTATAATCATGGAGAAGAATAATGAAAGTAACTTCGGATTGCTTGAAATCCTTGAAGACGTTTCGTCTCTCATCCGAAAGGCTTCTTCAGTTCTGTCTGACTCGTGCGGAGTTCCAGGTATTTATCCTCTAAAGGACCAAAAAGAGAGTCGTTACATGAGGTCACATGGTTCGTTGACCCTCTCAGTCATCCTGTAGGTGTTAGGGTCACTGGAGGCCGGGTGTGAATGGCGGTAGCAGCCGAGAAGGTTGTTGGATCTCTCTGCCATCATGTGCGTCATTGAAGTCAGCTGAGTCTTGGTGTGGATGTGTATTCAGTTTTCTGGGAAGTGTGCCAAGGACTGCATTGTAGGTGGCTGATAAGTGGCATCTCAGACCACCTCCTCTGTTCAGTGATGGTTGTTCCAGGTTGACAACCTACAGGATGACCGAGAGAGGGTCCATGACCCCTGTGACCTCAACGGCTCTCCTTTGGGTTGCTTTTGGTCCACTGGAGGATAAATACCTGGAATTCCCCACTGGTCAGACAGAACTGAAGCCTTTCGATTGAGAAGTGAAACGTCTTACAGAATTTCAAGCAAGTCCAGTTGCCTTCTTTAGCACCTACGGTTCACCTAATATTTATTTATTTTTTTATTTGGGGGAGGGGGTGAAGAAACCCACACCACCACACACTTTGTAGAGCGACATGACCACAAAAAGCACCTTCCCAGCTGACATGAGGCATGTGTGTGCAAAAATGGATCAGAAAGACACAAGAAAACGTTGAGAAATGGATCACTGAGCAAACAAACAAACAAACAGTCACAAATGAGCGATGGATAAAATCTTTCTTTTGATGAACGGGTTCAGATCGTATGGAAGCTTGTAAACCTTTGGTCGCATTAAATAAGGAATAAAGCACTTTTAGGGTGTCATGTTGGGGGAGGGGGAGGGATCATCAACATCCTGATGCAAAGTGGAGTTACTTCAGGATCAACGCCCTCAAGTTGATCGTTTTCCTAAAACAGCACAAGAGTTTGATTCCCCTTGGAACACAGCAATCTGCAAATTATGATAATTTTTTAAATAAAAGAAGGACATTCTTTTTATCCAATTTTCGCGACATTTTGTGTTGGTGAAAATTTAAAAAATGGGTTCTTGTAACATTATAGCAGCTACAAATAGCCTTTCATTCACGTTCTTGTCAAATCAGAAAGCATCAAGACAATCAAAAAAAAAAAAAAACACCACTCCCCATTTTTTAATCCTTCTGTGGTCCCTGTGAGATGTTGCTCAGGTTGGGCAATATGAAAATATGTGTTATTTACCAGCTGGGAGGTCCGTCTCGTGAAATACCGTGACCGAGGTCTTGAAAGTACTGACCAAGGCCTCTGGGCCGAGGTCACGGTATTTCACTATACGGACCGACCTTAAGCTGGTAAATAATATATTTATTTTTTTCTTTCGCAAATTCTAACAGAAAACGAGAGCGCCCGAAAGGGAAAACCAAGCCGAGCCGCCATTTTGAATCCTCATTCACGGCTGTAATGCAAATGGCTTCCTCCTCGGTATACAAGTGCACTTCCATGGCAGGAACAAAAATACATTTTGCCGCCTATGTAGTCCCCTATTTATACAAATAGCAGTCATTCAGGATTCAGCCATGTTTTTGCTCAGCGTTAGCAACAGTTACAGGGTTTTAGCTTTCTCCTGAAATGTTCTTTTATTTCTTCTTCCTCAGGGTAGTAAAACTCGCTTTCGCTGTGACCACTGTCGTTATCGCTATCCATGCTATAAAATTAATGCTATTCTCCTGAGAAATGCTGGCAAAAATTTATAAGATTTGTGATAATCTTATAAATAAATCTTGTTTAAAAAAATATATATATAAAAATTGACAAAAAAAATGCTACTGTGTTTGTTGTTGTTGTGAACGAGCGAGTTGCCAGAGGTCCATAACCGGGGTCTGTATCATAGGATACGGACCCGCTCGCCAGCCAATCAGAGCACAGGATTTGATGGAACTGGACCACAAAAAAATAAATATATATAATTTACCAGCTGGGAGGTCCGTATGGTGAAATACCGTGACCGAGGTCTTGAAAGTACTGAGCGAGGCCCTCTGGGACGAGGTCAGTATTCATGGCCGAGGTCACGGTATTTCACCATACGGATCAACCTTCAGCTGGTAAATAATATATTTATTTTTTTCTTTACCAAATTCTAACAGAAAACGAGAGCGCCCAAAAGGGAAAACCGAGCCGAGCCGCCATTTTGAATCCTCATTCATGGCTGTAATGCAAATGGCTTCCTCCTCGGTGTTCAAGTGCACTTCCATGGCAGGAAAAAAAACTACATTTTGCCGCCTATGTAGTCCCCTATTTATACAAATAGCAGTCATTCAGGATTCAGCCATGTTTTTGCTCTGCGTTAGCAACAGTTACAGGTTTTTAGCTTTCTCCTGAAATGTTTTCTTTTATTTCTTCTTCCTCAGGGTAGTAAAACTCGCTTTCGCTGTGAACACTGTCGTTATCGCTATCCATGCTGTAAAATTAATGCTATTCTCCTGAGAAATGTGAAAATAAATGTTGACAAAAAATTGCGACTATGTTGATTGTTATTGTGAACGAGCGAGTCGCTAAAAGGTCTGTAACCGGGGTCCGGATCGTAGGATTCCGGGCCGCTCGCGAGCCAATCAGAGCGCACGATTTGATGGAAACCGGACCGCGAAAAAAAACCCTCAATACTGTGATAAATATTGTGACTTTTCCCCCTTTTGTAAACATGAATCACTTTGCGAGCTTGGATTAGACAGCTGATGTGACATTAAGAATTCCTAACAAACCTTGAAAATTATTATTTTTAAAAATCTGAATTTATTAAAATGATTTAAACATTGCTCGTTTTTATTTAATCGATTTGGTATCTTTTTTTTAACCGCTTTTAGCCACTACAGATTTATTATTATTAATGTATTCCTTCGGGCTGTCGATGTTAACGCGACATTAACACAAATTCCTTTGAACGCTACTCATTTTTTTGACGCACGTTTAACGCATACACGTTCTGTGCCCCTCCCCCATGGTTGAGGGGATCAGGAAGTGAGGTAGCACGAGCGAGTGAGCAACGTAGCGAGTCGCTGTTCAGCGCAAGTTGTGATAAAGTGCACTGATCTACAGAATCAACTCATATTGTTGCGTTCTGACTGTTTACACAAAACGTGTGTATTTTTATATGCTTTTCATGGTTCAGAAGGTGAGAGAGTTTGTTTTATTCTGAGAAATGTGTGAGCTCTGTCCAAGCGTTGAGAAATGCAGTTTTTGCTCCTGAATGTTCTGTGTATTTCCCCAGTGAGTTTTTGCATTTTACCGGAAAACATCTTGAGCTGCGAGCCTTAACAAATGGCTTTATTCGGGTTTTGTATTTTTATTTTCTTTATTTAAAAGATAGCCATGCCTGCTGTTCAGAGTCCACATCACCGAGTTTATTTTATTGCACAGTTTCAGGCTGGAAGTTCAGGACAGAACGAGAGGAAAATACGATATTGTTTTGTTCACACTGAATCATACTAAAGCCTCAAAATGATCAAGTTAACGCTGCTTTATTTATTTTTTAAAAACACAGTGAGAGAATAAAATACCCACAAAAATCATTTTTGCTGTGTCCAGCCTTATCCTTCCTGACCTGGCCACAAATTTGCACAAAGCGAGCAGATTTGTCCACGCCCACTCTCCAAAAACATCCCTTTATGGAACGTTTAGAACAGATAAAACGTGTGATGAATTGCAATTAAATATTTGAATCGACAGCCCGAGTATTCCTGTTTTGCTGGCGGTTGGTTCGTAAAACTCTGTGCATCATTTTTCAAGTATCGTGATATTTCTTTGACATCGCCGATCATCAGCTCTTCCTATAGAAGCAACAGGAATACAAACTGCTCTGTGATCAATTCCAGCCAAAACGGCTGATATAGAAAACTAAATCAACACCTTCCGGCCAATCAGAATCGTACGGAAGCCGAGAGAGGCCCTTCATATAATCCTTTTTTTTTTTATTCACCTTGTTATCCCGAGATAACGACATAATTAATTCAGGATCTCGAGAAAACAACACAACTAATTCGAGATCTCGAGAAAACAAAACAATTATTTCATGATCTCGAGTAAACAGCTGAGAAATGGTTCATTCAGGTGCGCCAAGAGACTTGTGATATGCTGACTTTGGGGCTATTTCTCATTCTGTATAGACGCAACTTTGGTCATTAGAATGTCTGGAATAATCGATCACCTAATAAGGCAATATTTTGATCAGGGGTTGACACAGGGAGAGATTGCATTAAGTCTTTTAATAAGGGATCATTTCAAAATTAGTCCGCGGCACCTCCGCAGAAGACTGGCCCGGCTTCGTCTCTACCGACGGAGATACAGTGATCCAGCTGAGATCATGAAATAATTATTTTGTTTTCTCAAGATCTTGAAATAACGGCTTTGTTTTCTCGAGATCTTGAATTAGTTGTGTTGTTTTCTTGAGATCCTGAATTAATTGTATGTCGTTATCTCGGGATAACAAGGTGAATAAAAATAAATAAATAAATAAATAAATAATAATAAAAAAACGATTATATGAAGGGCCTCTCGCGGCTTCCGTAGAATCGCGTATTCAGCAGCGCTGTGGTGGAAATTAAAATACTTTACACAGCACAATGATAAAAATAAAAAAAATAAAAAAAAGCCAGTGATTCTGTGATCGAAACGTTTGTGTGTATTTATTAAACAAAAATCACGCTGTTTTCATGAGAACGTGCTCCAGCCCATTCTGGTCGCGCCCATTTTCACTATTTCACACAATCGCCCTGTATTTCATCACTTCTGTGAGCAAAAAGACGCTTTCTTGGAAATATGTTCTCCGTTAGCATTACTAACCTGTCGTTTTTCTGTAAGCGTGTCAGAACCTGAGTAATCGATCGAGCTCGTGAGACGCTTATCGGACGTTTTATCTCGTGCAAGAATAACGGAGTCATTCGCGTAGGTGGTGATGAGCTCAAAAGGTTGTTTGCAATTTAAACACAAAGTGTGTGTGCGCACGCACGCAAGAAACAAGTTTACCTCGACATCCTGCACAGTGCGAGGTTGGGCCTGACAGAGCATGCTCAGTAGCAGCAGAATCAGCTCCTCGATGTACTGCAGAGCCTCCTCCTGAGACGACAGCTTGGGGTGTACCTGATTTAGCACCTACATTCAAAACACACACACACACACACACACACACGATTAATAATGCAAAAGTGAACCCACCAAACGTGTTTTAAAGCGCATTTCCATTTAAAGGTGCAGCGATGACATCATTCGAGTGCTCATGGAAACGCCATGCTCTCGGTCAGGTTTCACAAAACGCTCATCTCGTTCCTTTTCTTCAACTTCTGCTCGGTGGGCAACCCAAGACCGAAAGATGGCATGGTGTGAACTTTGCAACCGTACATAACTGTTCGGGAAATATTTCCCAGTGAAATACTGAACTGATGAGGATGGTGGATCGAAAGAGAATATACTGAAATCTTATTTGTGACCATCCTGATGAGAAAAATTTCATAAATCTGTTAATCGTGTCGCTCTTCTCACCCAACGTTCACACCGAACACAGCGAGTGTCAAACTAACAGGAAGTCGTTCATTTTCTGTGCGAACCAGCGTCTGTGTGGAGGGGCGTCAGAACAAAGCTCAAGTCCAGGCGACTTTACAAGTCATGAGCGATGATGCGGTTCAGTCGCAACCCATCAGAACTTACAAGCGCTCTGCTGTTGTGTAAACTTTGGTTCCGTTCAAACTGTTCCCAAGTCGCCGACGACAGACGGGAAAGTGATAATTGCAGTGACGGGTTTTGTCCATTACTTATGACGACGTGTCCCTGCATTATTCACAAAGCGTGGATCGAGGTATCAGAAACTGTAGGTGTTTCAAGGTAGTTGGTAAATATATTTTGTGAAAATTGGAAGGAATTACATGCTAACTAGCACCACAGCATGAAAAAAAGCCTTGGCTGTTTATTTCCATGTGACTTGAACGGTGCTGTGTTACGAGACGAGAGGTCTATGTCGGATATGTTACAGTCAAAGTAGTCATGGTATCGTTAAGCCATTTTTTAAAGCATGGATGCAAACGGCGCGCCTTTTGGCGGATGCCGCCTTTTTCACGGCTGTCTGGGGGACTTGTGTGAATCGCGCAGATCCGATGAGGTTTTTTTTTGGGTGGGGGGGCGTTGGAGTGCCTGATTATAATTTCACCAAAGTCTCATCTCATCTCATTATCTCTAGCCGCTTTATCCTTCTACAGGGTCGCAGGCAAGCTGGAGCCTATCCCAGGTGACTACGGGCGAAAGGCGGGGTACACCCTGGACAAGTCGCCAGGTCATCACAGGGCTGACACATAGACACAGACAACCATTCACACCTACGGTCAATTTAGAGTCACCAGTTAACCTAACCTGCATGTCTTTGGACTGTGGGGGAAACCAGAGCACCCGGAGGAAACCCACGCGGACATGGGGAGAACATGCAAACTCCACACAGAAGGGCCCTCGCCGGCCCCGGGGCTCGAACCCAGGACCTTCTTGCTGTGAGGCGACAGCGCTAACCACTACACCACCGTGCCGCCCCATTTCACCAAAGTAAATTCTGTATTAAAATTACTAAATAAGCAAATGCCGTTACAGTCCATGAAACATAGGAAGTATAAGTATGAGAAGAAAACAGTAAATCAGAAAGCTGCGCATGTAAAGACAATTGGCTGCGCGCCATTATCTGCTGCTGGCTGCACTTCACTGCACGCGCAAGGATTTCCATCAGTCCAACGCAAGTTACGTAATTGGCTTTACGTGCGCAGCTTTCTGATTAATGCTGCGTTCATGTGCTATGGGAATTATGGTAAATACCAAACGCCGACATGGAAAGCACACATGAACGCCCCCTCTTGTAGTATTTTCCACTGGGCAACTCGTAGAAAATTTTGATACACGAGTTGCCGAGATGAGATGAACTTTAACCTTTTCAACATGGCGGCGAGCGGTACAAGAAACTTGAATGTTAAGCATTGTACACTACTAAAGTTTTTTTTTTACTAGTACTACTGGGTAGTTTTTTGTGTCTATGCAATGTTGCATCATTAACAAGTGTAATAGAATACGTTAGAAATCCGTTTCCTTTAAAAATGTGTTGTTATGGTTTGTTTTTACCTATCCAGAGCAGACGCTATTGCTAACGATAGCTAACTAACTATTGCTAACTTGAATCTGGTCCACCATCTTTAATTTGTCAACAACAACAAAAGCATGTCAACACAACACACTGGTAAATACCACTTCCCAACTGGAAAATATCATCTTCCCATAGCGCATGAACGCAGCATTACTGTTTTCTTCTCATACTTATACTTCCTATGTTTCATGGACTGTAACGGCATTTGCTTATTTAGTAATTTTAATACAGAATTTACTTTGATGAAATTATAATCAGACACTCCAACGCCCACCCCCCAAAAAAAAAAAAAATCATCGGATCTGCACGATTCACACAAGTCCCCCAGACAGCCGTGAAAAAGGTGGCATCCGCCAAAAGGTGCGCCGTTTGCATCCATGTAAAGGAAAAGAAAGCCCAGGGTTAAAACACAGTTATGAAGATAGAACTCGCACAACTACGATAGCCAGCTCCGAAAGTCAGTTTCTATGCACAATTCCCCCATCGTAGACGATTTCACGGATGCTGCCATTGAAAAATGTTTTAACCAATCAGAAAAATTCCCCTGATCGTTTCCGGCAATGCTCTGACATCATCTGGGCGCGAGACACGGAAGCTCGGCCTTGCGAAGAAGTAAATCTCCAGCTACCCCTGACTGGAGATTTCATGACAAGTTTATGTGAAAAAAAAAATTGAAAGCCGTTGTAAAGCCCCTACTTAAAAAGAATAATCTGGATGCTTCAGTATTGAACAACTACAGGCCAATATCGAATCTACCATTCATCAGGAAAATCCTTGAAAAAATTGTCTTCAAATCAATTAACTGCCTTCTTGATCTCCAACAGCTGTTTTGATAACTTTCAGTCAGGATTTCGTGCCGATCATAGCACTGAAACAGCGCTGATTAAAGTTATAAATGACATGCGTCTTAATACTGATGCAGGCAAAACATCGGATAAACAGATAAGACAGAAGTAATTCTTTTTGGGGGAAAAAAGATGAAAGACTCAGGATTACCACTATTCTTGACACAAAGGGGATTAAAACAAAAGATATGGTTAAAAATCTTGGTGTTTTCATTGACAGAGAGCTAAACTTTGACAGTCACATGAAAGCAATCACTAAATCGGCATTTTATCACCTAAAAACATTTCCAAACTAAGAGGACTTGTGTCAAAAAATGATCTGGAAAAACTTATACATGCCTTCATCTCTAGTAGGGTTGATTACTGCAATGGCCTTTTCACAGGCCTGCCAAAAAAGACCATCAAACGACTTCAGCTGGTTCAAAATGCAGCGGCGAGGGTTCTCACACGAACAAAAAGAACAGAGCACATTACTCCAATTCTAATGCCGCTTCTCCACGACCAACGCGGCTGAGTCGGGCTGAGCGGGGCTGTTGAAGTTGCATTTCGACTACAACCACACTGAACCGTGCTGGCTGGAAGTGGGTGGACACATTGGGTGGAGTTAGCGAAAGTGGGTGGACGTCACGTGATGTCGTTAGGCGGCGCAAACAGTGACATCAGTGACCTTTTAAGCGGTAGTCTCACGACCCGAATAGTAAACAATAAACATGGAGGACATAGAGTCGTTAGTGTTGCTGGTCTTGGTGCTGTGGCTTGTTGTCACCGACAACGCGGACAGATACTGGCAAGAGCGTATAGATGAGGCGAGGCCTCATCAACGTAGAATAATCCATGGGACGATTTGGTGAACTCATCAACATCACCAGCACTAACACCGGAGACTCCTTCCATAACGGAACACCAAAAACTATAACTACAACTCTGACCATCCCTCTGCCTGGATTTAGTTCCAGTCTGGAGCAGAAACACCACAACCATAATCCCGACTATAATTCCATGAGATGAGACAACTCAGGAATAGTCATGGAAGTTTTTTCCAAGTAGTAGCACATTATTCCGGGTCGTACTGTACAGCTTGGACTTCAAAAACAACCCACGCACGCACACACTCCGGTGGTTGATAAAATACGGATAAGGTCGCGGATTACGGAAATAAAAAAAAGGATACAAAATACGAAGTAGATACGGATGCTAATAATTTACAGATTGGTCATGGACGTTTCAGGATATTACAGATTGGTTACCGATGCATCACGGATAAAAAAAAAAATTAAGAAACCTGAAACAAGTGTTTGGACTGCCGAAGTTCATAATTAAAATATATCTTAGCTGCATTTACATGTTCATTAATCTACTATTGATATTTCATGAAAAAAAAAAAAATCAATCACACATCCGTGAAGAAAAGATCGGTGGTTTGGATTATATTTTTTATTTTCTGTGACTTCATGATGCAACAAGGATGGACAAAGATGCCCGGGGAAAAATAGCTCGTGCTCAGACGTCGTCACATGTAAACAATTACCTGATTGGTCAAATGTTTTAATCGGATCAGGTCCAGGCCTGGAAAAAACGGCTCCAGAAGCAATCTCACGGATACGGATAAACCCAGGCCTGGGCTTCAGGGATCGTTATTGGTCTGGAGTGACCATCAGCTACATAAACTGCAGGGGACTGATTTTATCGTTAGGGCATTATTAAAAAATGTTCTGTTTCCGGTCCACCGGCCAGGTGAGTGCCGTTTGTGCGGTTGAATTTTTTTTTTTTAATGCCGGTTTTTCGACATTTTTTTTTTCGGGTTCGTAAATCTAAAATCGAACTTGACATTTCCGCATTCCCAGGGCTTTCCACTCAGGCTCATACTAGCCAGCCATGACAAATAAGTAGCCAGCCGGGGGGAGTAAACACAAAATAAACTCCTGTGCACGCAGTTCCCAGGATTAAATGTATTTTCCACAGACCATTTATTTATTCACTTTACTCAAATACAAAGTAAAATGGCAGTAAATCATCTTTCTTTTCTTGCGTATTGCATCATGAGGCGTTCCTGGCTTGTAAATCTCTTATTTTCGGTGCATGACACATTCACGCAGCTGAGCATGCTATGAATTAACAACGACAACGGTCTGCAGTGGGGCTACACAATTACACACTCAGCGAACATTTCTCCATTTGTGTATGAAAATACACTCCAACCACTCAGTTTGGGTTCATTTACAACCAACGGTGTCTTTTGATGCCAGCACGTAATTGAACGAGAGAAGACTGGTTTACCGGAGACAAAATAAGCGTCATCTCTGCTTCTGTTCCCTTCGACGGCCCCGACACACTACTGCCTCCGCCGAGTGCGCACGCGCACACACCGCATGTCGGGGCCGCGGATGAGTTACTCTCCCTTGATCAGTGAAGTCTGCGGGGAATTTGTGGTTATTATCGGTACAAACAGCGCGAATCACAACTTAAATGAGTGCAATTCAGTTTGACATTATTGTCAGTCCGTTAGATAAACATTTAAATTTATTAAAATCGAAAATTAATATTTAGAGCCTGTGGGCTACAAAAATAATAGTCATTAAAGTAGCCGGCTGGACTTAATTGTGTAGTCGGCTGTATGGCCGGCAGCCGGCGCTTGTGGAAAGCCCTGTCGAATCAGCTCTGCGCATGCGTCGTGCGGCACAAAAAAATGGCAGCCACCATGAAGGAAGGAGATCCGGAGTTTTCAAACATTTGCTTAAGTGTGAAATCGCAAAATGGTATTCTAGCGAACAACAAAATAGTAAAGATTCAGAAAAACAAATCATTCAGTGATCATTTTAATAGTGCAATTTCATCCGAACTAGGCCTAACGCTCGATTTAGAACTACAAAAAGTCCGTGTGTCGGACATTTTAAGTACCTTTGTAAAAGTTCTGCAAAATGTTGCAGTCAGCATTTAAAATGCTAACTTAGAGTTTTTGTACAAGTTTCAGTTGATTAAACTGTCATATTTTATTAAATGTGTCTGCTTTTGTAATAAAGTACTGAAAGAAAAAGCAA
Organism: Neoarius graeffei; assembly: GCF_027579695.1. NCBI lineage: Eukaryota > Metazoa > Chordata > Actinopteri > Siluriformes > Ariidae > Neoarius > Neoarius graeffei. Next base: position 12,677,262 of record NC_083583.1, on the reverse strand, counting down.
ACACAGCATTGCGATTTCTTATCCATCCATATATTTAAAAAAAAAAAAAAAATCCCTCCCTCCCGACTGAAAATTTTTTTGCTCACCCGGTGGACAGGAAACGGATTTTTTTTTTTTAAAGGATGGCCTTATAGTTATCGGTACTGTGGGACCGGGCCTTAAACATTAAAACGTTGCCTTAGAAAGAAAGTGAAATCACATCAACGATTATACATTTGCGCTCTTAAATTAAATAAGTGCGTTTAATTAAGAGTTTCAGATTATGCCACTGATCTAACACACAAGCCCATGCAAATGAGTTGCAACCATAGAAACGATGACGTACTCGACAGAATAATAACGTTCTGGAAAAATCAAGCGGATTTGAGAATTTAGTCGAACTGTGGAACCTTCTTTAGTCAAACCACAACAGTGGTGAGAGGAGAAGAGATCATCCGAGTGTGCGTAGTTTCTCAACACTCAGCCCTCGGTCTCACTCCTGAAGCGGAATGCAGAGTGATGTAATGCCGTGTGAGGAATCACATGACGGCGTGACACTGCCAGTTTCACTTCAGCGCAGGTTTCTCAGGGTTATGGAACACGAACTCGTGTTCACTGCAATTTTAAGACGCTGAACTTTCCGAGCTCAAAGCGAAGTTCTGGTGGTTCACGTCTCAGCAACACCACAGCTCCTCTCCACTTCTCTCTCTCGGCCAAGACCTCGTGTCATAACATGACTAAGCAAGTTAACGGTGTCTCTCTCTATCCGCCTTCTCATTTTTCACCATGTCGATTTCTCTGCAGAACCGAATGCAAGAATAAGACAGCCGGGCGAAGTTTCACTCCCTTCTCTGGTATGTGAGGGGGGAAAAACAAAATGTCCATAAACTGAAGTTGATATTTCCTGGTTTGCAGTGCGAGTGGCGAGGGAGATTCCCTGCGTAATCATCATCAAGTTTTCCGCTCCTGGACAAAACACACAAGACAGATGAAAGCGTGTGCAGCCTCAACAAGCCAATAAAAAGCAATGACCTCACTTCGTTTTCCCCCCTACTGTGCATGTCATGGAAAACATCGACTATCTTCGTTCGGGTTGAAAAGGAAGAGCGTCGTCAGCATCTTTACCTCGCTGTAAATGCTGTGACTGCAAGGCCACTACTGTGGGAGTTTCGCCCGCTGGAACAAACTGCTTGTTTTCAGAGAAGGCCATCTTTTGCCATCATCAGCCCACTTCTATTCATCCTTGTATGTAAATTGCAGCTTGGTTCATTTGAGCGAGTTCAAGGTGGTGCAGACTGAAGTGGTGAAAGCACGGATAATTTTATTTATTTAAAAAAAAAAAACACACCAAATGCTCCATGTTCCCAACGAGCAGTCTTACAGTCAGATGCTGGCAGACTATGTTAACTTCATAACAATTCCCACATTGGGACAGAAAATTCCCTGACAAAAAACAGTGCTCTGAGAGCACAACAGGCTTTCGTCTAAACTGGGGAGCAGGGCCGCTGCGCCCTCTTACTCTCGGCGCGCGCCCCCTTACCGAAATGCCGATTGAACCCCAAGTCACACTTAGGCCATGCACTTATATGCTCCTGCACAACATGCAATCTTTCTCAAAACTATCTTTTCTCCGTGAAAACATCCCAGCAACACCACGTGACAATGTGTCTGATCATCAAATACGTTATAATTACTCCAAAAATATTCCAATCAATCATAGTAGATACACCGCCAGACGGTGCAAAAACAATCCGAATTGGCGTTTTCCAGACTGAGGCGCCATGTTGTTTAGTTGTTTACTTGTCGCGGCTGCTCTCGCGAGATTTGACATGGGTTACATACAAGGTCAGCTGACTTGTAGAGCGAGAGTTCTCGAGACTGAATGACCTTTCACCCACCGGCGCGGGAGCTTTTGACAGTAGTAGTTCGCGAGTTGTTTTTGTTGACACTTGGGCATTTAAAGATGTCATCCCGCGGCACGAAACGGAAGAAAGCCAAAGACTGTCCGGGGCAGAAGAAGATTACTTCTTTCTTTTTCCATGTTGACAGACAATTTGTTACAATTTCCCTCTCAGACAGCCTCAGAATGTCCCACTGTAGCCTCAATTTTTCAAAGGCTTTGCACGGCAGAGGGGGGGACGGACAACTGGCATCATCCCCCCGCCCCCCGCTTCGCTCCCTCGCCATGGTGAGCGCCCTCATACTACATTTTTCTAGAAAAAACCCTGCATAATATCCGCCGCTGGCAACGATGCTATAACTCTGGTAAAATGCGACTAAACTGAACGAAATTGCAAAATGCGTATTACAAACCAAGAATCCTGTCAAGTTTTGTGAAATTCCTCCAAAAATTATGAAACTAGTTGATTTCAGAAGGTCAGTACCCTTCCTGGGACGGACGGATGGACATCGCCACGACATAATCCCGCTTTGGGCCTTTCAGGGGATAAAAATTGCGAGGGAAGTTGATTTCAGAAAGCAAGCACACCTTGATGAAATGGCCAAAGTACAAGTTTGTTAATAATCAAGGGCATAACTCTGGGAAAATCTGCCCAAATTAAACGAAATTTCAATTTGCGTATAACTGTCATATAACAAAGCCTTCTGCCAAGTTTGGTGAAATTCCTCCACAAATTGTAGGAGGAGCTGATTTCAGAAGAACGTACACCCTCATGAAACTGTCAAAGTACAAGTTATTTAATCAAGGATCAAAACCCTGGGAAAATTTTCACAAACGAAATTAAATTGCAATCTGCGTATTACCGTCATATAACAAGGCCTTTTGTCAAGCTTCGAGAAATTCATCCACAAATTGTGAGAGGAGTTGATGTCAGAAGGCGAGCGCACCTTCATGAAATTGTCAAAGTACAAGGTTGTTAATCAAGGGCCACAACTCTGGTCAAATGCGACCGAATTGAACAAAAATAACAATAACAATATGCGTGCTACTGACATATAACAAGGCCTTTTGCCAAGTTTGGTGAAATTCCTCCAAAAATTGTGAGAGGAGTTGATTTCAGAAGGAAAACACACACTCATGAACTTGTCAAAGTATAATTTTGCTAATCAAGGGCTGTAACTCTGGTAAAATGTGACTGAATTTAACGAAATTACAATCTGCATATTTCCGACATCTAACAAAGAATCCTGCCAAGTTTCGTGAAATTGCTCCAAAAATTGTGAGAGGAGTTGATTTCAGAAGGTGAGCACCCTTCCCCGGACAGACATCGCCACAACATAATCCCCCTTCGGGGCTTTCGGCCAGCGGGGGATAATCAAGGCTAATTACATCAAATGAAACATTCCTTCTCCTGAAGGCCTTGCCGTCTCCTGAAACTCATCAACCTGTCAAATCAAGCAGGTATTGATTTCTGGCTTCTGCAATTGCAGGTCAAGGCCCATCCCAATCAAGAGTTAACTGCCAAATGCAGGGGCTTCAAAGTTTGGGAGAATAGCAGGGTACAAATAATTTACAGCAGGGTGCAAAATGGTAAAATGTCTGCCAGCGGCAGACATAATATTTATATAGATAGATAGATAGATAGATAGATAGATAGATAGATAGATAGATAGATAGATAGATAGATAGATAGATAGATAGATAGATAGATAGATAGATAGATAGATAGATAGATAGATAAAGAAAGAGAGAGAGAGAGAGAGAGAGAGAGAGAGAGATATGCAAGTACGAATTTTTCATGGGGTGGGATGGTTTGGAACAGGCCATCTAAAATTGGGATAACATTTACCCGGGACGGGTATTTGAGGTGGGTCGTCTAGCTTAAGCTTGATTAGCGTTGTTACGCACGCCAGTGTTTCCCACAGAAACTTTGGAGACTATGGGGGCAAGCCATGGGGGAGGCGCGGGGGTTGTTTAAAATTGAGTGATATGTTAAATATTAAGTTATTACTGAAAAACTATTGATTAAAAAACAGACACTGAGAAATGGTCCTATAAACAACTTTACCAATATAAAAGATGACCAGGACTACAAAAATGCAGAAAAATAGACTTTACTTATCCAAATGCACCTGTTGGTTCAAAAGTTAAAGTGCAGAGAACCTCACAGCACAACATGAAGTTACCTTAAAATATAATATAAATGCCTCAGCTTTCATGTAAGAAAAAAAACTATTAATACTAGTACTGTGTGCAGGCAGTCTCTCCTGAAGACTAAATTAAACAATAATTATAAACTAATAAAATAAATGGCTCAGGCTTCATAGAAGAAAAAAAACAATTTGAACAGAATCTCACAGTATGATGCTGAAGCTGCCTAAACAATGGAAAATAAAATACCATTTTGGCAAAAACGTTGGCATCCATTAATTTCTTGTATTAAGTAAAAAAATATGTTGCCAGATACTGCTGACGTTTTACAGCCCAAAATATGTTCAAAACCCGCCAAAATGCACTTAAAACCGGCCTGATTGGGCGGGAAACCTCCCAATCTTCAACACAGGCGGCAGTAATGGCTGCACTCGTGTCGAGGATGTAAACACAGTTGACGCGGCAACGGACATAGATGACACAGTGGATGTAATTTACGTTCAGAACTTTTTTTGCTGTCAGAAATATTTAATATTAAATTTTGTGACTCGACTGACAATAGCCAGCGGCATAACAAGCCATAGCCGGCGATTTGCCGCCGGTGACCGGCTACTTTTGAGACCACTGCAAATGAGCACAAGGACATAACTTCCCACTGTGTGAATGATCTAAGAAATCCCTCAAATTCACAATCTTGCAACAGGAAGCTGCTTGCGCATGCTACTGCAGTGCCCGTTTTCCTCAGGTGCTGTACGAATAGAGCTCGCGATTTTACACCTAACTGCATTATTGCATCATCAACCAAATACATCTACAGCTGTCAAACACCACATCAGCAATGAACACCTAGACATCTTGGACAATCAGTCTCAGCTACCAGTTCTTATTTGTCCTTTCAGGGTTATTTTCTCTGGCTGGAGGATGCTCGATGACTGCAAGTCCTGATGGAGGAGGTGTGGCCTCTGTGCCGGTCAGGTTTAAAGTTCATATCAGGGGTAAATTCAGGAGCAAGATCAATGTAATTCTCCTATTTTATATTAAACTTTGGTCAAATATCTGTAACATTCTGCATTCTCTGCAATTTTTTTTTTTTTTTTTACCTTGCGCAATACCAGAAAAATTCAGTTGAAATCAAGCCATTTGAGGCGAATTGGTCCGCCTCTGAAAAAACTTGGCGTTTGAATTTCCCGGCAAACATTGATTATCGTGACGTCGCGTGCGGGACGCCTCCTTCTGAATCCTACGTCAGCGCTGGTTTGTTTATGAGAAAACGACCTGGTGGTTTTCTGCAAATTTCTTCAACGTTATCGCGTAATTATTAAAATAGTTAACAGATGTATCGTAGGAGGGGGTAGCAACACCAATCTTGATGGGATTAGTACTCATTGTTTCCCAAAAGACCGGACAATGAGAGAGAGAGAGAGAGAGAGAGAGAAATGGAAGCGCTTCGTGCGAGGCTCCCAGAAGTCGAGGACCAAAGCAGAGCCGAGAAAAAGACCAAGAAAATCGGCGATTCACAAGTTGACTGTTGCCAGGGTAAGAAATAAGAGAGACTATACTCTAAATGAGGTGTTCCTGTGTTTGTGTGGTACACAGATAATGTTATTTATTGATGCACACAAAAGTAAACAACACGAAAGCGCTGGGCAATAATGCACTTACTTCGATTAGATTAGATAGAACTTTATTGATCCCTTTGGGAGGTTCCCTCTGGGAAATTAAAGAGATACCGTCCACAGCCTGGTAAAAAGCAGCCAAAGTAGAGTCCAAAGTAGCCTGATTAAAGTCCCCAGAAATGATCATAAATGCCTCAGGGTGCTGTGTCTGCAGCCTTGCTGTGACAGAGTGAATCCCCTCTCATGCAGCGGCTGCCCTCGGAGGGATGTAAAACACAGATGGTGACGCTAGCAGCTCCAAGTCCGGGCAACATAAGACTGTCTTTACGCCGGGTTACACCAGCGGTTGTTCACGTAAACGATGAGTCCGCCACCTTTAGGCCAATTTATGCTGACAACCCAGTCCTCGCAGATGGCGTCGCAGACAGCGTCTGCGTAGCCCCCCCCACCTTCGCAGACACTCTGTGCGCACCTCCCAAAAATTGTGACCACCGCAGAAGCCTCGCAGACAAGAGGGCTCTGATTGGTCCACTCTACATCCGCTGTACACGCACTTCCGCTTCCCTACTTCCCGGGTTTGGTTTGGTTTCACGACCGCCATTTTTAAAAACACGAGCGAAGATGGAGCAGCACGAAGAGCGGTTGATCAAGGAAGTACGGACATCTATACGACTCCAGTTCTAGTCATTATAAGTAACCGGAGGATAAACACTCCACTAACCACACCCACCAACTACTCCTAGCAATTTCGCGACTTCGCGCCCCCTTGCGTTGTGGCGGTGAATAACATCGCGCACACCTATTACTCCCCGCTCAACGATAAATTACAACTGTCTGCGAAAAGCTATCTGCGAAAGCCTTGTCGCAAGAGCATGCAGAGGCCTTTCCCGCATGCTTTAGTGTCTCTGTCGGCTCTCACAGCAGTGAATCCCCGCAGGTCCACGTTGGCATCCGGTACAAGGCGTGTTAGCCATGTCGCCGTAAAAATAAATAAGCTGCTCTCCTGGTAAATCCGCTGGTTGTTCAGTGCGGATAGCTCGTCGACCTAATTCGGCAGCGAGTTCACATTCCCCATGATAACGGAGAGAATGGATGATTTGTAGCGCCGCCGGTTGTCCGCTAGCCTAGCCTTTAGCTTAGCCCTGGCTTCACAGCCCCTGGGTTTCCTTCTCAGCTCGGCCGGGATGGGGTGTCGTATCCCGGTTCGTCCCATTGTTTTCAGGGCCAGCAGCTCCTCTCTCAAATAAGCGAGAAAACTGTCTCCTGGTGGCGTGTTAAAGTTCAAAATATCCATGGGATATGAAGAAACACACACTACGTCTTCATAAGAACAGCAGAAAAGTAAAAAGATGGGGGGGAAGGAGGTTTAAAGAGCTAAAAACTACAGAGCTACTAGAGAGGCAGACGTCTCACACAGCACCCAAGGTCAAATTTTCTTTACATTTTACTTCACACATGTATTAACGGATCTGCATGTCAGGGCTTGAGATCTTGGGACCTGTCAAACACAGTAAATGTATATACAACCCTGCTTAGCTGCTTCCATGTGTGTAGCTTATGAAATCTTTCTCCTACAGTAGCCAATACTCTTCGAAATGAAGAAATATATAAAATACTTAATAGTAATTAGAAAAAAAAAAAAAACATGATTTATGTTCCAATAGATAGATCAGCATTGATACATGAATCCATGCTTTTAAAAGCTGAAAGTGACAATTCCATATTTCAATGCAAAATCGCGAGCTGCTAAACTTGGTCTACACAGGCTGTGCACTGAAACCGTGCAAGCTCTCGCAGCCTGCTGGCGCTTCCGCAGGTGACGTCACGAATCTGGCTCCAGACTCCCTTGGGATTTTTCCAGACGCGTTTTATTTTATTTTTTTCTGCTGTAGACAGATGGCCTTGTGTAAAATTACCCTTCTGGATGAGTGTGTAAAGGGACATGCTTTCATGTTTAAAAAAAACTAAATTGGTCCAGGATATGCACTTTAAAAGAAGGAAGTGTGCTCTCGGTGACCAACAGTTCAAGAGAAAGTGGTGTGGCCCTTATGCCTGGTCGTTTTAGGGAAGGATGTGCGGGTTACCAAAAAAAAAAAAAAAAACAGACATAACCTGATGCACATATCAGGTTCAGGAAAAGAGGTGTATAAATATCTGTACCTGTCAGGCCAAAGACAGAAAGTGTGGCCTCTGTGCCTCTCAGGTTTAAAGGAGGAGGTGTGGCCTCTGTGCCTGTTAGGCTTTACAAAGAAGGCGTATCCTGCACACCTGTCAGGTTTAAGGAAGGCAGTGTGATCTCAGTGCCTGTCAGGCTTAAGGAAGGGGGTTTGGCCTATAAGCTTTTCTGGTTTCAGGAAGGTTTGGCCTCTGTGCCTGTTAGGATTGACAAAGGTGGTGTGTCCTATGTGCCTGTCAGGTTTAAGGAAGGAGGTGTGAGCTCCGTGCCTGTGTGGTTTCAGGAAGGGGATGTGGTCGGTCTGTCTGGTTTAAGAAAGGAAGTGTGGCTTCTACTCCTCTCAGGTTTAAGGAAGTATGATCCCAGGACCTGTCAAGTTTAAGGAAGGTGTGACCTATGTGTCTGCCGGTTTTAAAGAAGGGGTGTGGCCTAGCTGGTTTAAGAAAGGAGGCATGGCATCAGTGCCTGCCAGGTTTAAGGAAGGATGATCTCTGTGCCAGTCAGGTTTAGGAAGGGGGTGTGGCTTATACGCCTGTCTGGTTGAAGAAAGGAGATGTGGCCTCTACTCCTCTCAAATTTAAGCAAGTATGATCTCAGTGCCTGTCAGGTTGAAGGAAGGTGTGGCCTATGCGTCTGTCAGGTTCAAGGAAGGGGTGAGGCTGACGCGCCTATCTGGTTTAAGAAAGGAGGCGTGGCCTTGGTGCCTGCCAGGTTTAAGGAAGGAAGTATGATCTCTGTGCCAGTCAGGTTTAAGGAAGGGGGTGTGACTTATATGGCTGTCTGGTTTCCGAAAAGAGATGTGGCCTCTACTCCTCTCAGGTTTAAGGAAGGAAGTATGATCTCGGTGCTAGTCAGGTTTAAGGAAGGGGGTGTGGCCTATACGCCTGTCTGGTTTAAGAAAGATGTGGCCTCAGTGCCTGCCAAGTTGAAAGAAGTATGATCTCAGTACCAGTCAGGTTTAAGGAAGGGGGTGTGGCCTCTACGCCTGTCAGTTCCAGAGACTGCGGCGTGGCCTCGATGTCTCCGGTTGAGACACATCATATTGCAATAAGACAGTTGTACAATTGTGTTAAAATTACTGATCGTTTGAAAGGCACTTTATACATCTGGTCTTCAATCCAGAACTCTGCATCATCAAGGTCATCATCATGAGCCCTTTCTGAAACTCGGATTCAAATTTAATATCGACCGGCCCATCTCTCCTGTGGCAGAAATGCCACTCTGTCTAATCTCTGAAGGTGGATGTGTTTGCACGCTGCTGGGTCCGAGCACGCCAGACTGAGCACACGACCTGAGGAATTATGCAAATAGCCACAAGCGAGTACCACAGCGTGCCAGAGGCAGCGAGATGCGGCTGGTTCAGTCTGACGAGGCTGCAGTGCAGTTACACGGAAAACAGGGGGGAAGCCCAGGTCAGCAAAATAGACTGCAAATTTACTGGCATTACGGTGTTATTTACACCGAATCAGCAAAATCACAAAGAAAATTTTCTGGTTTTGGACAAGCTGATCCATAAACAGTGATCGTTTTCAGCCCAAAAAAAAAAAAAAAGTGAACTTTGAAATACTAAGTAATAATTCACAAAACTCAGACAGACTCTGATGTATTCATGCTTGCAGTTATACCTGAACGTGGTTGACTGGAAAAGGGATGACAATGGTGAGGAAAAAAAAAAAAATTTTAATAATTATATTGCTTCATCGTGAATTTAACATTTTTGCATGCTGTTAAAGGAAAATAATGAACAAAGCAGACGTGAAGCGTAATTGCTGTGCGGGTCAGGGGATTTTAATTCCCGCGTCTACCCGACCCGATACAAAAGCCAAGCCGCAAGACCCAGCCTGAAAAATACGCATTAAAATCAACCACCTGAACTCGATAACTTGAACCTGTGTAACGATGACATCCACATCATCGAGGAAGACAAAATGTTCTTTTGGAAAAAACAGGAAATATAGCCGCAAGCGGCGATGAAGAGCCCGAGCACCTCTGGTATACCAAATCTGGCATGAATCCAACAAACTGCCTAGGAGGAGAACGTCAAAATCCAACACGTGTCAAAACGCACAAAACCAAAAATAACTCCCTTCCTGGCGAGCACAGCTAATACAATGCACCTTACAATTTGGTTCGTCTTGGAGCACCCTACACACCGACCAAATTTGACATCAAGAGGTGAAACTATATACCGGGCAAAGATCTCAATGACATATGGGGGCGCTCTGGAGTCTCCCAGACACACCCGGGGCCAAGACTCTATCGCTGAGCAGCAGTGGCCAGGACTGATGTGTGTACCAATTTAATGAGTTTTCACTCATGGGAACCACCTCAAAAATGGCCAAGTCTTGAAGAAAAATAATCCTTCGGAAAACACCTCAGGACAGTGCACTCCTGTGGACACCGGAGGCAGCACACCTTGGGTGTTCAGACCCCAAAAAATATATATACAGACGCGGTTTTGAGTCGACACTGAATAGGGCTGGGAATCGATCCAGATTTCCTGGATCGATTCGATTCATAAGGTCACGATCCGATATCAATCTACTTAGATATTGCTGGATTGTCACTTTAAAGTAAAACTGTCCCTATTGACAGGAACAGCCCCATGTGCGTTTGTGCATGTAATTTAACACCAAATGCCTTCTCCAGTGCAGTTTGATTCGCCGCAGGTTTAGCTGAAACTGTGTCGGCGTGGTGCCTGGATAAGTGGCTGTATTGGATGTATTCTTTGGCATAAAATACAATATATTTTGACAACATATATAAATGGTAGGGTGGCACGGTGGTGTAGTGGTTAGCGCTGTCGCCTCACAGCAAGAAGGTCCTGGGTTCGAGCCCCGGGGCCGGCGAGGGCCTTTCTGTGTGGAGTTTGCATGTTCTCCCCGTGTCCGCGTGGGTTTCCTCCGGGTGCTCCGGTTTCCCCCACAGTCCAAAGACATGCAGGTTAGGTTAACTGGTGACTCTAAATTGACCGTAGGTGTGAATGTGAGTGTGAATGGTTGTCTGTGTCTATGTGTCAGCCCTGTGATGACCTGGCGACTTGTCCAGGGTGTACCCCGCCTTTCGCCCGTAGTCAGCTGGGATAGGCTCCAGCTTGCCTGCGACCCTGTAGAAGGATAAAGCGGCTACAGATAATGAGATGAGATGATATATCAAACATAATTTTTTGACGACAAGTATATTAATTTTGCGACCAAAGTCACCTACCCTTTTAATTTCCACGCGTGATGTCATCGGCAGGTTCCCCTTCTTGTGTACCACGTGACGTGTGACATGGCACATATTATCAGCAATGGTGGATAGAACGCGATAAAAATGATACCAATAAATCTAGCTAATACCAATAAATCTAGCTAACTGAAAGATTAACTCAATTTTTCGCAATTTTTTTGGCCCCCATATACGAGGAGAAATGACTCTCTCACTTTGGGGGTTTCCTGGTCTAAAAATAGACCGACACGTGGTACACAAGAAGGGGAACCTGCCGATGACATCACGTTTCACTACCGCGCGGAAATTAAAAGGGTAGGTGACTTTGGTCACAAAATTAATATACTTGTCATTGTCAAAAAATTATGTTTGATATATCATTTTGAAGCTAAAAGATTTCTCTGTCTAGTCATGTTGTCATAAAATATATTGTATTTTATGCCAAAGAATACATCCAATGGTGGAATGGCACTTTAAGTTTAGGTTTCGTTTGCCGGCACCCGCTTTTTATAGCAGTCCTTGCGCGGTCGAGAAAATAGTGCCTATAGCCACCTGGAAGAGATCGATCCTCACGTTTTTGAATTGATCTCGTATTTTTTGAACGTGAATCGATATCGGATCGTGGATCGATCTTTTGAACCCAGCCCTAACACTGAAGACTTGTTTCAAAAAACGTGAAAATCTGAACAATTTTTAAATTCATGTTGAGTGTCGGCCATACAAGTTCCTGTCTCGGCTGTTACTCTGGAAACGATCCTGCATTCGGAACAGTCCGTTAATTTAAACCTCGACGACTGGCAGAGCTTCTGTTACAGCAAATTAATCAGCATCGTCTCATCTCACTGCTGTGGTCTAAAATCGGTTATGCAAATGATTCAAACTCGAGCCGAGTTTCATGTTTCTGCACATTTCGATGCAATGTGCTGAAACATGTTTTTGGACAAAATACTGTACAAACACGACACTAATTTTCAAACGAGCGTGGCTTCAAGGCAACCTGCTGTCAAACGGCCAAGCTACTTTCCCCTGCCACGCACTCGACTCATGATGCACTGACTTGAATAATTTAAATAATTCATCAAATACGTACACGTTTCCAGACGCCGAGACGCAACAGCGAAGAAAGACGAGCAGCAAAACAAGCAGGCCAACTTTTGTTGCACTTCGACCAGCATTTGCAATAAGGATACAAACAAAACAATGAGCATTTAAGAGTAAATAAGGATTCAGTGTGAAGCCTTGTTGGGGTTGTATTGCGTCGCAGGAGTAAAAGGGAGGCCTGCCAGGCTGGAGCAGGAACCCGGATGATGTTGCGCACTCCAACACGCGCACTCTCCCCAACTCGCTACGCCAGCACATTCCCAGCCTGTGGAACCACGCTTCAATCCGCGCGACCTGGCGCCAAAACCGACACGCCAAGTGGAGGGAGGGAGGGAGGGTGTGCCCCGACGTCTCTCGCCGGGAGCTCGTCTTTGTGCGTGTTGACACAACCAGAAATAAAGTCGTGGGAAGACAAAAAACACGAGCTCGTGTTCCGAAATAAAAGTGAGTCATCGACCGAGGACGTCTTTTGCACAACAAGGGGTTTAAAACACAAAAATAATTGTTATTCTTATTGTACTCCATGTCTACCATCTGGTACTCTTTACTCTATTTTCACCCCCCCCAATTTCCTTCTCACAACATCTCTGATCTCCAAAAACCGGCCACGTGATGGTAGCGATGGCTTGGCCGTCATGCCCACCATTTCATTCCTTACATTCCTGTGGGCCACGATGGCACCTCGGTACTTGGCGTACAGTAATCCGGAGCAGGAGCTTGTCTGTGCCTGATTTCACACTCCTCCATCGTACAGCCGTTCCTCTGCTGCTCCCAGACACTCGTTCTCACACGCATACACACTTGTGCCAAGTTCCCACTACACCATCTTAGCCTTGATTTTCCAGCCCAAGACGGTTTTTGAAGATTGCCGAGGAGAGCCCCAGATCAAAGGCGAATCGGCGCTCGATTGTGATCCGTGAACTGCTCAAAAACGGTTGCCGGGAGACTTGCCGATGCATTGGAGACGCACGATAAACATCTAGCAGGGTAAATATCCGGACCTGTTGAAGTCCAAATCCCGTAGTGTGACTGGTAACGAGCATATCGTGAGGGGAAACCCGGGAGAGGAATTTTATACACCGTTAACAAGCATGATGGCATCAAGTGGAGCAGTAAAGCGCAGATGTGTGGTTGTGAAGTCGATAGATTTCCCTTTGGATCTGAGAGAAGATTATTTATATAGTTTATGATTATTAATCATGAGGGAATTGACTGGTGAAATTACGCACAGAGTGACAGTAAGCAGGCTTGGACTACTTTGTGTCAACATTCCTGTTGGGCCTCAGTAAAACCAGTTCACTTTATGAGAATACTTCATATCAACAATCCCATTCCAGGGTCTCAAGGAATACACAACTACAGTGGTGCTTGAAAGTTTTGTGAACCCTTTAGAATTTTCCATATTTCTGCATAAATATGACCTAAAACATGATCAGATTTTCACACAAGTCCTAAAAGTAGATAAAGAGAACCCAGTTAAACAAATGAGACCAAAATATTATACTTGGTCATTTATTTATTGAGGAAAATGATCCAATATTACAGTACATATCTGTGAGTGGCAAAAGTACGTGAACCTCTAGGATTAGCAGTTAATTTGAAGGTGAAATAAGAATCAGTTGTTTTCAAATCAATGGGATGACAATCAGGTGTGAGTGGGCACCCTGTTTTATTTAAAGAACAGGGATCTATCAAAGTCTGATCTTCACAACACGTTTGTGGAAGTGTATCATGGCACGAACAAAGGAGATTTCTGAGGACCTCAGAAAAAGCGTTGTTGATGCTCATCAGGCTGGAAAAGGTTACAAAACCATCTCTAAAGAGTTTGGACTCCACCAATCCACAGTCAGACAGATTGTGTACAAATGGAGGAAATTCAAGACCATTGTTACCCTCCCCAGGAGTGGTCAACCAACAAAGATCACTCCAAGAGCAAGGCGTGTAATAGTCAGCGAGGTCACAAAGGACCCCAGGGTAACTTCTAAGCAACTGAAGGCCTCTCTCACATTGGCTAATGTTAATGTTCATGAGTCCACCATCAGGAGAACACTGAACAACAATGGTGTGCATGGCAGGGTTGCAAGAAGAAAGCCACTGCTCTCCAAAAAGAACATTGCTGCTCATCTGCAGTTTGCTAAAGACCATGTGGACAAGCCAGAAGGCTATTGGAAAAATGTTTTGTGGACGGATGAGACCAAAATGGAACTTTTTGGTTTAAATGAGAAGCGTTATGTTTGGAGAAAGGAAAACACTGCATTCCAGCATAAGAACCTTCTCCCATCTGTGAAACATGGTGGTGGTAGTACCATGGTTTGGGCCTGTTTTGCTGCATCTGGGCCAGGACGGCTTGCCATCATTGATGGAACAATGAATTCTGAATTATACCAGCGAATTCTAAAGGAAAATGTCAGGACATCTGTTCATGAACTGAGAGGCTGTCCACACGGCAACGGACTTAGGTGAATCTGATAAAATTGTTTATCGTTTTGGCCTGGCATCCACACGGCACCGGCGTTTTGGGTGCCCCAAAACGAGAACGAGTTCCAGAGTGGAAAAATCTGGCAACGGCGCCATTGCGAAGTCGTCTGGATGAGTAGAACGGATTTGTTTACGATGACGTCACAACCACATGACTAGAACAAGCAGCACTCTTGCTGTTTTGTATGAACCACTGCATTGCATTCACTTTTGTATACAGCTTTTCTTTTAAATAAACAAGTAACAAACATTTCTTGAATTTCTTTTTTATTGGATAAGACTGCTTTTCAAAATGTTCACACACACTATCTAAAAGTTATATAAATTATATAAAAATGCTTTTCAAAATGTTCACACACAATAAGAAAATTAAGTTATATAAAACTATGCACACTAATAAAACTAATTTGTACACACAGAAGGCACGATTTCCTCGCGTAGTCGCAGCCATCTTCTTGTTGTTGTTGTGTGCTTGTTCCTGTGAGTGCTTCACGCCGGGTAGAAGAAGGGGTTTATGCGCATGCGTCCTACTTCTTCTATCGTTCTGGTGTCTCCGATGGGACCGTCTTACAGCGCACGTAGAGGTGTGGCATGTGTATTGCATCGTTTTCAGCAAGCGTTGCGTTGCCAAATGTACCTGATACTTTACTGATCCGTTGCCCGTGTGGACGCGATACTTTTTTTAATAACATCTCGTTGCCGTTGTCGTGTGGATGTAGCCTGAATCTCAAGAGAAGGTGGGTCATGCAGCAAGACAACGACCCTAAGCACACAAGTCGTTCTACCAAAGAATGGTTAAAGAAGAATAAAGTTAATGTTTTGGAATGGCCAAGTCAAAGTCCTGACCTTAATCCAATCGAAATGTTGTGGAAGGACCTGAAGCGAGCAGTTCATGTGAGGAAACCCACCAACATCCCAGAGTTGAAGCTGTTCTGTACGGAGGAATGGGCTAAAATTCCTCCAAGCCGGTGTGCAGGACTGATCAACAGTTACCGGAAACGTTTAGTTGCAGTTATTGCTGCACAAGGGGGTCACACCAGATACTGAAAGCAAAGGTTCACATACTTTTGCCACTCACAGATATGTAATATTGGATCATTTTCCTCAATAAATAAAATGACCAACGATAATATTTTTGTCTCATTTGTTTAACTGGGTTCTCTTTATCTACTTTTAGGACTCGTGTGAAAATCTGATCTTGTTTTAGGTCCTATTTATACAGAAATATAGAAAATTCTAAAGGGTTCACAAACTTTCAAGCACCACTGTACGTGGAAAACCGCATGGCTTTAATATTCCTTGCCGTCATAGCTTGTATGCCCAAACCGTCCAAATTTGTACTGGACCACTTCGGTACAGTCCAGATGTGTATCGAATGCAATCTAACAGCAATTAACAGTCGGCTTGTTTGCGTGAGGAACATCCTTCAGATCAGAGTTCCCACACCGACATATTAAACGGCGGATTCTATGTTTGTTAAGTCTCCGCCTCGCACTTTGAGCACACTACACGCACAGCCAAGTAAGCAAACGCCATGACTAACGGGAACGAGAAGCCAGCGCTTGAAGACCCGCCCTTCTCATTAAGGTCGACTGTTTGGGAACAGTTTGCTTTCCTGGTGAAATACAACGACGGACAAAGACGAGCGGATAAGATGAAAGCAGTGTGCCGACACCGTTCAGTAGTAATCGGGTTGAATGAAATGCAACTTTCTTGCAGTGAAAGTTGAATGAATCTGACCAGGCCTACAAACTGGAACTGTTGATGCTGCACTTTAGTCAATATAGAAGAGTTCGTTTTAGGGCTGTGCGATGTCCCCTTGATTGGCATCGACGATGTTTACAGTGCAAACATCGTGATGGACGATCATATCGTGGGCGGGGGGGGATTTTAATGCCACATTATTAAATATATTATCATTATTAAAAGTATTAGATACTCATCCGAGGCTTTGGCACGTAAAGAAAAAAAAAGCGTTAGGTGATGTGGAATATTTGGCCTTGACAACGGATATGTGGTCCAGCTGCAACATGATGCCCTATATGTCAGCTACCATACATTATGTGGACCGAGAGTGGGCAATGCAGTCCAAATGCCTGCAGACGAGTTTCATGCCAGAGACACATTCAGCGGACAATTTAGAAGACGTATTGCGCGAGACACTTGCCGAATGGAAAATAGAGGAGAAAAAGATCGCCTGTATAACAACGGGGCGAATATTGTCACAGCCATCAGGCAATTGAAATGGCCGTGGTTAAGTTGTTTTGGGCACAATTTGAACCTGGCCATAACCAACTCGCTTGCGCAACAGAGGGCCAGTACAGACCGAGCGTTTGGAGTTTGCCGAGCAGTCAACACTGCGTTTGCGCACGGCTGGCTTCGGAGAAATGAGCTGCGCAAAGCGCAGGTGGAAATGAACCTCCCCGAGCACTCACTGATCACGGCAAGATATTAATCTGCTCTAACAATGAAAGACTAGTATTCAAACTATGAGAAGAAACTACACTTAAGCTATTACTCATTGTTTATTTACACCATATCAATTGAAGATGCGTTTCGGCCTTTAGTGCGCACTTGAACGCGCTAATTTTTCCAATTTATTAGTGTTTGAATTATTGCACCAGCTTTTAAAATCATGATTTAATATTGTTTTTTTTTTAACTGTCTTTACATTTATCAGAATCACCTTCATTCTTCCATTTGGTTTGACATTATGGCTTAGAGTGGACCATTTTGTGTCTGAAAGTAGGCCTATTTACCAGATTAAAGTTATTTGACTTCTGCCGAAGTCTGCGCTTCACTGCCATTTGGGGTGCAATATTTCCCGACTCAAGTCGTTAATAGTGGCTATTTGTTTGAACATGACAAATTTTACATTAAAAGTATAGTGTAGGCTAAAAAATGAAGTCAAAATTTATTATTAGTAGCATACTGTATTTGTGTAACCACGTTATGTTCACTAGCACGTCCCTGCACCATAGCCTACGTGAACAAGCGGTAATAGGATATTACTTTATAATGATTTATATAATTATGTATTAATAATTATGTTATATATTTATATATTAAACAAAACTAACTAACTAACTAAACTCACAAAAAATTAACTTTTTAGGTTAAATAGGCCCAGATGATACCGTATATGCATGATTATGACAGGAGGGGGCGTGGTATCACGATGGTGGCTCTCCATCGTGATGGATGACCACCATCGTCGATGAACGATGGCATCGTCTATCGGCATAGCCCTAGTTCGTTTCATTTTAATTTATTTGAAAATCTTTTATTTATTGGAGAAATCATCATTGGCTTGCATCAGCATTCTATTTCATTTAAAATATTAAAAATTATAAACTGCTGGTGTTGACTAAAGTTCACAAAAAACAACCTGCAATTTTATATTCCGCATTTTTTCCCTCTTACTGTCCTGAAAACGAACCGAACCATGATTTCAAAACCGAGGTACGTACCGAACCGTGATGCGTGTCCCCCATTACACCCCTCGTCCAAACAGGATTTTGGAATCGAGGTTTGATCTGGTCGCACCAACCTGGCAACCCTGCGTTGCACTAAACGCAACGGCACCTGAGCGCCTTCTTTCTGCGCTCGACTTTAAAATACAACAGTGTTGTATTTTCAACATCCTTCATTTAAATCATTCTATTAAATTTGCGTGATGTAAGCGCTGCCACTCTTTACATTTGCCGTCTACGTTTTCATGACGCCACATAGTTTAGAGACCAGACGGACTCGTCTGGGATTCCGACTGCCGATCAGCCGTGTCGTCTATGAACCGCAACGATTTGAAGAGTCCTGATGCAAGGCAAGTCGTGTCGCGTGAACTGTCTTGCGATCCTCGCGTGTTGCAGAAAAATACTTCAGGACGTCGTGCCCGATAATCAGAGACCATTTATACTGATCCTTGCTTGCAGTCACAGTTCACAGACATGTACACCTGCTATGTTGTTACAATCCAATCAGATTTTATGGTCTTAATGCATTCCTCATGAGAGATGGTCATGGTAACATGTAAGATGCATAGCTGTCCGTTCACGGGGTCAGCAAACTGGCTGATCGTTCCAGCACAACACGGTACCAAATTGCGAAAAGGAACTTTGTTATTAGACAGAACTTTCTCTTTCTTTGTACTTATTTGCTAAAACCGGTCGGCAAATATACTTTGGCAGTTCCTGGGCAGCCCGCCCAAGTACAGCAGCAATGGCAGGCCATTTTTTACAGCAGCTGTCATCGTATTGTGTAATGTACCAAATTAAAGAGTGACAAGAGCGGAACTGAAAACTTGCTTAATTTTCTAAGTATATCTAAAGAACCAAAAAGTCATGAACATCTGAAAATCCAGTGTTTTCGAAT
This sequence comes from Neoarius graeffei, assembly GCF_027579695.1. Classification (NCBI taxonomy): domain Eukaryota; kingdom Metazoa; phylum Chordata; class Actinopteri; order Siluriformes; family Ariidae; genus Neoarius; species Neoarius graeffei. The sequence continues at coordinate 12,658,280 of NC_083583.1, read as the reverse complement.
ATTTCCATTCCCGTCCCTTGCCCCGGTCACAAACCAACATCCTTTGTGTTGAAACAGAAAAGCCAGAATTTAGCGGCCATGTTCACGTTAAACTGTGGACAGCGAGCAGGACGAATGACAGCAGTGCTTGTGCACAAGAGGGTAAAACTTTTCTTAATTCTCTTCAAAACAACATGACTGATATTTATACACCTTGTTTTTTCCCATGAAAGGAATATTAGGAAAATCGTTGATTTTTAGGAAACATCCAACCTTTTCCTCAGCGATCCGATCTTCCGCGGGCACCAGGCAGCCAAGTCTTCAGCTAATTTTATTAGAAAATCAAGTCAATCAAGTCAAGTGGGAATCATGAGTTTCAAGCTAACTGAACCAACAGTGAGTGAGCTGGAAACAAGAACAACAAAAAACACACAGACTTGTGATGAATATCACCCCTGAAGGCCAATTTATGCTGACAACCCAGTCCTCGCAGATGGTGTCGCAGACAGCGTCTGCGTAACCCCCCTCACCTTCGCAGACGCTCTGCGCGCACCTCCCAAAAATTGTGACCACCGCAGAAGCCTCGCAGACGGTGTCGCAGACAAGAGGGTTCGGATTGGTCCACTCTACATCCGCTGTACACGCACTTCCGCTTCCCTACTTTCCCGGTTTGGTTTGTTTTCACGACCGCCATTTTTAAAAACACGAGCGAAGATGGAGCAGCACGAAGAGCGGTTGATCGAGGAACCGGAGGATAAACACTCCACTAACCACACCCACCAACTACTCCTAGCGATTTCGCGACTTCGCGCCCCCTTGCGTTGTGGCGGTGAATAACATCACGCACGCCTATTACTCCCCGCTCAACGATAAATTACAACCGTCTGCGAAAGCCTTGTCGCAAGAGCATGCAGAGGCCCTGAGAGCACAATATCCCCCGCTGGCAACTCGGCCATAACTCTGGTAAGATGCGAGTGAATTGAACGAAATTGGAATATGCGTATTACTGACATATAACAAAGAATCCTGCCAAGTTTCATGAAATTCCTCCAAAAACTGTGAGAGGAGTTGATTTCAGAAGGCGAGTACCTTCCTGGGACGGACAGACGGCCGTCGCCACGACATAATCCCCCTTCAGGCCTTTCGGCCAGCGGGGGATAAAAACTGTGAGGGAAGTTGATTTCAGAAAGCAAGCACACCTTGATGAGGCCATCCTTTAAAAAAAAAAAAAATCCGTTTCCTGTCCACCGGGTGAGCAAAAAAATTCAGTCGGGAGGGAGGGATTTTTTTTTTATACATATGGATGGATAAGAAATCGCAATGCTGTGTTTGATTTTTCTTTCAGTACTTTATTATAAAAGCAGACACATTTAATAAAATGACAGTTTAATCAACTGAAACTTGTACAAAAACTTTAAGTTAGCATTTTAAATGCTGACTGCAACATTTGCAAAACTTTTACAAAGGTACTTAAAATGTCCGACACACGGACTTTTTGTAGTTCTAAATCGACCGTTAGGCCTAGTTCGGATGAAATTACACTATTAAAATGATCACTGAATGATTTGTTTTTCTGAATCTTTACTATTTTGTTGTTCGCTAGAATACCATTTTGCGATTTCACACTTAAGCAAATGTTTGAAAACTCCGGATCTCCTTCCTTCATGGTGGCTGCCATTTGTTTGTGCCGCACGGCGCATGCGCAGAGCTGATTCGACAGGGCTTTCCACAAGCGCCGGCTGCCGGCCATACAGCCGACTACACAATTAAGTCCAGCCGGCTACTTTAATGACTTATTTTTGTAGCCCACAGGCTCTAAATATTAATTTTCGATTTTAATAAAATTAAATGTTTATCTAACGGACTGACAATAATGTCAAACTGAACCGCAATCATTTAAGTTGTGATTCGCGCTGTTTGTACCGATAATAACCACAAATTCCCCGCCAACTTCGCTGATCAAGGGAGAGTAACTCATCCGCGGCCCCGACATGCGGTGTGCGTGCACGCACTCGGCGGAGGCAGTAGTGTGTCGGGGCCGTCGGAGGGAACAGAAGCAGAGATGACGCTTATTTTGTCTCCGGTAAACCAGTCTTCTCTCATTCAATTACGTGCTGGCATCAAAAGACACCGTTGGTTGGAAATGAAACCAGACTGAGTGGTTGGAGTGTATTTTCATACACAAATGGAGAAATGTTCGCTGAGTGTGTAATTGTGTCGCCCCACTGCAGACCGGTGTCGTTGTTAATTCATAGCATGCTCAGCTGCGTGAATGTGTCATGCACCGAAAATAAGAGATTTACAAGCCAGGAACGCCTCATGATGCAATACGCAAGAAAAGAAAGAAGATTTACTGCCATTTTACTTTGTATTTGAGTAAAGTGAATAAATAAATGGTCTGTGGAAAATACATTTAATCCTGGGAACTGCGTGCACAGGAGTTTATTTTGTGTTTACTCCCCCCGGCTGGCTACTTATTTGTCATGGCTGGCTAGTATGAGCCTTAGTGGAAAGCCCTGGGAATGCGGAAATGTCAAGTTCGATTTTAGATTTACGAACCCGAAAAAAAAAGTAAAAAAACCGGCGTTTAAAAAAAAAAATTTCAACCGCACAAACAGCACTCACCCGGCCGGTGGACCCGACCTACCCGACCTAAGTTTGTTAATAATCAAGGGCGTAAGGGTTGTTTTACAATCAGGGTACAAAGTTTGTGTCACAGGGGTCCAAAATTCTAATTGATTCAAACTGGTTCTTGTACCAGTTTTTAAGTGAAGGACAAGTTAAAGAACAGATTTCAGGTAATTTTTTGACGTGTGTATGGTAGTTTTGTGTAATCTGCTATAAGATGGGAGAAACAAATGAAGTGATTCTCGGAGAGGACTTTTTTTTTTTTGGACAATTCAGAATCCACTACTTCCATAGCGCTTTTAAATATAAGGCTGTAAGCTTTGTGTTAGTTGTCTCTAATATTTATGTCCCAATATCTTGACCACATTTTAGGATGAAAATAATCATTTTAGACATGTTATTTTATATTGAAAAATTAGCTGTCTCAGAGAGGACATTTTTTTGACACAATTACATACTAATTTGATCAAAATAGTCTGAAAACTTACTGGCATTCAACATTAAAACTTAACTATGTTTCCAATGATATGGAACCAAATATTTGTTTTATGGTATAAAGAATGATTTAAGTGCATCCCTTTTGGAGCTACCTGTGGTCAAAAAAGAACTTTTTCTAAATGACACGAGTAATTTTGCTAAATATTGCCATACATTCACCAAAAATAACGTTATCGCCAAATTTTTTTTTTTGCATGGTAAACAGCGCCATCACAGGGCTAAAATAAACAACCAAGTTTATTTAGTCAAGCTTTTTGATATTGAAGATAAGTGTTAAATGTGATTTTTAGCTTGCGTACCCTGATTGTAAAACAACCTGTAACTCTGGTAAAATTTGCCCAAATTAAATGAAATTTCAATACGCGCATAACTGTCATATAACAAAGCCTTCTGCCAAGTTTGGTGAAATTCCTCTACAAATTGTAAGAGGAGTTGATTTCAAAAGAACGTACACCCTCATGAAATTGTCAAAGTTCAAGTTATTTAATCAAGAGTCAAAACTCTGGGAAAATTTTCACAAATGAAATTAAATCGCAATATGCGTATTACCGTCATATAACAAGGCCTTTTGCCGAGCTTCGAGAAATTCGTCCAAAAATTCTGAGCGGAGTTGATGTCAGAAGGCGAGCACACCTTCATGAAATTGTCAAAGTACAAGGTTGCTAATCAAGGGCTGTAGCTCTGGTAAAATGTGACTGAATTTCACAAAATTACAGTACGCGTATTACCGACATATAACAAAGAATCCTGCCAAGTTTGGTGAAATTCCTCCAAAAACTGTGAGAAGAGTTGATTTCAGAATGTGAGCACCCTTCCCCGGACAGCTGGATGGAAATTGCCACGACATAATCCGCCTTCGGGTCTTTCGGCCAAGCAGGGGATTTAAAAAAAAACCGCTTAAAGTAAAAGCTCATCACAATGCCGAATAAAATTAATAACATTCCGTAAATGTTATTTATTCTTGAATTGACACTAGTTTTATGTAAAACGCTTTTAAAATGTCTTTAAAAGCCGAACAAAAACACGCTCTTCTCCCATACAAACATATCGGAGGTTCATCAGCGTAGCTGTCAAAGCCGAGTGCAGTCTATTTGGGAAACCCTGTGGAGATGATCAGGAGAATGCTGAGAAATTGTTCTAAGGTGTTTAAATTCAACCTTCCCCCCCCCCAATGGTAATTATTAAAACTTATTGGTCATTAAAAATGATCGAGATCAACGGAAATGAAACATTTTATCATGATAAATTTTCCAGCTATATCGCCCAGCCCTACTTTTCTTACACTATACTTGCACAATTAAAAAGACGGGATTTTTCAATCCTGAAATTTTCTTCATTTTTATTTAACAATTAATTATTCACCAAGGGTGAAGCAGGGATGAAGGCCTCTGCATGCTCTTGCGACAAGGCTTTCGCAGATAGCTTTTCGCAGACAGTTGTCATTTATTGTTGAGCGGGGGAATAGGCGTGCACGATGTTATTCACCGGCACAACGCAAGGGGGCGCGAAGTCGCTAGGAGTAGTTGGTGGGTGTGGTTAGTGGAGTGTTTATCCTCTGGTTACTTATAATGACTAGAACTTTTTTTTTTATAATGACTAGAACTGGAGTCGTATAGATGTACGTACTTCCTCAATCAACCGCTCTTCATGCTGCTCCATCTTCGCTCGTGTTTTTAAAAATGCCGGTCGTGAAAACAAAAACCGGGAAAGTAGGGAAGCGGAAGTGCGTACAGCGGATGTAGAGTGGACCAATCAGAGCCCTCTTGTCTGCAACGCTGTCTGCGAGGCTTCTGCGGTGGTCACAATTTTTGGGAGGTGTGCGCAGAGCATCTGCGAAGGTGGCGGGGCTACGCAGACACTGTCTGCGACGCTATCTGCGAGGACTGGGTTGTCAGCATAAATTGGCCATGAGAGTCACCAAAAAAGCAGAAAACAAGATGGCGCCCAAAGCTGGGGGTCTGGGAGGGATACCCCCCAGGAAAATTTTGAAAAAAAAAAAAAAAAAAAGGCCTTACAAACCACTTTTCCTGCAATCTGAGCTGTAGTCGATAAAAAATCTGTTGTCTTTTTTATATATTTACATGAAAATATATGTTTCAAATCAATAGGAGTATTGTTGGAATTCAAAATAAAATCACATTCTACATTCAAGGGTATGGTTATAATTTATGATCAACAAAAATGACAAACTAAATTCAAATTATACGCAAGTTTTATTAATTATCAAAATGTTTATATATTAAATAAAATTTCTTAGGGAGAAAAGGTCAGTCACCCTATGTCCTCATTTGTTGCATATGATTTCAAAGTCTTTTGAAATATTTAAGTTTTCAAAACTGTCAGCATTAATTCAGATTTACTGACCATCATATACATGTTCAATGTATTAAATCAAACGAATGCTAAGTTTATGGGATAATGTCTGTGTACACTTTATACAATTATTTATAGTTCACAGTCACTTCTCATTTTCATTTAATCATTTCGACTTCTTCAGCCTTTTGGCCAAAGACAAGAGCTTGTCAGTCCTCTCTCTGTTTTTTTATACCAGCATCGATTTCACGTACCTTCGCTTCGTCTCGCTTGCCAATTGTATTCGGCATTTTGAGTAAAAAAGCCGATACGAAAGAGAAACGTATTTTTGAAGCGCAGCGACGACGAACATGTGCAAGTTTCGATAAAATAGAACAGATGCGGGTACTTTTGTAAGAACTGTTATGATTGGCTTTTGTTCTCTCTCACACTCTTGTAAGAACTGTTATGATTGGCTATCATGCTCTCGCCAGCGATGTTTTGGCCAATTACATTGTAGATAACACGTATTCTACCGCGAGACTTAGCGAGACTAAAGATGGCGAAAATGTAAACATGTAACATCGTCGCATGCTTGAGTATCACGAAGGAACATACCCCAACCCCCCTCAATGAAAAAAAACATCTCAACGGATTTTTGCTCAGAAAAAGCGGAAATCCGCCGAAAAGCGGAAAACCCTCATCCCTGGTGAAGTTTAAATTGGCGAATAATAACAGACAAATTCGAGGTTATTGTTCACCGAGCCTGAGGCGGATAACTGTTAAGCTCGTCCGGCCGACAGGCGATGAGCTCATGCCATCATGTGTTGTCCGTCATCCGTCCGGTGTCGTCTACATTGCACGGAAATCGCTGCTCGTCTCAATTCTTCACCCATTTTTTTTTTTTTGGCAGGAAGGTTGGTCTGCCTGGGGTGCATCTGGCTTCTACCCAAATTCACATAATTGAAATTAAGAATGAAGATATGGAGTAATTCATCAATCCCGAACGAGCAGTTTCCACACAAATCGCTTCTTCTCCCTCAGTCCTTCACTGATTTTGATTCTTTCTGGTATGAAGGTGGGGTACCTAGGGCGCATACAACTTCTACCCAGATTTGCTTAATTACAATTATTAATGAAGTTATAGACTAATTAAGCCTTCATGAGCAGTTCAGCGAAAATAGTTTCTTCTCAGTCAATTCCTTACCGTTTTGGATTCTTTCTGGCAAATCGGTTGGTATTCCTCGGGTGGATATCACTTTGGATATAGCTTTGTAACATTTATTGCGCCCATAAGGTGGCCCATTTTAGATCGTTCCTTCTGGACTAGACGGGGCCGGAGTGAGCTACGCCATCACTGATGGTCTCGTTTTTCTATAAATACAGAGGTGATTATTTCATTCAAAGCTAATTTGAAAACTTTTCTCTTTACCTCACACAATTCTTCCTAGTTTTTTTTTTTTTGGTAACGCCTGTGTAAAGCGTCCTTGGGTTTGTGGAAGGCGCTATATAAATTGAAATTATTATTATAAAAAAAATTTCAAACTTCAAAAGTGGCACGCAAATGGTGCAGCACAGACTTGTCACTTACCTACGGCGAGTCATATCAAATACCCTGCTTTGAAATCGAGAAAATAAACCACAATCCCACCTTTCCTTTGAATAGTTTTAGACCAAACTTCAGAGCGTCTTTAGTGCTTTTCGGAACAGCGTTTTCTTTCATCGTTACCAATTCTTCCTCACTTACGGTGACGAAGCGATTGGCTGCCATTTTGCCGAGTCGCTCGAAGTGATTATTGAGAAATAGTCCGAATTTCTTGACCAATCAGCACGCTTGATTTTCTCTCGTCACCTCTGTATTTATAACCCCGATTCCAAAAAAGTTGGGACAAAGTACAAATTGTAAATAAAAACGGAATGCAATAATTTACAAAATCTCAAAAACTGATCTTGTATTCACAATAGAACATAGGCAACATATCAAATGTCGAAAGTGAGACATTTTGAAATTTCATGCCAAATACTGGCTCATTTGAAATTTCATGACAGCAACACATCTCAAAAAAGTTGGGACAGGGGCAATAAGAGGCTGGAAAAGTTAAAGGTACAAAAAAGGAACAGCTGGAGGACCAAATTGCAACTCATTAGGTCAATTGGCAATAGGTCATTAACATGACTGGGTATAAAAAGAGCATCTTGGAGTGGCAGCGGCTCTCAGAAGTAAAGATGGGAAGAGGATCACCAATCCCCCTAATTCTGCGCCGACAAATAGTGGAGCAATATCAGAAAGGAGTTCGACAGTGTAAAATTGCAAAGAGTTTGAACCTATCATCATCTACAGTGCATAATATCATCAAAAGATTCAGAGAATCTGGAAGAATCTCTGTGCGTAAGGGTCAAGGCCGGAAAACCAGACTGGGTGCCCGTGATCTTCGGGCCCTTAGACGGCACTGCATCACATACAGGCATGCTTCTGTATTGGAAATCACAAAATGGGCTCAGGAATATTTCCAGAGAACGTTATCTGTGAACACAATTCACCGTGCCATCCGCCGTTGCCAGCTAAAACTCTATAGTTCAAAGAAGAAGCCGTATCTAAACACGATCCAGAAGCGCAGACGTCTTCTCTGGGCCAAGGCTCATTTAAAATGGACTGTGGCAAAGTGGAAAACTGTTCTGTGGTCAGACGAATCAAAATTTGAAGTTCTTTATGGAAATCAGGGACGCCGTGTCATTCGGACTAAAGAGGAGAAGAACGACCCAAGTTGTTATCAGCGCTCAGTTCAGAAGCCTGCATCTCTGATGGTATGGGGTTGCATTAGTGCGTGTGGCATGGGCAGCTTACACATCTGGAAAGACACCATCAATGCTGAAAGGTATATCCAGGTTCTAGAGCAGCATATGCTCCCATCCAGACGACGTCTCTTTCAGGGAAGACCTTGCATTTTCCAACATGACAATGCCAAACCACATACTGCATCAATTACAGCATCATGGCTGCGTAGAAGAAGGGTCCGGGTACTGAACTGGCCAGCCTGCAGTCCAGATCTTTCACCCATAGAAAACATTTGGCGCATCATAAAACAGAAGATACGACAAAAAAGACCTAAGACAGTTGAGCAACTAGAATCCTACATTAGACAAGAATGGGTTAACATTCCTATCCCTAAACTTGAGCAACTTGTCTCCTCAGTCCCCAGACGTTTACAGACTGTTGTAAAGAGAAAAGGGGATGTCTCACAGTGGTAAACATGGCCTTGTCCCAACTTTTTTGAGATGTGTTGTCATGAAATTTAAAATCACCTAATTTTTCTCTTTAAATGATACATTTTCTCAGTTTAAACATTTGATATGTCATCTATGTTCTATTCTGAATAAAATATGGAAGTTTGAAACTTCCACATCATTGCATTCCGTTTTTATTTACAATTTGTACTTTGTCCCAACTTTTTTGGTATCGGGGTTGTACACTAAACAGTATTTCAGTGCAACACTGTTGTGCGAGCAACCCGACATATCGTGATATTTTTGTTGCCAAATTACTTGCGAATCCCGTGCTTTCACCCCTCCTGAGAACATCAATAAACGTGTCAAAGAACATCTGCTTGAATACAAGTGTTTGGACACTTCATAACAAAACACCAGACCTCAGATCAGTTTTATTCTCCAGTCAAGACAGTTTCGAAAGGAATGTACAGAAAGAAGTTTCCTGCACTGAAACTCAACCATTTAGCAGAAACCTGCCTCAGAGTCCTGAATAACGAGTGATCGAAATAAGCCCGAGACCAAATCATGACAAAAATACCACCAGCGCAGTCGAAACAAGACGAGTTTCTCAAGGCGGGGTTTCTTTAAAAGCACATTAACAGCAGAAAGCCTGATCTGTCCGAATCACACCCTGCTCTTACTGCGGCACGTTGCACTCAGAGCAACGACTTCCGAGCAAAGCCCCGGCAGAGAAAACATCCCGGCACTGTGCTCGCTTTCTCTTTCTCTCTCTCGCTCTCTCTCTCTCACACACAGCCAGGAACACGATCACAAACAGAGCAGGAACGTTTCTGAGTCACATACAGTCAAGTGTTACGATCCTGAACATGTTAGAAGTCGGGAGATATCGGGATTAAAAACTGCCGATTTAACTCTACCGACTAAAGTCATCTCTCGTATCCGTCCTGGATGAGTTTACCAGCGAGACACGAGTCATAATTATTTTTAAAGATCTCCACAGATAGAAAGTTTATCAATTTTACCCCAGGACGCCATCAAATCATTTCAGAAACACATTCTATAAATATGCCAATTCTTCAAGAGCCCACCGCCTGCATTTACATACTCCGTATTTTTGTCGCACAACACTGAGCTTACGTTTTATCTTGCAAACTGCATTTACATCATTATTTCTCTTGATGCTTTGACCGTTTTCCAAATCACAGCACGCTCTGAAGTGTGATTCTTCTTATACCACAGCAATTTGCCAGTGATTACACTTCCATCTTTAGAAAAGAATACCATCACTCCATCGCAGGCATGGAAGGATATATCGTATGATGATAAATCACGAGACAAATTTATGACGATTCAAACCGATGAAAAAAAAAAATCCTTAAAGTGCATATTCTGGACCAATTTCGGGGTTTTTTTATATGAAAGTATGTCCCTTTACACACTCATCCGGAAGGGTAATTTTGCACAAGGCCATCTGTCTACAGCAGAAAAAAATAAAACGCGTCTGGAAAAATCCCAAGGGAGTCTGGAGCCGGATTCGTGACGTCACCTGCGGAAGCGCCAGCAGGCTGCGCGAGCTTTGCACGGTTTCAGTGCACAGCCTGTGTAGACCAAGCGCTCCCATTTCTCTCTCATTGTCCGGTCTTTTGGGAAACGACGAGTACTAATCCCATCAAGATTGGTGTTGCTACACCCTCCTACGATACATCTGTTAACCATTTTAATAATTACGTGATAACGTTGAAGAAATTTGCAGAAAACCACCAGGTCGTTTTCTCATAAACAAACCAGCGCTGACGTAGGATTCAGAATAGGGCTGCACGATTATGGAAAAAATGATAATCACGATTATCTTGATCAAAATTGTAATCGCGACTATTAATCACGATTATTCTTGATGTTAGGGAAATCACTTAAATTTTATTTCACTATATTCAAACAAACAATATGAACAGCTTTCAGTGAAGAATGAAATTTAAAAGAGAAATTCTGATTTCCAAATGACAAATAAATGAAATTTATCCAAGAAATTACCAAAGGATGAAGGACCATGCAACAATTACATAGCATTATACTGAGGCCTACAAGTTTTTAGCTAGAAAGAGCAGCCTATCAACATGCTCTGGCTTTAAACATGAGGGAAGGCAGGTCACAACATTGCCTCCAGTGCTAAATAGTCTGTTGTTCCGACATAGTTAGCTTTTCTCTCTCACCTCAATCTGTTACCTACTCTCATGCTATCACCCCTTGAAGAAGATACCGCTGCACTGAAGCTCTGCGCACTTGGCCAGTGTTGCCAGATGCTGCTGACGTTTTCCAGCCCAAAATATGTTCAAAACCCGCCAAAATGCACTAAAAACCGCCCAATCTGGCAACACTGCACTTGGCTTGCTTGCTTATTTAGGCGGAGTAATGAAACCTTACATGCGTCGGTTCGCCCCCTAATGGTTTGGCGGAGTATTGGTCAAAAAGTGCTTGATCAGATATACAGCAGAGCTCGCATTTTAAATGGAAATAAATCGTGATTTCCATTTAATTTAATCGTGGCAGCCAAAATCGCCATTTTCGATTAAATTCGATTAATTGTGCAGCCCTAATTCAGAAGGAGGCGTCCCGCACGCAACATCACGAAAATCAATGTTTCCCGGGAAATCCAAATGCCAAGTTTTTTCAGAGGCGGACCAATTCGCCTCAAATGGCTTGATTTCAACTGAATTTTTCTGGTATTGCGCAAGGTAAAAAAAATTGCACAAAATGTGACAGATATTTGACCAAAGTTTAATATAAAATAGGAGAATTACATTGATCTTGCTCCTGAATTTACCCGTGATATGCACTTTCATGAGGCTCATACCGACCACCAGTTGTGTGTGAGTTTGAAATCTGATCGGTTGTCTCGGCGGCGGCGCAATTTTTGTGTAATTGCACATGACCCCTGTGTAGCCGCATCCATGGCAGGTGGAGCCACCTGGTGAACAATTCTTGTTGGAACATGTCTTTCGAGTCGTCTGGGTGAGTTTCAGTGAAAACGTCCTAGCAGTTTACAAAGAGTAGTGCTTAATGTGACGAGTCACACAGAATTTTCAGACGACCATAAAATTAGAAATGTGACAGGTGGCGCCACCATCTTGGTAAGTTTTATACACACCCACCTGGAGAACACTATGCGAATTTGATCAAAATCCCATCAATTCTGTCGGAGGAGCAGCGATTTTTGTAAATTGTGGACGGCTGACGACGATGCGTGATCGCAAAAAGGATTTGCAATTATTATCAGGCTGTAGAGTTTGTGTTTTTCTCGAGGTAACTGTGGTGTTTAGACAGCAGAAGATGCAATAACAATAGCCGGAATACTTGTGACTTCATGACAGGTGGAAGTAACACAGCTCTAATGCTGCGAAAAAACACACCCCAAAAAATAAATAAATAAAACGAACAGAACTAAAAAGAGCTGGCAAAGAGCTGTTGTGTGACTGACTGGACAAAGATTAAACAAGAAATTAGAGTGCGGTGTCTTTTTACAAAGTGCCAAAAGATAAAGAAAAGAGAAGCAAATGAATGTCGTACAAACGCTGATAAAAGTTTAAGAAACAGGCTGATATCTAATCTTAGCTTTTTTCATTTTTTAACTTTAGATAATCAGCTATTATATTTTCCTCTAACCTTGACAAATGTGTGCAAATTTATTTTTGGTGATTAAAAAAAATGAACAAGAAATATTTAAATTGATTCAAACAAAACAGACAAAATGTTATGGGGGATTTTTGGAATTAAATTTTTAAGCATTCAATTTTTTTTCTTCAAAATTAGCATTTCCCACCAAGTCTACTGTTTTTTTTTTGTTTGTTTGTGTTTTTTGTTTTTTTTTTTTGGGGGGGGGGGGGGGGGGGGTGTTACTGGATGAGGATGGTCACCTACAGCAGCGGTCCCCAACCTTTTTTGCGGCACGGACCGGTTTGATGTCAGACAATATTTTCACGGACCAGCCTTTAAGGTGTGGTGGATAAACTGTGGTATTTTCTAAATATAGTAATAAACGTGAATCCACTGTGTATTCGTATGCAACTTTATTAGCAGCATCCTCGTAACATCGCGTCAGCAACATAACACGAGTAACGTCCTCTCTCCAACATTCTTGGTCGCTGAGATAAGCGTCTTGACATGCGTCAAGAGCAGAGCATGTGAGCAGAGCGGACGAATTTTGAAAAGAGCGCAGAGCGGGGTTTTTTTTTTCAAGGATGGGAAGGATGGAGCGAGGCAATGGCCCGCTCAAGTTTCGCCCCGTTACCGCTCACATCACGAGTCTGAAGCATGCCCAACATGGCTCAGAATGAACGACAGCGGTGTTTGTTTGCCACCTGCGCTCCGCCTGCTCATGATGCGTTTAGAGGCGGCTCGGAAAAACGCGTTTCCACTTGTTAAATTAATTAAGTGGTTGTAATGGCTGTAAAAAGTGCAGGGGACAGAGGGCAGAGATACGGGAAGTGCTCCACGTCCGCTACGCGCATGCGTGCACATATTTTTTGAGCGAGCGTGGAGTGGAGCGGGATGCAATCTTGGTGGAGCGCTGAGCGGTAACGGGCGAAGCGGCATGGTGCGACATTGAGCGGGGAGCGAGCGGAGCGACCACCTCCGTGAGCGAGGACCGAAATTCTCGCCGCTCCACTCCGCTCACATGCTCTGGTCAAGCGCGAGTTATAGACGGATGTAACGGAGAGAATCCGGTCATTTTTCAAAATCAAACATCGTTCAGACTCAGATAATGAATGAAATGGAAATAGTGCAGGTTATTTATTCTTTCTGTGTGGCCCGGTACCAAATGACCCACAGACCGGTACCGGTCCGCGGCCCGGGGGTTGGGGGCCGCTGACCTACAGGACCCCCTCCCCACAGGTCCTATTACAGAACATTTGGACCTGAACAAACAGTTAAAGGAGTCATATTTAAGTCTTGACATTTATTTTAGAACAATAAAAAGTGTAGAACCTTAAAGCGCGTGTGTGTCAGGGGGGCTTTCAAGGGGTGCAAGGGAGCGCACCCGCAATGTAACGGTAGGAGAAAACGCTGGAAAGTTTCACGGGAAAATCGAATCGTGAATCAAATATTGTGATTCGAATCATGACGTGCCTTTTGCATGGTATTACTTATCCGTTTCTAGTTACATCCGATTTCCCGGAACGTCCCTGAAGCCTTTCTCGAAGGCAACGACAAAAATTACAGCTTATCGAGCGCAAACATCCTTAAGAGACATTCGAACGATCGTTACAAAACACCGACACTGAAGAATCCTTCAATAAACGTTCCAGAATCGTCATCTCAACAACGAGTCGTATTTCCTTGCAAAACGTTTTTCTTATTAGCGTCCAATAATCGGTACTACTCCCAACCAGATTCGAGACTTTTGTTTCCCTGTCGCTCGATACCGAATGGCACAGAAGTAAAAGCGCCCTTTGTGAAGGTGAAACGGTGCTCGAGTGCATCTGTCGCGAGTCCAGTGTAGGTTTCTGCTGACTACGCGGCTTCTTCTACACAACACTACACACTCGAGCTGTTTATTTCTGTACGTCGATATTTCTCAGCCTCCGGGGTTTCATCAGAAACAGCACTCGTTCTGTATGGATTTGGATGTGCTTCTGGCTGAGAACCCGCCGTGCTGTATTTATACGTACGACGCGTGAGGTTTCTCCATCTTCGCATCTCTGAGAAAAAGAAACTCGCCCTGTCTTAATGTGATGCATTAGAGGACTGCTATACCGAGAGCACCACTTACACAACTCTCATCAGACATCAGCGTAATACGAGTGGTGCACTTTGCAATATTGGCTATCGCGTTGCACTGGGCAATGTTACGATAACAATTCGCAAACGCTGGACGAGCTGCAATATGATCAGCCGAGCCAGCACTAAATCGTGTGTCCGAGGTTAGGACCAGTCAACATTGCAGTGGACAAGCTCGGGCAAACCTCTGGCTGTTTACTGTGACACAAGCTTGTTTGACTATCACTCAAGTCCTATTAAGGAAAAAAAAAAAAAAAACACATCACATGGTGTAAATCAACACGACTGGAGAAAAGATGGCACGGTCGAGTGGTCCAAAGGCGACACAGAGCATCAAACGCACACAATCAGGTAGCATGAGGTTCGGAAAGCTCACATCGTGGACCAAAAGTACACCACACAGATTTCTCAAAGATCCATGCAAGACTTCTGAGAAGCCGCTGAAGTGAAGTGAAGAGCTCTGTCTGAATATTAATTTGGCTTTGCGCTCGAGTCGTTTATGAAGCACCCGGCCCCTGCTGTTGCTATGGATTCAGAGTGACAGAAGAAGGAGCACAAAGAGTCGAGCGTGGCTGTAGCGAAGAAACTGCGAGAGTGTCAGCACGTCCTCCTCCTCCTCCTCCTCCACACACAGGACCACAAGCTGGAGTCACACACTGTGGTTGAAACCCTAATGAATGATTTCTGGACGTCAAGTGCACTCTATAGGGTGTGGGCTCTTGGATAAACAAAGCTGAAAGGTTTTCGTCGTTGGGGGGGGGAGGGATCACAATTCTCTGAAGATCTGTGCTCTTCGGATGTAATATCTTGTCTTATTCTATCCACATTCACTGGATATGAGCAATCGTGCGCTCCGATTGGCTACTCTACTCCTAGGATAATCAGCTCATATACCGTGAGTAGAGAAAAACAAAATGGCAGCGCGTATTGCTGAATCAACCGAGGACGAAATAAAAACTACTCGAAAACAAAAAACCCAAAGAAAAAACACAAAAAAAAAATAAAATATGGAATAAAAGTACATCTCTTTTTTCCCCCCCAGGAATCACATTTTTCACAAATTGCTCCTGTCATTTCGCTGGCTTGTTTACATTCTTCACCTTTAATCATTAAAATTTGTTGAATTTTTTTTTTTCCAAGACTGGTTCAAAAGCTCAAACAAGTTTGAAAATTACAGAACTGAAACGTCCAAGGAAGAGTTAATGTCTAAAGCTATTCTGTACCTCGGCACAACAGTAAGACGGCACTTTGTACAAAAAAAAATAAAAAATGCTCCATTTCTCGAAATCCAGTGAATGTAGAAAGAATAAAATAGTTATTCCACTCAATCTCATCGTACACGGATTATAGTTGACGAGGCACGCGTGATCAGCTTGTGTACGACTCGATTTCATGAAATAACTTAAGATGTAACGACTGATTTCCCAAACAGAGCAGAGTTTGTTTCTAGCTGCGTCGGAAGGTTTATTTATTTATTTATTTTTTTATAAATTACACCCCCAGAGTGTGAGCGCTGCTCTGACGCTCGTCTAAAAGCCACCAATCGGAAGACGTCCGTGGACCTTCATGAGATGGAACAAAACTTGTAAACTTGTTCCTTACTTACGCTGCGCTGAAGGCGTCTTATATATGTGGTAATAACACCAGTTTCCCATCTTGGAAGGCTTGAAGTGCGGGGGGGGGGGGGGGGGTAAAAAAGTGTGTGTGTGTGTGTGTGTGTGTGTGTGTGTGTGTGGACGCCTCGACAAGTGTGTGTCATGTTTGCGCTGTTCGATCATGATCACGTAAAGCTTACTTTGGCGACAAGGACAGACAATAGTGAGTTGCGTTATCAACAAGCAAGCTAACATTCAAGGGCTGATGACATGAACATGACTCTATGCAATTTCTTAAATAAACTATACAACATGGCAAACATGTTAGATTTCTGTTATAATTACGTGAAAAGAAGCTGTTGTTACGCGAATATCCAACTTTTAATTGCACAGCTTAAGAAAACTGGGTCCGTGGCTCGCGGCCATGTTGTGACGTCAGCGGGAGAACACGCTGCGGTTCACTGGCTGTTCTACTCTGGATCTACTCAATGGAAATGGCGCATGAAAACACCAGTGAACTCTCTAGTGCTAGCTCTTCCTCTTCTGGGAGTCTAGAATTGTGTTGATCTCTTCCGAATAGAATCTATGACAGCCTACCCTCTTTAACCTTTGCCTCTCGTTGCTAGGCGGCAGTTACATGAAAGCCGCAAGCTTTCACAAGCAAATACATGACTGATATCACGCCGACTTTATGATTACATTTATGATTATCATGTAGAATCTATAGCTCTACGTACCTTTATCTTATGTCGTTTCACAATACATGTTCTGACAGGAGGACTGTCTTTGGATCCGGCATAGCTACTAGTAGACCCCCTCCGGAACACTGGCAGTGTTGCCAGATTGGGATTTTTCCCGCCCAGTTGAGCGGTTTCAAGTGCATTTTGGTGGGTTTTGAACATATTTTGGGCTGGAAAACGTCAGCAGTATCTGATACTGCTGACGTTTTCCAGCCCAAAATATGTTCAAAACCCACCAAAATGCACTTGAAACCGCTCAACTGCTAGGGAAAAATCCCAATCTGGCAACACTGTGTAGGCACTGCTGATGGTAGTAACACACGTTTGTGCTGAACTGAACACCCAAGAGATTCTTTTAAGCTGGGAAGGGTGTCAAAACAATCCAAATCCAAGTGTTCAGAGCACAGGACGGATGTTGGTGAGGGCTCCCACTTGTCACGAGTGCGCCTGACTTGCTTCACCCACTTCGCATGCAGCTCAGGATCTCTGGGAAACTTGAATAAACTTCCCCATCCTTGTAGGTTTTGGAGCAAAAGCCGGAAACACAACGCGAAGGCATAATAACATATTATATATATATATATATATAAAAATAAAATAACGTATAATAATAATAATACTAATAATGATAAACTGAACACCTGTCACATCAACAATAAACTGCTAAGTTAGGAGGAAGGTTCTTTCGCTGACGTCATATAGCTCCTCCTCCTCTTTCGTCTCCTGGGTGCTGCAGCCCCGTCAAATTTGCCCAAATAGCCGCGTTTTTTATCATAACTTGTAAAATAGGCGCCTTCGTGAATTAATATATGGATCATCGGGAATTACTTTTTATGTTATAAAACATCGCCAAAGATGTCAAAAACGTGTCATCAGCACTAACGTTAGTTTAAAAGTTCATAGGCAAGGGTCGGAGGTGAAACGTAGAATATCAACTTTATTGTCTAGAAGATCGACCCAAAAAGCAAATTCAATCTTCCTGGTGTCTAATTTGCACCCTAAAATTGAATAAAACGGTTAAAATATACTGTTTTGCCCAATTTCCGAAGGTTTATTTACATCTCACTTATGCGCACTTTCACCGCCAGGGGACCGTCGTCGTGACATCATTTAAGCCCAACAGACTGGGAGCAGCTCTGTATTTACCTGCGAACCGAGCACACATGTACGGACTTTGGTCGTGAGAGGTTGTGTAAAATGTCGGCAAGTGATAGTGATTTTGAAGCAGGAACTCCCCAAATTAAATATCGAGAGGTGAAGCCATACATGTATGAACCTATGGCTGTTGCGAAGCAATCAGTGAATGTGGCTCACTGGTTTGACCGTGCGGCCTCGGAATCGGACAGCGACTCGGCCGACTCTGATCGCGGTGACCCCGGACCTCAACAAGACTCACACCCAAACAATTTATCCTGGTAGTTATGATAAATTCCTACTTTCGTCGTAATACTAAATAAGAGCCCTTTTGAAGAATAATTAAACCGCCCTCCCTAGTGGATATAGGGAACAATTACTGGACAGTGCGCCAGTAGGCCACATTAGCCTGCCATCCGCGCCATTACACTATTTATAGCCTACTGTAAGCGAGGAAATATCCCTTTGTCTCATTTCCACAATGATTGTACAGGATCCCTCAGGATTCTTGACTTGCCAATTGCGAGCAAAAGTAAAAATGTTTACCTCCAATCTTCTCCTTTTTGCTTGAGCGTTGCTGCTCCGTTTCTTCTTTGACTGCCTGATTTTGTTTCACGCGCACAATCCACTCTCTCCGCCTCGTCTCCTCTTCCGGAAAAAAACAACCCTCTGGCTTTAAGTGCACAATCCACTCTCCGCCTCTTCTCCTTTTTCGGAAAAAGGCAACCCTCTTGTTCCGCCTCTTCTCCTCTTCTGGAAAAAGCCAACCCTCTCACTCCGCCTCATCTCCTTTTTCGGAAAAAGCCAACCCTCTCGCTCCGCCTCGTCTCCTTTTTCGGGAAAAGCCAACCCTCTCGCTCCGCCTCGTCTCCTTTTTCGGAAAAAGCCAATCCTCTCGCTCCGCCTCTTCTCCTCTTCCGGAAAAAGCCAATCCACTCTCCCTGCCTGTTCTCCTCTCTCAGAAAAAGGTAAAAACTTCTTCCTGAACCGGTCCCGTTGTTACAGTTCACTGCACAACAATAAGGCATGGGGTTTTTCTTTGGAAATTCCCAAACGCACGTCTGCACTCAAGCCGAACAGCAATCTCAGTAAATGGAAGTGGACTCAACTCAAGCGGTTTGTTTGGCTTAAATGACGTCACGCGCCGAGTGGTCACAAAAATAGCCGAAGAGAAATTAGCCGCAATCCGCACGAACTTATTTTAATTATTACTTATTAACAATACTTCTTGGGACCAGAAGAAAATTACAGAGGGTTTAACAAGCCCAAGCCCTCGACGCAGACCTGTGACAACTCCACGTCTCTGCTGAATCAGTTGAACGACTTCTTCACTCGTTCTGAGGCAGACAACAGCACCACGGCACAGAAGACCCCACCACCTCCCGGCGACCAGGTGTTGACGCTGTCCCCAGACAGCGTGAGGAGAGCTCTCAGGACGACAAATGCACAGAAAGCCCCGGGTCCTGATAACATTCCTGGTCGGGTCCTGAGAGACTGTGCCGAGGAGCTCACAGATGTCTTTACAGACATTTTCAACATCTCGTTGAGCCAGGCTGTTGTCCCCACGTGCCTCAAAGCCACCACCATCATCCTGGTCCCGAAGAAGCCGTCTCCCTCCTGCTTCAATGACTACCGCCCTGTCGCACTCACTCCCATCCTCATGAAGTGCTTCGAGTGGCTAGTCATGCGGCATATCAAGTCTGCCCTCCCCCCCGCCCTGGACCCTTTCCAGTTTGCATATCAGTCCAACCATTTGACCGATGACTCCATCTCCACTGCCCTCCACTCAGCCCTCACCCACCTGGAGACAAAAGACTTGTATGTCAGAATGCTGTTCATAGACTTTAGCTCAGCATTCAACACAATCATTCCTCAGCAGCTCATCCACAAACTGGACCAGCTGGGACTCAACACCTCCCTGTGCAACTGGCTGCTGGACTTCCTGACGGGGAGACCACAGGCTGTACGGATCGGCAGCAACTCCTCCAGCATCATCACATTGAACACGCCCCCCCCAAGGATGTGTGCTGAGCCCCCTCCTCTTGACTCTGCTGACCCACGACTGCACACCAACATCCAGCTCTAACCTCTTAAGTTTGCGAATGACACGACTGTGGTGGGTCTCATCAACAATGGCGATGAGACAATCTACAGCAAGGGTGGGCAATTATTTTTTCCATGGGGCCCCATGAGAAACAGAAAATTTTGTGGTGGGCCGGACCAAAAGGCTGAACTAAATTCTGCATAATATTAATTCTATTTCTTTACATAAAGCAATAAATAACATTGTTCTTACAAGCTGCTAAGACTGGTAAGAGTATGGGGAAAAAACGAGGTTGCCTTACAAAAAATGTCATTTATTCAATCAAATTTCCCAAAACAATGGTTAACAAAATGTGAACGTTTGTACCATTTTTTTTCAGTCACATTCACCCCAAAACACAATAAAAGACATCACAATATTGTCTTTCTACTCCAAATATCAAGCAAGATACATCATATTATAATAATGATGCCCACATTTGTAGTCTAAATCACCTCATTTGGTGCTTTTCGCCGGAGATCGGCTCCGGCGCCTGCTGGTGACGTCACACGATGTGATTGGCTGGACCGTTTGAAGGATGACGTACAAGTTTGTGGTTGGTCTGGACAAATTATGGAAGTAGTTATCGCGCGATTAGGTTTTGTGGGATTTCATGTCATGTTCATGTCGCGCGCATTGCGTTTTTGTTGAACACAACTTCAAAATAAAAGCAATGCACATTCAGTCCATGCATGAGGTAAAATTAGAAAATACGTTTATTTTGTAATTTCTAATTAACCTTACACGGGCCGGTCAGAATGAACCGAAGGGCCGGATGCGGCCCGCGGGCCGTAAAATGCCCAGGTCTGATCTACAGGAGTGAGGTAAGCCGCTTGGCCATGTGGTGCAAGGACAACAATCTCCGCCTGAACGTGGAGAAGACGAAGGAGGCTGTTGTGGACTTCAGGAGAGTGCACACCCAGCATGCTCCACTATCTATCGACAGTGCTGCAGTGGAGAAGGTGAGCAGCACCAAGTTTCTGGGTGTGCACATCTCTGAAGACCTGTCCTGGAGCAACAACACTGCATCACTGGCCAAAAAAGCCCAACAGCGTCTGTACTTCCTCCGCAAACTGAGGAGAGCAAGAGTCCCGGCCCCCATCATGCACACTTTCTACAGAGGCACCATCGAGAACATCCTGACCAGCTGCATCACCGTGTGGTTCGGCACCTGCACCGTGTCCTGCTGCAAGACTCTGCAGCACATCGTGAGAGCAGCTGAGAGGATCATTGGTGTCTCTCTCCCTTCTCTTATGGATATCTATAACTCCCGCCTCACCCGCAAAGCCATCAGGATTGCAGGTGACCCCACCCACCCATCTCACAGCCTCTTCAGCCTGCTGCCGTCGGGGAGGAGACTGCGGAGTCTCCGGGCCAAAACCAGCAGGCTCAAGGGCAGTTTCTTTCACCAGGCGGTCAGGAGGCTCAACTCCCTCCCTGTTCTGCCCCTCCTCCCCCTCTGCCACAGATTCTGCTTGCACACCCCCCTGCCCCCCCTTCAGCATCTGACATGTCACCCTCACAGTCCCCCCCCCCCCCCCCCAACACACACACACTCAACCTTCATTAACACACTGAACTCAGGGACTGCACATTTCACTTTACCTCGCTCATTTGCACTATTCCGCACTACCTCACCTTAACAGCTATTAGTTTATTGTTTATACTGCTTATTTCATGTTTACCTATACATGTGTGTGTTTAGTCTCTGTCTAGTTCTTATCTAGAGTGTTTATACTGTTTTTTTCAATTATTCTATTTTTATTTATTGCATTGCCTGTTTGCACCGTGGGTCAGAGAGGACTGTAATTTCATCTGTGCTGTATGTCGAGCATGTATAGCATATTTGACAAAGTTGACTTGACCATATAAAGTGTCAAATGTGCATAAAATTAAAACCGTTGCCTATGAGCTTTAACATTAATGTTAATGATTAACTTCTCATTACAGCAATCGATAGATGGTTATAGAGTTAACCGTGTACTGTGTGTATTAACGTGTCGAAAGAAACAACTACTATAAACTAATTCAAAAATACAGAAAGGACACTTCATACTCTGAGCAGCCAGGTTGACGTGCCGTCATTCCAAACACCGAAGGAACTGATGGTTCAAAAAACTCCGCCGAGGTGGTGTTTTTCTGCAGCTTTTATTCCTTGGAAGCAAGGCATCACAACTCGCCTCGAAAGCAGCATTAATAGAACATTCCCTGGCCCCTCGGACACCGAGCTGCAAAGCCGCGACATGCTAACGGACAGAAAATGTATCCGCACCAAAGGAAACTCACTGAAGAACGGAGCTGTGCTGTTTTCTTCAACAAAGCTTGAAAATATTTTTCGGATTTTAAACACATTCAGGGCTCGAAATTCATATTTTTTTCCACCAGCCAGCCGGACTAGTTCCCTTCCAAAGTAACTCGCCAAACAGAAAATCAACTCACCAAAATTTATTCATGTATGAATTTTACTTCTGTCAAAAATAACACAAAAGAGAGTAGTTACCACTGTTCATGACGAATGTGCATTTATTTCAAGACCCGAGTATTTTGATACCGTTTTTTTTTTTTTTTGCACACTTTACAAATTGGCATTTGCTGTTCCACGTCCTCCTCGCGACATCCAAAAAAATGCCAGATGACCGACCCCTTACTAGTTCTTTTCGGAACCAATTCATCCGCTTCCATTTTTAATTTGTCGCTGAAATTGACAGAGCTTACACGGTAGCCTATGCAACATCAGCGATTGCACGAACTGAGTCAGCGCTGTAAACCGAAACTAGAAAATCTTCCCGCAAGCAGTGTTGCCAGATACTGCTGACGTTTTCCAGCCCAAAACATGTTCAAAAACCCGCCAAAATGCACTTAAAACCGCCCAATCTGGCAACACTGCTCCTTTCAGCACCGAGATGTCGCCCGGGATTGGTTGGCGAGTGCGTGACGTTATTGTTTTTTATTTACCCTTAGACAGCCTCTCACGTTACTGCCTGAGGGACAGGGAGAAAACCACCGGAAAAGGTTTTAAACAAACACAAGTTGGCAGATGACCATAAAATACTCGATAGTTACGATATAATAATTTTATGTATCTCACACAGAATTTTCAGAGATATATCGAGTATATTCGATATATCGCACAGCCCTAGTCTGAATCTTCGCTTCATATACATTTTTTATTTTCAATTAGCCAGCTGGGCTGCCCAGTGACAGGAATTACCCACCAAATGACAAATTAAGTCGCCTCGGGCGACCGGACCACCGCAAATTTCGAGCCCTGACATTTCATCTCGTCATACCATTGCCGCAAATATAGCAAGGGTTAGTGTTTTTGCGAGGCTGATTTGTGCACAAGCTTGACTAAAGATGAAAAAATAACAACGCTTTTCGGAAATCATAGATCTATCGACAGCGGATCTTCATCAAATCATCGATCGTAACCTTTTTATTCCTCTGCATTTACTAGTTCAATGAAAGGAACGTGATTAACCAAGTTTATCCTAACTATACCTGCTTTCTGATAATCATGAAAGCATAATGATTTATAATTTTTCAATAAAACTCAAACTTTAACTGGATCAATCAACAAAAACTCTCCTAAGCCCCATTATGGTGCCTGTTCTAACCTGTTACCGGATCTGCAGTTTTAAGAGTTAGACTCGCCCAAATTCAAAGCTTCTGGAGGAAATAAAGTTAAATCTTGATTCATCCAGTAAAAGTAAAATTAATTTTCAAGAAATGAAACCGAAAACAAGAAAACAAGTTGGACATGATAAGGGAGGCAGAATCACGTCATGAATGAGAAACTATAAGAGAGTTCGGCACTGTCGTAAAATTCCCATGAAATATTTTACCACATTTGTGGTGGTTAATGCGAACCGTACAAAAGAAAAATACAACGAATGTCCAAATGAAATGAAATGAAGATTCACCACAGATAATTGGTTTTTTTTATTGAGGTCTTTGATTGCCATTTCTCCGATTTCGATGAGTCGAATCATCCATCATCAGATATTACGAATGGTTATTATTATACACGCACCTGCTGTACTCGGCTTTCCCGGAATTTCATGAACAATAACACACCTGGATCACTGAGGGGCTTGAACTAGTTTTGTTGGAACTTTACTGATGTAACTCTTGAATAATTACTATAAAATATGGTGATTCTAAACAAATATTAAGACAGGCAGATGCAGATTTGACTCGTCTGGACCAAACATTTGGTTGTCCCGGACAGTCGGACTACCGTTAAATGTCAAGCTCTGGAATGAAATAATGTTAAATCTGAAGGGAAAAAAAATGCTCATTATATTGTAATTAATTTTTATATAAGTATTCACAATACTTAAGAATTGTATGACTTTTTTTAAACTATTACAGCATTAGCTAGATATAATTTGTATATAATATATATATTTAGGCGGCACGGTGGTGTAGTGGTTAGCGCTGTCGCCTCACAGCAAGAAGGTCTGGGTTCGAGCCCCGTGGCCGGCGAGGGCCTTTCTGTGCGGAGTTTGCATGTTCTCCCCGTGTCCGCGTGGGTTTCCTCCGGGTGCTCCGGTTTCCCCCACAGTCCAAAGACATGCAGGTTAGGTTAACTGGTGACTCTAAATTGACCGTCGGTGTGAATGTGAGTGTGAATGGCTGTCTGTGTCAGCCCTGTGATGACCTGGCGACTTGTCCAGGGTGTACCCCGCCTTTCGCCCGTAGTCAGCTGGGATAGGCTCCAGCTTGCCTGCGACCCTGTAGAACAGGATAAAGCGGCTAGAGATGATGAGATGAGATGTACATTTAAGTCAAGTTCGTGCAATATTTATTAGTTATTTATATTTATATATCGTAAGCCCGGGTCGGGCACCATGCTTTGCAGGGGCCGAGCCAGATCCAAGTGAGCAAAACCTACCATTTGGGATCCTTCGCGGCAAGTTCAGCCCATGTCGGGCGTGGCATTTGACTCTGGCGTAAGACAAGCTAATAATTCTATTTTATTGTAACTGATCTCCAGTAATACGTGAGACCATATTCAATGCAACATGCACACTATACACGGCTCGAAATTCGCGGTGGTCCGGTCGCCCGAGGCGACTTAATTTGTCATTTGGCGGGAAATTGAAAATAAGAAACATATATGAAGCGAAGATTCAGACACCCCGTCAACTAAAGCCGCCACATATTAAGCGTGTGCCGTGTCTGTGTTAATCGATGTGTTTATCGGCAGGACAGAAAATACCGAAGAATTCCGAATCGTATCGTGTACGAGTCAGGCTGTCGGTTTTTTCACTACCGCGCATGCATATAACGCGTCTCGTTGAATATCGCGGTAATCACGTTATCAAATTCAATAGATGTGGCCACATTATCGCCCATTTAAACACGTGTTTTTGTTGTTGTTTACATCTACCAAAGCTACGTTGCGATGTGGAATTTTCTGAAAGGTGTACAGAAACCGCCAGAGACGGGGACAAAGCGACCTCGGTCTGAAGAGGAGAAAAAGGCCACCGATAAAGCGTACGAGAAGGAGAAACGACAAAGGACTTATAAGCAAACGTGGGAGCAGGGTAGGCCTTGGCTGCGATACGATTTTTATAGAATGAATAATTTTTTTTCAAGTTGATTCCTAGTCAATATGAAGCTCCTAATGCTTTCTCTCTCATAAATGGTTAAATACAGAAAGCATGTTGGACATATTTTGGGTGCTATAGTCATGATAGTAAGTATATTTGTTTTCAATACTCATACACCAAGTTGCCAAGTTTTCCAATATATTATTATTTGTTGATATTATATTATGGTGCTCTGTGTTGTTCTCATTTATGTATTTAACAACAGTATCAAAATACTCGGGTCTTGAAATAAATGCACATTAGTCATGAGCAATGGTAACTACTCTCTTTTGTATTATTTTTGATAGAAGTAAAATTCATACATGAACAAATTTTGGCTAGTTGATTTTCTGTTTGGCGAGTTACTTTGGAAGGGAACTAATCCAGCTGGCTGGTGAAAAATTATATGAATTTCTAGGCCTGCTATAAGTCAAAAAATTAATTATGACCAGAGCGCTTTGAATCGTGTGTTCACTAGTTATTGTGTGAAACAGCAGGAGTTGGCGCATTGGGAATATGCACTCCAAACAGCCAAACTTGGAGAACAAGCGTCACTGCGTGATATTTATTCGCCCAAGTTGTCATACCAAGAATATTTCAAACCATAACAACCCTATCACAGGTGATACTAACAAACACAATCATATCTGATCTGCATTCGCATATTTTCCAATCCACTGGACGCGAGACGATGGATACCACGGAGGCGTTTGCACACGATGTGTCTTTAAGCGCTCTGCCATCACACCTCGGCTTTTACAGAGGATACCGATATCAGCGTCAGATCAGTATAGAACTCCGGGCGATACTCGCGTCAGAGAGCTGAGTAATGTGTCGGGAATTGAAAGCGTGGCAACCTTCCAGTAAGGGCTGTATTCAAACACGGTGTTAAATATGACAGATCTGAGATCTGGTTGCTGATTTCAGAAACACTCAGGATTTTCCTGAAGTTATCATCAGTGTTATGTGACGAATAATAAATGCGCCTGGATGGGATAAACTGGCTCTGGTCACAAGTCAGAGAAATTCTGGCGAAATGTTGCACCGTGATGTGATGTGCGTGATAAGACAGTTGCACATTTGCCCAAAAAAAAAAAAAAAACACAACTAAACATTCCTTTTCATTTGCACATATTCTCGATGCACCAAAACATTGACTTCTGACATCTCAACCACAGTTCTTGTGAATTTGAGATTGGCAGAAGTACTAACACAGTGTCTGCCAAAGCATCAGTAAGGATTCCTCATCATCGTACGTCACATGACGTCTATGGAAATAACTTCTCCCTTCAACTAACTTAAAGGTCATGCTGTAAACACAGGAATCAGAGGACCAAAAAAAAAAAAAAAAGACGCTGTCTGATCCAGAAGCGACTGCTTTAAGACGACAAGAGAAGCCCAACTTCCTGTAAAAGTTCATCTGTTAAATATGTATATGGGTCCGTCTCAGAAACTGGTCTCTCATTTGGGACATTATGGTCAAAAAATACATTTTCTAATTTTACTTTTTTTTTTGCATTTACCGAACACTCAATGTTTGTCATGTTTAATAAGAATAAAGATAGCATCTTGCTTTATCTGGCCTCCACTGTGGAACATTTTTTTGATTACAATTCAAATGCTTTTGTAAAATTGATTTCCATATAAAATAACTCCATCATGAAGAATTAAAGCCGCTCCTTCACAGATGAGTGAAAATATTGAATAAATTTCCTCTTTTTGATTGCTTGGGTTCAAAATGCCAAGTTATGATGACTGAATTGATTATTCGCTTAAATATGAATAATATGATACATTGTGGGTATTTGATATGGCGAAATAGGACACAATGGAAAAATCGAGAACACACCGGAAAGATGAGAATAACGGTGGTGGTAAAAGAACAGCGACTGTACCGGCTGAAGGTCGCGCGGGTCTCTGCTGCGGCGCGCGAGCAACAGGACATCACTACCGCACCGGACGGAGCGCGAGGCGGGGGCGGGGCAAAATGACTGGCCGTAGATTCTATCAAAAGTTCGATCTAAACTGACCATGGTTGCAAAATATTGGCCAAAAATGAAATATGAAACTAAGATGAAAAAGAAACATTCTACTGCCTTATACTGCAAGACTAAAACAAAACTCTCAAAACTCACCTTTTCAGCGATAACGTCCGAACAGATCACCCGCATAACAGAAAGACCGCAAATGGAAGCACGATCAACTTCTAACTGTTGGAATGGAAAATTCCATTCTACACATGCAAATTGTTAACGTGTCCCCTTCCCCGCACACAAATAACACGCTACGGTAAAAAATAGACCACAACTCATTTTATAGCTCAGAAATTCATACAAGACCAGCTACCATCGTAACATATTCTGTAAGAAACATATTCTATACCTAACTTTCAGCTTTCGTTTTAAAAAACAACATTGCAGATTTATAACTACATTTTTATACGGTGTAGTGATTTTAAGTCCCTACTTTTGGTGAGGTAGTGACCTCGACCCTGAGGCTTTCCGTTTAGATCAAAACACACGGTTTCGGGTTTGCGGAAAATGGAGTTACGACGGTGATCAAATATTTTGCATGATGTTTTATTACGGTTATGATTATTCTGTGAGCGCACCAATCCTTAGGTGGATAAAGTTACAACTGAAAATACAATTAGTGATAACTGTCGACTTTTCAGTGGACTACAACCTTTTTAACGGAACGCGATGTAGCCAACCATTTATGTCCCAGATCAAGCCGCCATTTTTCCACAAATTTGCAGAATTTTTGCCAAATTCCGAAGAGTATTCACATCAAAGATTTAGTTTTATCTGTATTATTTCTTTCACCATTTTATTTCAAATTAAAACCAACATCACCATTCAAAA
Organism: Neoarius graeffei; assembly: GCF_027579695.1. Classification (NCBI taxonomy): domain Eukaryota; kingdom Metazoa; phylum Chordata; class Actinopteri; order Siluriformes; family Ariidae; genus Neoarius; species Neoarius graeffei. The sequence goes on along the minus strand of NC_083583.1, from coordinate 12,629,867 downwards.
CCGTAGAGTTTATTGACTGAGTACATTTAGTGGGGGACCCCCACAGCACCCAGTTTCTGAGACAGACCCATTTACACGACTTAACTCTTCTTCCAAATTGATATTTTGTCCTCAAAAGTGCTCAGCTTTACAGCTCCTTCGTTCAGCAGTTACTTCTCACTGGTAGAAAACCCATTCAAGCTCAGCATATCTGTAGTTTAATGCCACTACGGGATAAGCTTTGATCTTAGTGCACCAAAGCTCAACATTTATCAGACGACGTGCTTTTAAAACATAATTTCCGAACGCCCGGCTTCACTGGGGGTCGATGGAAAGTCGCTGACTCCACTAAGGTGGGACTGGCCGCTGGGTTTCTATATGATGATTGGAGGAACTCAAATCTTTTTTTGAATGTCATGTCACGTGACAGAGTGTTTTAAAATTATGTGTCGCATTCGATCGGCAGGATTCAATCTCAGGCCGTCATGTGATGTGACGCGATGCAATGTGCTGGCAAGCAAAGTCATGAGACTCGCTGCTGCTCGTTTGCGTCCTTTTCCGACCAATATACAGTTCCTATTTCCGTTTGTATATACTGTAAATAAAATTGCAACTAGTTTGTGCTTTCCTTTCAGTTCATTAAAAGGCTGTTTCTTTTCAAGGGAAACCTCTCTCAGTAGCTCGCTGTTCACTCTGCGAAACGGCAAACGTTGCTCATGTTGTCAAATTGATTTTGTAGCAAACAATATTAGATGCTCTTCTTTACAAGGACGGGCTCGAAATTAAACAACAGGGCAGATTAATTTTCTTGGGATGACGAAGTAAACTGGTTAACTGGGAGTGCTTTGACCAAGAGGGTTGTCCTATTGGCCTTGTCTCATTAAAAGACCATCCCAGTAGGGCTGTAACGATACACCCAACTCACGATTCGATTCGTATCACGATTTTTGACCCACGATTCGATACGCCCACGATTTTTTATTTTTATTTTTTTATAGTAAATTTGACTTATTAACATTTTACTTACATTAACTATTTAATAACAAATAATTCAGACCACTGCAGAGAATGAGTAATATGTATGCAAAAATGTACAAATGTATATCCAAATGTGTTTTATTTCTCAAAATAATACTGTTGAGCCGGAAGCTCTGTTTTTTTCGGTTCTGAAGAAGTCATTTTTCCAAATCGTGTAAATCCGTTAAGATTTTTTTTTGGGGGGGGGGGGGGGGGTGGCTCTCTCACTGTCTCACTCTCATAGGGCCAATGATTTTCTGTGATCGCGGAAAACAGATGGAAATTACGGAATTTTTATGGTGAAACGTTGCTCGCGTGTCAAAATGTAACTGCCGCAGAAGGCTTCCGCCCAAGCAGACATGCCTTCAGCGTTGCCAGATATTGCTAACGTTTTCCACCCCAAAATATGTTCAAAACCAGGCAAAAAGCACCTAAACCTGCCCAATCTGGCAACACTGCATGCCTTTCTGTTCAAGTGATTGTGATTGGCTTGTGGCACACCTAGCCAGCCAATGAGCTGCTTGTTTACAGATTCGCTCCCCGCGTCGCAACCAGAATGGCGACCGCTTAAAAGAAATGAATGCTCTGCCAGTGGCGAGTGTGGACGTTGCGTGACTCGCAGAAGATTGTCGCAGGTCGGCGAAAAAACGACTTACTAATAGATATAAAAAAATAAAAGTAATTTAAGTAAGTTTAAAATGTAATTTAAATAAAAAGTCAAGTATTCATAAATTGAAGTTTGGAAGCGCCTCTGTTTTGGGGCTGAGGAGAAGTTTGAAAGGGTGTACCGCGATTCTGCCTTCTTGTATCGCGATACAGATTGTGGCTCTGCGTATCACAATTTCAATTTTGATATGCATATCGTTACAGCCCTACATCCCAGGGATGGATAATTGGGTCAAAGCTGGGTTTTGGAGATTTGGCCGATACAAAAGGCATGAGAAAAGCAAAAAACACCTGAATTTATGTCTACACTTAAGTTGAGTTGTTAGAGTTAGAATAGAACATGGCAGAATTCACATATAAACAACAAAGTGACAAATAATTCTTCATCCGCATGCAACGACATGCTTATTCTCCAAACCGCAAGTCCGCCATGTTGGATAACAACCACCACCAAGATAGCGGTGCTTCACGTGTGAGCTGCTACAACGCTTCGTGATTTTCTTTTGATTTCATCGCCTTTGAAGACAGAAAATGCCTCCTTTGTGCGTGCGAGATGATATAATCACGGTAATAATGCACCTCGTGACAAAGGCAAACGGTTCTTCAGAATTAAAAACGGCAACAAAACAGACGAAGAGCTGTCCAGAGAACGCCATGGTTCAAAAACATAAATCGTAACGAATTAACAGACCAAAAAAAAAGCAGCTAATTACATACGCACGTGTGTGGTGACCGCTTTATATCTGGTAAGAGTTCGTTGCTAATTCAAGCTCCGTTTTCTGCTCATTAAGCTGAACTTGAGCGCGAATACTTCTGCTTCTCATCTTGCAGGCACACCAGCAAACCTACGTGATAAATCCAGATCGGGCACCAACACTCAAATGAGGACGCAATAAGATCAAGACGAAAGAAAACTCAGCTCAAAGTATCAAGAAGCAACGGGATAAATGAAAATTCTGCCAAGAAGGCCAGATTAAAAGCAGCGCAAACCTTAGCGGGTTTGGATACACAAGAACAACAACGTGGGTCAAGTTTGCCAGGTGAGATATTAGATATTCGCAATGCCGTTGCAGTAACTTATGCACTTTTTTTTGTAGAACGAGATAGTTTACAATATCAGTGGTAACGAGGCTACATCCTCCATATAATCGGACGGCTTTGAGATATACGGGTCACAAGACCACAAACTTCAACTTGTTTTCTGGATCTTGACTTGGCAGAGGACTCGAGAGAATGATGATATTTTGAGAAAAAGTCAAGTCACGGATGCATCACAGTTATTCCTCGCACATGACGGCATTCTGGATTTGTATATCATCCAACATGGCGGCAGATGCACACGTAGCACTATTTCGTCCCGTTGCTGAAACTGAAGAACGTTATTACGTAGAGGTGGTGTAAGTGGTTAGGACGGTCACCTCACAGCAAGAAGGTTCCGGGTTCGAGCCCAGTGGCCGGCGGGGGCCTTTCTGTGTGGAGTTTGCATGGTCTCCGTGTCTGCGTGGGTTTCCCGCACAGTCCAAACACACGCAGTTAGGTTAAAGTGCATATTCTGAACCAAGTTCGTGCTTTTTTTTTTTTTTTTTTTATACGAAAGTATGTCCCTTTACACACTCATCCAGAAGGGGAATTTTGCACAAGGCCATCTGTCTACAGCATAAAAAAAAATACAATAACAAAACGCGTCTAGAAAAATCCCAAGGGAGTCTGGAGCCAGATTCGTGACGTCACCTGCGGAAGCGCCAGCAGGCTGCGCGAGTTTTGCACGGTTTCAGTGCACAGCCTGTGTAGACCAAGCGCTCCCATTTCTCTCTCATTGTCCGGTCTTTTGGGAAACGACGAGTACTAATCCCATCAAGATTGGTGTTGCTACCCCCTCCTACGATACATCTGTTAACCATTTTAATAATTGCGCGATAACATTGAAGAAATTTGCAGAAAACCACCAGGTCGTTTTCTCATAAACAAACCAGCGCTGACGTAGGATTCAGAAGGAGGCGTCCCGTACGCAACGTCACGAAAATCAATGTTTGCCGGGAAATCCAAACAGCAAGTTTTTTCAGAGGCGGACCAATTCGCTTCAAATGGCTTGAGTTCAACTGAATTTTTCTGGTATTGCGCAAGGTAAAAAAATTACGCAAAATGCGACAGATATTTGACCAAAGTTTAATATAAAATTAGCCTAGTAAACTAGACCCACCCGCCTAGCGGCCAAAAATATTTTTGCCTAGCCTCACACCATATAAACAAAAACAACCCGGGCATCAAATCGTGTCCGCCAATCACAACGCAAGGTTTTTGTTTGGATTCTTTGGGCGGGCTTTTGCAGGAGTGACGACAAAGCTGCGCGATGCTGGAGAAAGCACAGCAGGAAAGATGGCTACCGCTAGTGAACAGCGCTCGTTTGACTCCGCTTTGGAATCAGTTTTAGAAGAATTAGACTTGGAGTTTTCGTTGAAACATGAGCAGGAAGAGGCTCTCCGCTCATTCCTTTTCAAGAAGGACGTTTTCGCTGTTTTGCCGACCGGCTATGGCAAAAGTCTGATCTACCAGCTGGTTCCGCTCGTAGCCAAAAGGATGGGGCTAGTTTGTGCAGTACGAAGAATTAATAAACAGCTTTGAAACATTACTTTTTGATTCTTATTTTCCCGTTATTTTAAATTTAAGGGAAATTTCACCAAACACCACTAAATAAAAAAAACTCTCAAACAGTTTAAGTAAACCCTTGAAAAACACTTGGAAAAAAAATGAGTGTATGTGGTACAGACTCCAAACTTGTGGTCATTATCTCCAAACTTCTTAATATCTAGAACCTGTTTATTAATTAATACGCGTTTTGAAAAATTTATTTCAAGGTCTCCCCCACTGCTTTCTGTCGCTCTGACTACGTCACAGTCACTGTTGTGCTGATTGGTCAGAGCGTTGGCCTATACGCACAGAGACAGTTTGAAAGACAGCGGGTTGTTCCTCCTACCCGCTTCGGAAATGTCTCCGGATCGAGGCCAGACTAAATATTCACATTTAGTCTGGCTTGCCAGGCTAATATAAAATAGGAGAATTACATTGATCTTGCTCCTGAATTTACCCGTGATTTACACTTGAATATGGGACGGCCCTGGGCGGAGGTGCCCTTGAGCGAGGCCCCTAAAGGCCAATTTATGCTGACAACCCAGTCCTCGCAGATAGCGTCGCAGACAGTGTCTGCGTAGCCCCCCCCCCACCTTCGCAGACGCTCTGCGTGCACCTCTCAAAAATTGTGACCACCACAGAAGCCTCGCAGACAATAGGGCTCTGATTGGTCCACTCTACATCCGCTGTACACGCACTTCCGCTTCCCTACTTTCCCGGTTTGGTTTGTTTTCACGGCCGCCATTTTTAAAAACACGAGCGAAGATGGAGCAGCACGAAGAGCGGTTGATCGAGGAAGTGAGGAAGTACGGACATCTATACGACTCCAGTTCTAGTCATTATACGTAACCGGAGGATAAACACTCCACTAACCACACCCACCAACTACTCTTAGCGATTTCGCGCCCCCTTGTGTTGCGATGGTGAATAACATCGCGCACGCCTATTACTCCCCGCTCAACGATAAATTACAACTGTCTGCGAAAAGCTATCTGCGAAAGCCTTGTTGCCAGAGCATGCAGAGGCCTTGAGTCCCAACTGCTCCCCGGGCGCTGTTAGCATGGCCGCCCACTGCTTCGGATGGGTTAAATGCAGAGAGAAATTTCACAAGGTGTGTGATGAATAAAGTTGTACTTTCTTTCTTTCTAAAACCGAGCTCGCTAGAGGTCAAAGACCGCCAGGCGCCAACGGTCTGATCCAACCTTGGTCCTGAATGTATTGTGTCGTTTCATAGAATCGTAAACCCAGTTCTTGGTTTAAAAGTATTGGAGATGCCCTGGAGGAAACAGAACATGATGAGACAATCTATCTGGTGGATCCTGATCCTGGAGAACCTCCTGTCCTGGCTGATGAGCTGAATCATTAGAGAAAAGTGAAAAGAGGGAAAAACAGACTGAAATATCCACCTGAGAGAGAGAGAGAGACAGCTCCATCCAGACAGTCTTACCTTGTTGAGGGACGGCACCAGGAGTCCCTTCCATTTGGGCGCGTTCTCTTCGCTGAAGAAATCGTACTGGCACTGGGCCGCCTGCATGGCGTTTCAGCTGAGCCAGGGAGCAGCTCGGGTCCCTTTACTGCTTCATCCACGCAGGAGCGCAGGGGCCACAGGCCCGGCCAGCTTCACATTCACACACGACGAGGCAGCGCAAAGCAGGAGCTCCGCCACACGGTCAAAGCGGCGAGCTAGAGCCACCATGGCATCTCCGGCTCCCTGCTCGCTCGCTATGCTAACCTAATGCTAAGCTATGCTAAGCTAACCTAACCAACTCCCGAATGTTATGCTAACTCTAAACGCCGCCTGATGACGTTTCACTCTCCTCACAAACTTCCCAAAAAAGTCTTTCGCTTTAATCTTGAAAAACCGTCCAAACCTCAAATATACTCCCTAGTTTGTCCAAGTGTCGTTAAAATTAAAATAAAATTAAAATAAACATCCTGACATTATCCAGTAAATCCGAATTCCACCACGGCTAGCTCATGCTAGCTGGCTAATAATAAACTAGCTTGGCTAAGCGAGCTGAAATAAACAGCGATTCGAATACAACTCCTGAGGGGGAAATGGACTTCATTTATTCATTATATTTTTCATCTGTCGTCATGAATTATGTTTTATATTCCTAGTTTAGGACAAAAAGCTCTCCGGCTGTCCATTTTTATCCGAAATATAGCTCACTAACTCATATCACTCCTAGCCAGACACTGTTTGAGAAGACCACAGGAGAGTCTGGGTGCAGTGTTCCTGTCCTGTTTCCTGAGGAAATCGGTTTTGTTTTTAAGCAGAAGGATATTTATTAAAGGTTGACTGTTGTGACTCGTTGTGTTGGTAGAGAGACAGAACATGCGCAATAGAGAGAGAGAGAGACTTCTCCAAAAACTCAGTCGCTCCACGAAAACAACAAAATAATAATAAAAAAAAAGACAAGAACCCCTTTTAGCGCGTCGATTAAAACTCGTACCGATCAAAAACCGAACCACAAGTCGAGAAAGTGAGAGAAGCTCCAGACTGGTTTCGTCCTGCCGGACTCTGGACGCGCTGAGAAACCGAGCCGAGCGGCTTACTACCCGAACCAAGACGTCGGAGACGAAAGCAATCGATCACCGAACTGCTCTGAAAGGGAACATAGGGATTACCGAGCAATAGATGGATCCGTCCAGTATACAATCTCATTATCTGTAGCCGCTTTATCCTGTTCTACAGGGTCGCAGGCAAGCTGGAGCCTATCCCAGCTGACTACGGGCGAAAGGCGGGGTACACCCTGGACAAGTCGCCAGGTCATCACAGGGCTGACACATAGACACAGACAACCATTCACACTCACATTCACATCTATGGTCAGTAATATGGCCCTTTTCCACCTCACTTCAGCCCGACACGGCTCGCGTTTCGACTACCTCAGAGCAGCACGACTCAGCTCGCTTCAGCCCTACTCAGCACCCAAAACTCGCACGGTTTTGGAGTGGGGCTGAAGCGAGCCAAACCGAGCCGAGTGGGGCTAGGGACGTGAGGAGACACTCCCCTGTGCACTGATTGGTGAGGAGGAGTGTCCTCACATGCCCACACACGCCCCGCGAGCACGCTGGGATCTGTAAACACTGTAAACCCGGAAGAAGAAGATTTTACGAGAATTTCTGAAGCCTTATGCGCCTCGCCTCATCTATACGCTCTTGCCAGTATCTGTTGGCGTTGTCGGTGACAACAAGCCACAGCACCAAGACCAGCAACACTAACGACTCCATGTCCTCCATGTTTATTGTTTACTATCCGGGTCGTGAGACTACCGCTTAAAAGGTCACTGATGTCACTATTTGCGCCGCTTAACGACATCACGTGACGTCCACCCACTTTCGCTAACTCCACCCAATGTGTCCACCCACTTCCAGCCAGCACGGTTCAGCGCAGTTGTAGTCGAAATGCAACTCCAACAGCCCCACTCAGCTCGACTCAGCCGCGTTGGTAGTGGAAAAGCGGCATGAGAGCCACCAGTTAACCTAACCTGCATGTCTTTGGACTGTGGGGGAAACCGGAGCACCCAGAGGAAACCCATGCAGACACGGGGAGAACATGCAAACTCCACACAGAAAGGCCCTCACCGGCCACAGGGCTCGAACCCGGGATCTTCTTGCTGTGAGGTGACCGTCCTAACCACTTACACCAGTGTTTCCCAACCGCTGTGCCGTGGCACATTAGTGTGCCGTGAGAGATCATCAGGTGTACCGTGGGACATTATCCAATTTCACTTAATTGTTCCGAAAATTATTTATTTACTGCAAATAATTTGTCTTTGTTCCTCTATGCCAGTGATATATAATGACCGGCGGAACAATTAAATACTCTTCCAATAGACGGCAGCAGGTAGCTAATGCCGCTTTTCCACTACCAGCGCAGCTGAGTTGGGCTGAGCTGTGCCGTGCTGAGTTGGGCTGAGTCGGGCTGAGTGGGGCTGTTGGAGTTACATTTCGACTACAACCGCGCTGAACCGTGCTGGCTGGAAGTGGGTGGACACATTGGGTGGAGTTAGCGAAAGTGGGTGGACGTCACGTGATGTCGTTAGGCAGCGCAAACAGTGACATCAGTGAGCTTTTAAGCGGTAGTCTCACGACCCGGATAGTAAACAATAAACATGGAGGACATGGAGTCGTTAGTGTTGCTGGTCTTGGTGCTGTGGCTTGTTGTCACCGACAACGCCAACAGATACTGGCAAGAGCGTATAGATGAGGCGAGGCGCATAAGGCTTCAGAAATTCTCGTAATTCTTCTTCTTCCGGGTTTACGGTGTTTACAGATCCCAGCGTGCTCGCGGGGCGTGTGTGGGCATGTGAGGACACTCCTCCTCACCAATCAGTGCACAGGGGAGTGTCTCCTCACGCCTCTAGCCCCACTCGGCTCGGTTTGGCTCGCTTCAGCCCCACTCCAAAACCATGCGAGTTTTGGGTGCTGAGCAGGACTGAAGCGAGCTGAGTCGAGCTGCTCTGAGGTAGTCGAAACTCGAGCCGTGTTGGGCTGAAGTGAGCTGAAGTGAGCTGAAAAAGGGTAGTGGAAAAGGGCCATAATTAACCTGTGTATCTACCTGTTGCCATTCAAACAATAGAATTAGTAATGCTTCGGGTGTGACAGCGGCACGGGTGCATGTTTTCCGGCATGCGCCAGAAGCTCCGTTTTTTTCAGTTCTGAAAAAGTCATTTTTCCAAATCGTGTAAATCCGTTGAGATTTTCGGGGGGTGACCCTCTCACTGTCTCACTCTCAGCGTATTACCGGGTTACCGCGGTACAGTCTCTACACGAGACAAATCTTTTCATCTCGTCTTCACCACAAACCTCATTCAATTTATCCGCTGCTCACCGACAAGTGGTCCTGACTAGCCCATTGTTTCACGGTGTTATACATGTGTGATATCATGTTGGTTGTTCGACCAAATCAACACAGCTTTTCCTATGAGTCGCCGTTTCTTTTGGTGCAAGTTAGAACAGTGCTTTTGATTGGCTCACTGTTAACTGCCGTCCAATGAAACTTCAGCTTTTATAATAAGCCTTATTTCGCTTCCCTCCCTTGTGACAGATCCACGTGCTTTGCCTCTGGTTGCTGATCAAAATATGTCAAAATGAAGTTTTTATCGGAAGGCTTGTAATTTAACTTGTAATTTAAACATTTTTTTCGAGCCCTAAGGGGGATTCACCCCCCTTTGTAAACCACCACCCCCCACCCCCGCATGGCTGCGCCATGCACGTCTGACTTTGTCAGACTTTTCAGGTTTTTGAAAATTTTTTATTTGCACCCATGCATAAAAACTACAAAAAGAGAGTGACTCAGAGCTGTTGAATATCTTCGTATGTGTCTTTCTTCAATTCCTACGAATATATCAGCTTTGTGTTCAACTAAACAGGCCCAGGTTTCCCACTAAGGAAATTGTGAGTAAATTGAGACTAGATTATAATTTTATATAAAAAATTTTTTGGTGATTTTTTTTTTTTGGTGGTGTGCCGTGGGATTTTTCAAATGTAAAATATGTGCCGTGGCTCAAGAAAGGTTGGGAAACACTGACTTACACCACCTCTACGTGATAACATTTTTCAGTTTCAGCAACGGGGCGGCACGGTGGTGTAGTGGTTAGTGCTGTCGCCTCACAACAAGAAGGTCCGGGTTCGAGCCCCGTGGCTGGCGAGGGTCTTTCTGTGTGGAGTTTGCATGTTGTCCGGGTGGGTTTCCTCCGGGTGCTCCGGTTTCCCCCACAGTCCAAAGACATGCAGGTTAGGTTAACTGGTGACTCTAAATCAGGGGTAGGCAATTATTTTTTCCATGGGGCCACATGAGAGACAGAAAATTTTGTGGCGGGCCGGACCAAAAGGCTGAACTAAATTCTGCATAATATTAATTGTATTTCTTTATATAAATCAGTAAATAACATTGTTT